>NC_142027.1:82824071-83147821 GCF_982192425.1 Myodes glareolus
AACCACTTTATTTTTGCACAGGGAATAAATACTTTGAGAGGCACACCTCTTATTTTGAACTCTTGATATTGTAATGGTGGTCAATGGTGGTCATTTCTATGTACGAATTTACTAGGTTATTGGAGTTAAGAGTGAATTTCAGCAGTGTTTGCTGTAAGCGTGTTTTTTTTTTTCTGTAGAGGAAGTAATTTCATTCCTAGCAACCTTCTCAGACAGCTCATCCCCTCCTGTAATTCGAGCACTAAGAAATCAGATGCTTCAGGTTTCCTCAGATACCCAGACACACTTGTTATCACAGAAGCAAGAGTTCATACATGGACAATAAAATGATTGACTACCACCTGCTGTCCGCATATTAGGTCCAATGAAACAGTGAATTTATAGCTGATGAAATTTTCAATGTGAATTCTAAGAGAATCCCTAGTTTAACAGTTGAAAATTTACACTGTTCTAATAATCTATCAACAGAGAGCAACATATAAAATTGTATATGCTGAGACTACGTTGTTGGACTTGAATATATTTAGTTTCTGAGTCCTTTTGCTATGCTAAGAATGACTGTCTATGAAATCTTTAATTTTTTTGTGGTAGAAATGTATTTCTCCTGACAATGACTCCACTAGGATAAAATAAGAAGTACGAAATAGAGTTATGAGCTCACTACTCATTTAGTAAATGGGATCAAAGAACAAGAAGTAGACCACAGAGGAGCACATGGGGAATATTCTTCATTGGTGTGACTACATGTGCAAGTGTGGGGAGAGAACCAGTGATTTCTGAATGACTTGTTATTGCTGACAGCAATGTCCTATCCAGATCAGCCCATCACTGTTCTCTAATGGGCATAAGCACGTCCATGCAAAGTATGTGTGGATGAAACTCCATTTTCCAGGAAAGGTATTGAAGTAAGGTTAAAGGAACATGCTTAGACAAGAAAAGTAAAAGCAGGCTTCCTGAGACTGTCATGCCTTCTTCCTAGAAAAATCTTCAAGGGGAAACAGCTAGAAATCACAGATTTACGCATCAACACAGAAGCTGTCAGAGAATAGGGACACTCAGAGGTCCTGTAAATTACCAAAGCCAGAGTCTGTTCAACAGACATTTTTTTCTTCTTTAACTCTAAATGCATAAAACTGTCACTGTCCCCTTCTCTACAACTTCATCTGTTTTTCCTAGCCATTAAATTCTTTATCCATGCCAGAAGATGACCTTGGAAATTCCCTAAACAATTACCTACCAGCACACTAGTTATATGCCTCGGGTTCTTTCAACTAGGATTACAGATAACCTCATCTATAGGTCCTCTACATGAATGAAATTCTTAGAAAAGGACTTGTAAATAGTTTTGTCCATGTGGTACTAAAATCCCCTTTCAAAACTAAACGATAGTCATCCACAACTGCATCATGGGAATTTCAGTCATCTACCACCTTCATTGAAAATATGAAGAGTAGGGGCTTGGGCTCTGATTGAGAAGGTTGAAAGGTGATTTCAACCTTGAGAACCAGGGCAATGTCTTATGTTGCCACTCTTCAGCCAACCGATATCGCAAATAGGAAACACTATGAATTGATTCATTTTCTACCTCATTAAGCACTAAGCATTTCTGCTTTGTTTTTAAATTTTTGAGTTTATTTTTTGGGGGGGGGGGGGTCAGTCGATACAGAGTTTTAATGGATCCTGGTCTGAAACTAGCTCCTGTAGACCAGGTTGGCCTCAAACTCAGAGATCCTACTGCTTTTGCCTCCTGAGTGCTGGGTTTAAAGACGTGCACCACCACTGCCTGCCTTGCTTTTGATTTTTAATATGCAGTGGGAAACATTGACTTCTGAGAGTGTTTTGTTTTTTTTTTGAAAGTAAATTTTATTAAATTATAAAAGTTTCCATTTCTGCCCCTCTTCCCAACACCCTCCCACTCCCCCCACTCCCTCTCCTCCTCCCTCTTCGTCCCTTAGGGCAGTCAGGGTTTCCTGCCCTGTGGGAAGTTCAAGTTCCTCCCCCCTCCCTCCAGGTCCAGGAAGGTGAGTATCCAAACAGACTGGATCCCCAAAATCCAGTATATGCAGAGGAAACAAGTACCAGTATCATAGTCAATGGCTTTTCAGAAAGACTTCGGGCCAGCCTCATTCAGAGAATCCGGCCAAATTCCGAGAATCTGGTTAGATCACGTCCTCGTTCAGTCCCAGTCCAACTGGCCTTGGTAAACTCTCATTAGATCCCTTCCCTTGTATCAGTGGGTGATAGCATCCCTCGCAGTCCTGATTTCCTTTTTCATGTTCTTCCTCCTTCTGCTCCGCTCCTCATTTGGACCTTGGGGGGCTCAGTCCGGTGCTTAGATGTAGGTCTCCGTCTGTATCGCCGTCCTTCGCCAGATGAAGGATCTATGGTGATAAGCAAAATATTCATCAGTATGGTTATGGGCCACGGCCGGTTCAGGCACCCTCTCCTCTGTCCAGAGAACAATCTGGGGGATCACTCCTTGGACCTGGGATCCCATATATAATCAAGTCTCCTGTAACCGTAAAATGACTCCCTTAGTTGAAATATATTCTTCCCTGATCCCATATTCATCCTTCCTCCCTCCCCCCCATCCCAGGCCAAGGAGCTTTCCCCATTCCTCCCCTACTCCCTTCTCTCTAACCCTCTCCCCTTCCATCAACCCTTCCACGACCCCCCCCATGCACCCGAGGTTACCTGGGACTCTTGTCTATTTCCTGCCTCCTGGCGGATAGCTAAATAATCTTCATCAGGTTCATCTTCCTATTTAGCTTCTCTAGGATCAGGAATAATAGGCTCAAAGACCTTTAATTATGGCTAGAATTCACTTATAAGTGAATACATACCGTGATCCTCTTTTTGGGTCTGGCTTACCTCACTCAGTAAAGCGTTTTCTATTTCCATCCATTTGCATACAAAATTCAAGATGTCATTGTTTTTTACCGCTGAGTAAAACACTAATGTGTATATGTTCAACTTCTTTAGCCATTCTTCTAATGAGGGGCACCTAGGTTGTTTCCAGGTTCTGGCTATTACAAATAGTGCAGCTATGAACATAGTTGAACAAATACTTTTGTAGTATGATAGGGCATCTCTTGGGTATATTCCCAAGAGTGGAATTGCTGGGTCCTGAGGGAGGTTGACTCCCAGTTTCCTGAGAAACCACCACACTGATTTCCACAGTGGCTGCACAAGTTTGCATTCCCACCAACAATGGATGAGTGTTCCCCTCACTCCACATCCTCTCCAGCATAGGCTATCATTGGTGTTTTTTACTTTAGCTATTCTGATTGGTGTAAGATGGTACCTCAAAGTGGTTTTGATTTGCATTTCCCTGATCACTAAGGAGGTTGAGCATGACCTTAAGTGTCTTCTGGCCATTCGAAGTTCATCTGTTGTGAATTCTCTGTTCAGTTCAGTACCCCATTTTTTAATTGGGTTAATTAGAGCTTTAGTGTCTAGTTTCTTGAGCTCTTTGTATATTTTGGAGATCAGACCTTTGTCTGATGAGGGGTTGGTGAAGATCTTCTCCCAGTCAGAAGGCAGCCTTTTTTGTCTTACTGACAGTGTCCTTTGCTTTACAGAAGCTTCTCAGTTTCAGTAGGTACTATTTATTCATTGTTTCGCTTATTGTCTGTGCTACTGGGGTCCTACTTAGGAAGTGGTCCCCTGTGCCAATATCTTGTAGACTACTTCCCATTTTCTCTTCTATATTGTTCAAAGTGGACAGATTAATGTCGATGTCTTTAATCCATTTGTACTTGAGTTTTGTGCATGGTGATAGATATGGATCTACTTTCATTCTTCTACAGGATGACATCCAGTTATTCCAGCACCATTTGTTGAAGATGCTTTCCTTCTTCCATTGTATATCTTTAGCTCCCTTGTCAAAAATTAGGTGTTCATAGGTTTGTGGGTTAATATCTGGGTCTTCTATTCGATTCTATAGGTCGACTTCTCTGTTCTTATGCCAATACCAAGCTATTTTCAATACTGTAGCTCTGTAATAGAGTTTGAAGTCAGGGATGGTAATGCCTCCAGAAGTTCCTTTATTGTATAAGATTATTTTGGCTATCCTGGGTTTTTTGTTTTGCCATATAAACTTGATTATTGTTCTCTCAAGATCTGTGAAGAAGTTTAATAGGATTTTGATGGGGATTGCATTGAATCTATAGATTGCTTTTGGTAGAATTGCCACTTTTACTATGTTGATTCTCCCAATCCAACAGCCCAAGAGGTCTTTCCATTTTCTGGTATCCTCCTCAATTTCTTTCTTCAAAGACTTAAAGTTCTTGTCAAATAGGTCTTTCACTTCCTTGGTTAGAGTAACCCCAAGATATTTTATGCTATTTGTGGCTATCGTGAAAGGTGATGTTTCTCTGATTTCTCTCTCTGCTTCTTTATCCTTTGTGTATAGGAGGGCCACTGATTTTTTGGAGTTGATCTTGTATCCTGCCACATTACTAAAGGTGTTTATCAGCTGTAGGAGTTCTTTGGTGGAGTTTTTGGGGTCGCTTATGTACACTATCATATTGTCAGCAAATAACGAAAGTTTAATTTCATCCTTTCCAATTAGAATCCCCTTGATCTCTTTATGTTGTTGTATTGCTATTGCTAGAACTTCAAGCACTATATTGAAGAGGTATGGAGAGAGTGGACAGCCTTGTCGTGTTGCTGATTTTAGTGGAAAGGCTTTGAGTTTCTCTCCATTCAATTTGATGTTAGCTGACGGCTTGCTGTATATTGCTTTTATTATACTTAGGTATGATCCTTGTATCCCCAGTCTCTCCAACACCTTTATTATAAATGGGTGTTGAATTTTGTCAAATGCTTTTTCAGCATCTAGTGAGATGATCATATGGTTTTTTTCTTTCAGTTTATTTATATGATGGATTACATTGATAGATTTGCGTATGTTGTACCAGTCCTGCATCTCTTGGATGAAGCCTACTTGATCATAATGGATAATTTTCCTAATGTGTTCTTGGATTCGGTTTGCCAGTACTTTATTGAGAATTTTCTCGTCGATATTCATGAGTGAGACTGCCCTGTAATTCTCTTTCTTGGTTGTGTCTTTGTGTGGTTTTGGTATCAGAGTAACTGTAGTTTCATAGAAGGAGTTTGGCAATGACTCTTCTGTTTCTATTTTGTGGAATACATTAAGGAGTATAGGTATTAGCTCTTCCTGGAAGTTCTGGTAGAATTCTGCATTGAAACCATCTGGTTCTGGGCTTTTTTTGGTAGGGAGATTATTGATAACAGCTTCTAATTCTTCACGACTAACAGGTCTATTTAGATTGTTCACCTGTTCTTGGTTCAACTTTGGTATATGGTACTTATCTAAAAAAATGTCCATTTCTTTTACATTTTCCAACTTTGTGGCATATAAACTTTCATAGTAAGATCTAATGATTCTCTGAATTTCCTCTGTGTCTGTGGTTATGTACCCCTTTTCATTTCTGATCTTATTAATTTGCATGTTCTCTCTCTGCCGTTTGATTAATTTGGATAGGGGTTTGTCGATCTTGTTGATTTTTCTCCAAGAACCAGCCTTTTGATTCATTGATTCTTTGGATTGTTTTCTGTGTTTCTATTATGTTGATTTCAGCCCTCAGTTTGATTATTTCCAGTCTTCTAGACCTCCTGGGTGAATCAGCTTCTTTTTTTCTAGAGCTTTCAAGTATGCTGTTAAGTCTCCAATGTGTGCTTTCTCAGTTTTCTTTAATTGGGCACTTAGTGCTATGAACTTTCCTCTTAGCACTGCTTTCATAGTGTCCCATAGGTTTGAGTATGTTGTGTCTTTATTTTTGTTAAATTCAAGGAAGACTTTAATTTCTTTCTTTATTTATTCCTTGACCCAAGGTGATTTAATAGTTGACATTTCAACTTCCATGAGTTTGTTGGCTTCCTGGGTGTAGCATTGTTGTGGAATTCTTACTTTATTCCATGGTGATCTGACAAGACACAGGTGGTTACTAATATTTTTTTGTATCTGTGGCAGTTTGCTTTGTTACCAAGTATGTGGTCAATTTTTGAGAAGGTTCCATGGGCAGCAGAGAAGAAGGTATATTCTTTCCTATTTGGGTGGAATATTCTATAGATATCTGTTAAGTCAATTTGATTCAATACCTCCATAATTCTCTTATTTCTCTGTTGGGTTTCTGTCTGATTGATCTGTCCATTGGTGAGAGAGGTGTGTTGAAGTCTCCTATTATTAGTGTGTGTGGTTTGCTAACTGCCTTGAGTTTTAGAAGTGTTTCGTTTACGTAAGTGGGTGCCTTTATATTAGGGGCATAGATATTCAGGATTGAGACTTCCTCCTGATGAATTGTTCCAGTTATGAGTATGAAATGTCCATCTCTATCTTTTCTAATAGATTTTGGTTTGAAGTCAATTTTGTTAGATATTAGAATGGTCACACCTGCTTGTTTCTTAGGTCCGTTTGCTTGAAAAGCCTTTTCCCAGCCCTTTACTCTGAGTACATGTCTGTCTTTGTGGTTGAGGTGTGTTTCTTGTAAACAGCAGAATGTTGGATCCTGTTTTCATATCCAATCTCTATGTCTGTGCCTTTTTATAGATGAAATGAGTCCATTGATATTAAGTGACATTAATGACCAATGGTTTTTGACTCTGGTTATTATTTTTTGGCGGGGGGTAGTGGAGTGTGTATGTTTTTCCCTTCTTTGAGTTGTGCTTGTGAAGGGTCGCTAGATGCCTGAGTTATTGTAGGCAGTGTTCGGAATGTTGGAATTCTTGGGTTGTGATTTGCCTTCTAATACTTTCTGTAAGGCTGGATTAGTAGTTATGTATTGTTTAAATTTGTTTTTATCCTGGAATATGTTGTTTTCTCCTTTGATAGTGAACGATAGCTTGGCTGGGTAAAGTAGTCTGGGCTTGCATCCATGGTCTCTTAGTTTCTGCAGTACCTCTATCCAGGACCTTCTGGCTTTCATGGTTTCCGTAGAGAAGTCTGGTGTAAGTCTGATAGGTTTACCTTTATAAGTTACTTGATCTTTTTCCTTTGCATCTCTTAATATTCTCTCTTTAATCTGAATGTTTTGTGTTTTGATTATTATATGGTGAGGGTATGTTTTTTTCTGATGCAGTCTATTCGGTGTTCTGTATTCTTCTTGAACCTTCATAGGGATATGGTTCTTTAGGTTGGGGAAGTTTTCTTCTATAATTTTGTTGAATATATTTTCTGGACCTTTGATCTGCAATTCTTTTCCTTCTTCTACCCCTATTATTCTTAGATTTGGTTTTTTTTATTGTGTCCCACATTTCCTGAATGTTTTGTGATATGAATTTGTTGGATTTGCTGTTTTCTTTGGTCAGAGTGTTTAATTTCTCTATGGTATCCTCAGAGTCTGAGATTCTTTCTTCTATCTCTTGTATTCTGTTGGTTATGCTTGTTTCTGAAGTCTCTATTCATTTACCTAGATTTTTCATAGCCAGCCAGCCCTCGGTTTGTGATTTCTTCATTTACTCCAATTCAGTTTTCAAATCTTGAACAGTTTCCATTACCTGTTTGATTGTTTTTTCTTGGTTTCCCAGAATTTCATTTACGGATTTACTCATTTCTTCAAACCTTTTGGTACATTTCTCTTCCATTTCTTTACTCATTTCCTCAGTCTTTTTGTTATACTTATCTTCCATTTCTTTACAGCAGACTTTCACCTCCTGTTTAAGTTCCTCTGTTATTTTCATAAGGATCTGCTTAGAGTCAATTTCTTCTATTTCTTCTGGAGTAGGGTGTTCAATTCTTCTAGTTTCATGATCCCTGGATTCTGGAGATGTCATGTTGCCTTTAAGGTTGCTGGAGAAATTCTTGCATTGGCGCCTGCCCATCTCCTCCTCTCTGGATGAAACTCCAATCACTCTCTGGATAGAACTTCTCAGCACTCTCTGGATAGAACTCCTCAGCACTCTCTGGATAGAACTCCTCAGCACTCTCTGGATAGAACTCCTCACCACTGCAGCAGTGCTAGCTGGTGTTTCCAGGACCCAGGAAACAAAAGGGCAGCAGCAGTGGGGGCAGGGAGGGGTCCCGTGGGGCACTGAAGACCCTGCCGCAGAAGCTGAGGGGTGAGGGGCTGTGCTCTCATCTGGGACAGAGAGCCCAGGTGAGCACCCACTCACCTCTCTGGATAGAACTTCTCAGCACTGCAGCAGGGCTAGCTGGTGTTTCCAGGACCCAGGAGACCAGGATGTTTTCTTTTTCTTTCCTTTTTTGTGTTTTTGTCTTTTTTTTCAAGACAGGGTTTCCCTTTAGCTTTGGAGCCTGTCCTGGAACTAGCTCTTGTAGACCAGGCTGGCCTCGAATTCACAGAGATCCCCATGCTCCAGGCTAGGGAGTGCTGGAATTAAAGGTATGAGCCACCACTAAGCGGCCCAGAATGTTTTCTCAATTTTGAAAACAAATACACTAAATTAAAGGGCACCCACATTTGTGAAAAAAACAGAGTTCTACTGTCCATTCATGATGCCCTGTGAAAGTTCATTGAAATCCCTGACACTGGAGATATCTTAGTTGTGTCCTTTTCTCTTTTAACACAAACAGTTCTTCTCCAAGTTGTCCCCCTCCATGCTGATCCTCAAATGATCTGTTTACTTTTTCTTCACTGTCACAGGTTCAGTAGAAGACATGCTTGCACATAATTAATTACATGCATTACCTTTCTAATTCTGTCTTTTACACTATTGCCTAAGTTTACTCTTGGTGTTTTCCTCACTTTTTCCAAGAGGAATTCATTAACTTTATCACAGAGATGGAAAATATTCCAGAAAGGGGAAAATATATACTATAATGGTTTTCAATTCCGAAAATATAAAAATTACATTAAACTGAAAATTTATTATGAAGAAATTGGATGAGTGAGTAATCCATCTCTCTGAGGTAATCACTGTTTTTGATCCATTAGTAAAATAAATCAGAAGATAAGTAAAAGTTTACTCAATTATTTTACCCAACTGTTTCCCTTCTCACTGCTGTTCAATATATGCTCAAATGTGATACATGTTGTATTTAATC
This sequence comes from Myodes glareolus, assembly GCF_982192425.1. Taxonomy (NCBI): domain Eukaryota; kingdom Metazoa; phylum Chordata; class Mammalia; order Rodentia; family Cricetidae; genus Myodes; species Myodes glareolus. Next base: position 82,833,100 of record NC_142027.1, read on the forward strand.
AATACTTGGTTTTCTGACCTGAACTTAGACAATCTATATCTATTCATTTTTTTTTGAGATAAGATTTCTCTGCATAGGAACTTAATCTGAAGACTACGCAAGCCTTAAAGTCATAGAAATCCAACCCCTCTGCCTCCTAAGTGGGATTAACGGCTTGAGCCATACTATCCATTGACAGTATATTATTAATATAGTATTTGAGGTTTTATATAATTCTTCCCAGAGGTTGTTTTGTAACTTTTCACTATGACAATATCATGCTCTTCAGAGCTTAACAGATGGATAGCATGAAATGGAAGAACTCTATTACACTTGCATGTCTTCTATACGAAGGTTTTAGCATTTACATGTACACTTAGGTGGCCCTCAATAGAAGAATGGTTAAAGAAGGTGTGGAACATATATACATTAGAGTTTTACACAGCGGTAAAAAACAATGCCATCTTGAATTTTGCATACAAATAGATGGAAGGTGTTATCAAAAATCTCCCTACCAAAAAAAGCCCAGGACCAGATGGTTTCAATACAGAATTCTAGCAGATCTTTCAGGAAGAGCTAATACCTATACACAAAGGATAAAGAAGCAGAGAGGGAAATCAGAGAAACATCACCTTTCATGAAAGCCACAAATAGCATAAAATATCTTGATGTTACTCTAACCAAGGAAGTGAAAGGCCTATTTGACAAAAACTTTAAGTCTTTGAAGAAAGAAACTGAGGAGGATACCAGAAAATGGAAAGACCTCTTGTGCAATTCTACCAAAAGCAATCTATAGATTCAATGCAATCCCCATCAAAATCCCATCAAACTTCTTCACAGATCTTGAGAGAACAATAATCAAGTGTATATGTCAAAACAAAAAACCCAGGATAGCCAAAATAATCTTATACAATAAAGGAACTTCTGGAGGCATTACTATCCCTGACTTCAAACTCTATTACAGAGCTACAGTACTGAAAACAGCTTGGTATTGACATAAGAACAGAGAAATCGACCTATGGAATTGAATAGAAGACCTGGATTTTTTTTATGAGAAAGTAATTTTATTAAATTATAAAAGTTTCCATTTCTGCCCCTCCTCCCAACACCCTCCCACTCCCCCACTCCCTCTACTCCTCCCTCTCCATCCCTAAAAGCATTCAGGGTTTCCTGCCCTGTGGGTAGTTCAAGTTCCTACCCCCTCCTTCCAGGTCCGCGAAGGTGAGTATCCAAACAGACTTGATCCCCAAAATCCAGTATATGCAGAGGAAACAAGTCCCAGTGTCATTGTCAATGGCTTTTCAGAAAGACTCCAGGCCAGCCACATTCAGACAACCCGGCCACATTCAGAGAATCTGGTTGGATCACATGCTCGTTCAGTCCCAGTCCAACTGGCCTTGGTGAACTCTCATTAGATCAGTCTCTTTGTATCAGTGGATTATCACATCCATCGCAATCCTGATTTACTTTTTCACTTTCTTCATCTTTCTGCTCCTCATTTGGACCTTGGGGGGCTCAGTCCAGTGCTCCAATGTGGGTCTCCATCTGTATCGCCATCCATCGTCGGATGAAGGTTCCCTCTGGTCTTGCCTTCTTTGCTTAAGTTCTCTTACCTTCTGCTTCTCGTTTGGACCTAGGGAGTTAAGTCCAGTGTTCCAATGTGGGTCTCTGTCTCTATCTCCATCCATCGCCAGATGAAGGATCTATGGTGATAAGCAAAATAGTCATCCATATGGTTGTGGGCCATGGCCGGTTCAGTCACCCTCTCATCTGTCCAGAGAAAAATCTGGGGATATCTCCTTTGTCCTGGGATCCCATATATAATCAAGTTTCCTGTAAACCCTAAAATGATTCCCTTAGTTGAAATATATTCTTCCCAGATCCCATATTCATCCTTCCTCCCTTCTCCCATCCCAGTCCACTGAGCTTTCCCCATTCCTCCCCTACTCCCTTCTCTCTAAACCTCTCCCCTTCCAACAACCCTCCCAACCCACCATGCACCCGAGGTTAGGTGGGATTCTTGTCTATTTCCTATCTCCCACAAACCTATGAACACCTAATATTCGACAAGGGAGCTAAAGGTAAACTATGGAAGAAGGAAAGCATCTTTAACAAATGGTGCTGGCATAACTGGATGTCAACCTGTAGAAAAATGAAAATAGATCCATATCTATCACCATGCACAAAACTCAGATCCAAATGGATTAAAGACATCAACATTAATCCGACCACTTTGAACCTGATAGAAGAGAAAGTGGGAAGTAGTCTACAAGATATAGGCACAGGAGGCCACTTCCTAAGTAGAACCCCAGTACCACAGACAATAAGAGAAACAATGAATAAATGGGACATGCTGAAACTGAGAAACTTCTGTAAAGCAAAGGACACCATCAGTAAGACAAAAAGGCTACCTTCAGACTGGGAGAAGATCTTCACCAGTCTCTCATCAGACAAAGGTCTGATCTCCAAAATATTCAAAGAATTCAAGAAACTAGACACTAAATCTCTAATTAACCCAATTAAAAAATGGGGTACTGAACTGAACAGAGACTTTACAACAGATGAACTTCGAATGGCCAGAGGACACTTAAGGACATGTTCAACCTCCTTAGCGATCAGGGAAATGCAAATCAAAACCACTTTGAGATAACATCTTACACCTGTCATAATAGGTAAACTCAAAAACACCAATGATAGCCTATGCTGGAGAGGATATGGAGTGAGGGGAACACTCATCCATTGTTGGTGGGAATGCATACTCGTACAGCTGCTGTGGAAATCAGTGTGGTGGTTTCTCAGGAAACTGGGAGTCAACCTCCCTCAGGACCCAGCAATTCCACTCTTGAGAATATACCCAAGAGATGCCCTATCATACTACAAAAGTATTTGTTCAGCTATGTTCATAGCAGCACTATTTGTAATAGCCAGAACATGGAAACAACCTAGGTGCCCCTCAATAGAAGAATTGTTAAAAAACGTGTGGAACATATATACATTAGAGTTCTACTCAGCGGTAAAAAACAATGACATCTTGAATTTTGCATGCAAATGGATGGAAATAGAAAACGCTTTACTGAGTGAGGTAACCTAGACCAAAAAAGAGGAATATGGTATGTATTCACTCATAAGTGGATTCTAGTCATAGTTAAAGGTCTGTGAGTCTGTAATTTGTGATCCTAGAGAAGCTGAATAAGAAGGTGAACCTGAAGAAAATCATATAGTTATCCTCCTGGATATTATCACTAGACAAGATTGCCAGGCAAACTCAGGTGCATGGGGGGATGGAGGGGTGGAAATAGGGGAAGATGATTAGGGAGAGGGGAGAGGGGGAGGATTGGGGATGGCTTGGGGGAATGGAGGGTGGAGGGAGGAAGGATGGTTATGGGAGCAAGGAAGCTTATATCTCAACTAAGGGAGCCATTTTAGAGTTTGCAAGAGACTTGATTCTGGAGTGGTTACCAGTAAAAGTTAAATAAAAAATAAATAAAAAATAAAAATAACTAAATAAAAAAAGAAAACGCTTTACTGAGTCAGGTAAGCCAGAACCAAAAAGAGGAATATGTTATGTATTCACTCAGAAGTGGATTCTACCCATAATCAAAGGTCTTTGAACCTATTATTCGTGATCCTAGAGAAGCTAAATAAGAAGGTGAACCTGAAGAAAATTCAGGTAGTTTTCCTCATGGAGATTGGAAATAGACAAGTGTCCCAGGTAACTTCTGGTGCATGGGGGGGTGGGAGGGTAGTTGGAAGGGGAGAGGATTAAAGAGAAGGGAGCAGGGGAAAATGGGGGAATGCTCGGGGGACTGGGAGGTGGGGAGGGAGGAAGGATAGATATGGGATCAGGGAAGAATATAGCTCAACTAAGGGAGTCAGTTTAGGGTTTAATAGAGACTTGATTATAAATGGGATCCCAGGTCCAAGGAGAGATCCCCAGATTGTTCTCTGGACAGAGGAGAGGGTGACTGAACTGGCCTTGGCCCATAACCATATTGATGAATATTTTTCTTATCACCATAGATCCTTCATCTGGCGATGGATGGAGATAGAGACAGAGACCCACATCGGAACACTGGACTTAACTCCCTAGGTCCAAACAAGAAGCAGAAGGAAAGAGAACGTGAGAAAAGAAGGCAAGATCAGAGGGAACCTTCATCTGACGATGGATGGCAATACAAACAGAGACCCACATTGGAGCACTGGACTGAGTCCCCCAAGTTCCAAATGAGGAGCAGAAGGAGGAAGAACATGGAAAATGAAATCAGCACCACGAGGGGTGCGATCTGCTATCACCCACTGATACAAGGTGACTGATCTAATGAGAGTTCACCAAGGCCAGTTTACTGGGACTGAACGAGCATGTGATCCAACCAGATTCTCTGAATGAGGCCAGATTCTCTGAATGTGGCTGGCCCGGAGTACTTCTGAAAAGCCATTGACAATGACATGGGACTTGTTTCCTCTGCATATACTGGATTTTTGGGATCCAGTCTGTTTGGATATTTACCTTCCCGGACCTGGAGCGAGGGGGTAGGAACTTGAACTACCCACAGGGCAAGAAACCCTGACTGCTCTTAGGGATGGAGAGGGAAGAGGAGAGGGAGTGGGGGGAGTGGGGGGAGTGGGAGGGTGTTGGGAGGAGGGGCGGAAATGCAAACTTTTATATTTTAATAAACTTTGAGAAAAAAATTGAAGCATACAGAACACCGAATAGACTTGATCAAAAAAAAAAATCCCCTAGCCATAAAATAATCAAAACACAAAACATACAGATAAAAGAAAGAATTTTAAGAGCTGCAAAGGAAAAAAGTCAAGTAACTTATAAAGGTAAACCTATCAGACTTACATCAGACTTCTCTATGGAAACCATGAAAGCCAGAAAGTCCTGGATTGAGGTACTGCAGAAACTAAGAGACTATGAAAGCAAACCCAGACTACTATATACTATACCCAGCCATGCTATCATTCACTATCAACGGAGAAAACAACATATTCCAGGATAAAAACAAATTTAAACAATTCGTAGCCACAAATCCAGCCTTATAGAAAGTAATAGAAGGAAAATCGCAACCCTAGGAATTCAACAGTGCCATCACTGCATACAATAACTCAAACATCTAGCGACCCTTCACAAGCACAACTCAAAAAAGGGAAGCATACAAACTCTACTAAATGAAAAAAATAATAATATCTGGAGTCAACAGCCACTGGTCATTAATATCACTTATATTAATGGACTCAACTTACCTATAAAAAAGGCACAGACTAAGAGATTGGATATGAAAACAGGATCCAGCATTCTGCTGTTTACAAGAAACACACCTCAACCACAAAGGTAGACATCTACTCAGAGTAAAGGGTTGGGAAAAGGTTTTTCAAGCAAATGGACCTAAGAAACAAGCGGGTGCGGCCATTCTAATTTCCAACAAAATTGACTTCAAACTAAAATCAATCAGAAGAGATGGAGACAGACATTTTATACTCATAACAGGAACAATTCATCAGGATGAAGTCTCAATCCTGAATATCTATGCCCCTAATACAAAAGCACCCACTTATATAAAAGAAAAACTAATAGAACTCAAAGCAGTCATCAAACCATACACACTAATAGTAGGAGACTTCAACACACTTCTCTCACCAATGGACAGGTCAATCAGACAGAAACCCAACAGAGAAATAAAAGAATTAATAGAGTTAATGAATCAAACAGACTTAACAGATATCTATAGAACATTCCACCCAAATAAGAAAGAATATACCTTCTTCTCTGCAGCTCATGGAACCTTCTCGAAAATTGAACACATACTCGGTAACAAAGCAAACTTCCACAGATACAAAAAAATATTAGTAACCACCTGTGTCTTGTTGGATCACCATGGAATAAAGTTAGAATTCAATAACAATTCTAACACCAGAAAGCCTACAAATTCATGAAAGCTGAACAATCAACTACTGAATCACCCCTGGGTCAAAGAAGAAATAAAGAAAGAAATTAAAGCCTTCCTTGAATTTAACAAAAATAAAGACACAACATACTCAAACCTATGGGACACAATGAAAGCAGTGCTAAGAGGAAAGTTCATAGCACTTTCTAATTAAGTGCCCAATTAAAGGAAATGGAGAAAGCACACATTGGAGACTTAACAGCACACCTGAAAGCTCTAGAAAAAAAAAAGAACCAGACTCACCCAGGAGGAGAAGAAGACAGGAAATAATCAAACTGAGCGCTGAAATCAACAAAATAGAAACACGGAGAACAATTCAAAGAATCAACGAAACAAAATTGTTAGTTCATGGAGAAAATCAACAAGATTGACAAACCCCTATCCAAACTAATCAAACGGCAGAGAGAGAACACTCAAATTAATAAGATCAGAAGTGAAAAGGGGGACATGATCACAGACCCAGAGGAAATTCAGAGAATCATTAGATCGTACTACGAAAGCTTATATGCCACAAAGTTGGAAAATGTAAAAGAAATGGACTGGTTTTTAAATAAGTACCATTTACCAAAGTTAAATGAAGACCAGGTGAACAATCTAAACAGACCTGTTAGCCACGAAGAAATAGAAGCTGTTATCAAAAACCTCCTGACCAAAAAAAGCCCAGGACTAGATGGTTTCAATGCAGAAATCTACCAGAACTTCCAGGAAGAGCTAATACCTATACTCCTTAATGTATTCCACAATATAGAAACAGGTGAGTCATTGCCAAACTCTTTTTATGACGCTACAGGTACTCTGATACCAAAACCACATAAAGACACAACCAAGAAAGAGAATTACAGGCCAATCTCACTCATGAACATCGACGCAAAAATTCTCAACAAAATCCTGGCAAACTGAATCCAAGAACACATTAGGAAAATTATACATTATGATCAAGTAGGCTTCATCCCAGAGATGCAGGGCTGGTTCAACATATGCAAATCTATCAATGTAATCCATCATATAAATAAACTGAAAGAAAAAAGCCATATGATCATTTCATTAGATGCTGAAAAAGCATTTGACAAAATTCAACACCCCTTTATGAAAAGGTGTTGGAGTGATTGGGGAAACAAGGATCATACCTATATATAATCAAACTATTTACAGCAAGCTGACAGCTAATATCAAACTGAATGGAGAGAAACTCAAATCCATTCCATTGAAATCTGGAACAGGACAAGGCTGTCCACTCTCTCCATACCTCTTCAATATAGTGCTTGAAGTTCTAGAAATACCAATAAGACAATATAAGGGGATCAAGGGGATTAGAATTGGAAAGGAAGAAGTTCAACTCTCATTATTTGCAGATGATATGATAGTGTATATAATCAACCTCATAAACTCTACCAAAGAACTCCTACAGCTGATAAACACCTTTGGTAATGTGGCAGGGTACAAGATCAACTCCAAAAAAAATCAGTTGCCATCCTATACACAAAGGATAAAGAAGCAGGGAAGAAATCAGAGAATCTTCACCATTCACGATAGCTACAAATAGCATAAAATATCTTGGGATAACTCTAACCAAGGAAGTGAAAGACCTATTTGACAAGAACTTTAAGTCTTTGAAGAAAGAAATTGAGGAGGATACCAGAAAATGGAAAGATCTCCCCTGCTCTTGGATTGGTGGGATCAAGATAGTTAAAATGGCAATTCTACCAAAAGCAACCTATAGGTTCAATGCAATCCCCATCAAAATCCCATCATACTTCTTCACCAACCTTGAGAGAACAGTAATCAACTTTAGATGGTGCCTCATCCACGGCTATCTCGCCTGTGTGACAAAATGCCTCTCAGGCGGTGGCTGTCTAGAGAAGAGGGGCTCATTCCCTGGCAGCCTGCTCGAGTTGTTGTGCTTGATCCACCTCAATGACCTCGTTCACTTTGTTCCTGGTGATGGTTTCTTGTATTGGCTCTGCTATTTTCTTTTTCTGTTCTATTTTTCTCTTGACAAAAACCCAATCTGTTCAAGGAACCAGGAAATATTTCCAAAGGCTCCTTGAATACGGAGGAACTGATGTGTCAGTCACCTCCCTTGATTTAGACCATTAATGTAATTGATTAAGACTCTGGCTCCCTCTCTGGTGGAATTTATGGATACACTTTAACAGAAAGAGCTCATGGAATGGCATGAGTTAACATTTATGGAGAGGCTAGCCAGAATGAGAAACCCCTGGTACATTTTAGATAAGAAAGAGAGGCAGGCTATTCTTGACAACATGTAGTCAGCCATTCAATATTGGAACAAATATTGGGGGCAAAATCCTGAAGAATAGGTTACCTTGAGGTCAGTGGTGTGAAATGAGTTTCAGAGAAATTTGAGACATGTTTCAACATGTCCTTGAGCAATAACCACAACTGACATTTAGAATAGACAATGGACACATAAATTTGCTGTTCTTGTTAATTAAAAATGTTGATTCCTTTTGTTTTATTTTCAAATGTATGTCTTTGCCAAGTTCCTTGATTGTAAAATAATAAAAGCCTTACACCAATTGAAGTAAAATTGCAGCAGCATATTCAACCACATTGAATGTGTCTGTCTGTCATTTCCATGCTGATTCCTGAATTCTTCTGAGCCTTCATCCTGATTCTCCCACAGTCTGAGTGGCTCCCCTGAGCCTGTCCGAGGCAATGTGGAAAAACAAAAAACCGAGGATAGCCAAAACAATCTTATATAATAAAGGAACTTCTAGAGGTATAACCATCCCTGACTTCAAACTCTATTACAGAGCTACAGTATTGAAAACATCTTGGTATTGGCATAAGAACAGAGAAGTCGACCTATGGAATCGAATAGAAGACCCAGATATTAACCCACAAACCTATGAACACTTGATTTTCGACAAGGGAGCTAAAGGTATACAATGGAAGAAGAACAGCATCTTTAACAGATGGTGCTGGCATAAATGGATGCCAACCTGTATAAGAATGAAAGTAGATCCATATCTATCACCATGCACAAAACTCAGATCCAAATGGATTAAAGTCATCAACATTAACCTAACCACTTTGAACCTGATAGAAGAGAAAGTGGGAAGTAGTCTACAAGACATACGTACAGGAGACCGCTTCCTAGGTAGAACCCCAGTAGCACAGACAATAAGAGAATCAATGAATAAATGGGACCTACTGAAATTGAGAAGCTTCTGTAAAACAAAGGACACTGTCAGTAAGACAAAAAGCCTACCTTCCGACTGGGAGAAGATCTTCACCAACCCCTCATCAGACAAAGGTCTGATCTCCAAAATATACAAAGAACTCAAGAAACTAGACACTAAATCTCTAATTAACCCAATTAAAAAATGGGGTACTGTACTGAACAGAGAATTCACAAGAGAAGAACTTTGAATGGCCAAAAGACATGTAAGGTCATGCTCAACTTCCTTAGTGATCAGGGAAATGCAAATTAAAACAACTATGAGATATCATTTTACACCAGTCAGATTAGCTAAACTCAAAAACACCAATGATAGCCTATGCTGGAGAGGATGTGGAGTGAGGGGAATACTCATCCGTTGTTGGTGGGAATGCAAACTTGTGCAGCCCCGGTGGAAATCAGTATGGTGGTTTCTCAGGAAACTGGGAATCAACCTCCCTCAGCACCCAGCAATTCCACTCTTGGGAATATACCCAAGAGATGCCCTATCATACCACAAAAGCATTTGTTCAACTATGTTCATAGCAGCACTATTTGTAATAGCCAGAACATGGAAACAACCTAGGTGCCCCTTAATAGAAAAATGGTTAAAGAAGGTGTGGAACATATACACTTTAGTGTTCTACTCAGTGGTAAAAAACAATGACATCTTGAATTTTGCATGCAAATGGATGGAAATAGAAAATAATATCCTGAGTGAGGTAACCCAGACAAAAAAAAAGGAATATGGAATGTACTCACTCATAAGTGGATTCTAACCATAATTAAAGGTCTTTGAGCCTATTATTCATGATCCTAGAGAAGCTAAATAAGAAGGTGAACCCAAAGAAAATCATATAGTTATACTTCTAGATATTGGAAGTAGTACTACTCAGCAGTAAAAAGCAATGACATCTTGAATTTTGCATGCAAAAGAATGGAAATAGAAAACACTATCCTGAGTGAAATAACCCAGACCCAAAAACATGAATATGATATGTACTCACTCATTAGTGGATTCTAGCCATAAACAAAAGACATTGAGCCTATTTTTGTGATTCTAGAGAAGCTAAGTAATAAGGTGAACCCAAAGAAAAACATATATAGATCAACCTGGAAATTGGAAGCAGACAAGATTACCAGGCAAAAGTTGAGAGCATGGGGATGTGCGTAGGGTGAGGAGAAGGGGAAAGGGGAGACAGGGACAGGGGGAGATAGGAGAAGGGAAGGGTTGAAGAGACCTTGGAGGAGTGGGATGGTTGAGATGGAGGAAAAACGTATATGGGAGCAGGGAAGGAGATATCTTCATTGAGGGAGCCATTTTGGGGTTGGCAAGAGGCTTGACTCTGAAGGGGTGCCCAGGAGCCCATGGGGATGACTCCAGCTAGGACCCTGAGCAGTGGAGGAGAGAGGGTGCCTAAATTAGCATTGTCCTGTAGTCAGACAAATGACTATCTTGAATATTACCACAGACCCTTCGTCCAGATGGAGACAGAGACAAAGACCCACATCGGAGCACTGGACTGAGATCCCAAGGTCCAGTTGAAGAGGAGGGAGAATATGAACAAGGAAGTCAGGACCTTCCTTGGTTGGGAAGGTTGGTCCACCCACTGAGAACTGAGACAGTGTGCCTGATCTAATGGGAGCTCACCAAATCAAGCTGGACTGGGGCTAAACGAGCATGGGACCAAACTGGACCCTCTGAATGTGGCTGACAATTACAGCAGACTGAGAAGCCAATAATGGCACTGGGATTTGTCTCTACTGCATGAACTGACTTTTTAGAATCCTATTCTATTTGGATGCATACCTTCCTAAGCCTGGATGAAGTGGGGAGGGCCTTGGACTTCCCACAGGGCAGGGTATCCTGCCCTCTCTTAGGACTGGAAGAGGAGGAGGGAGGGTGAGTGGGGGAGCGGGAGGGAAGTGGGAGGAGGGGAGGAAGCGGGAATTTTGACTGGTATTATTTATAAAGTAATAAAAAATAAAATTAAAAAAAATTGAAGTAGTTTTTCATAAACTTTGCCCCCACCATTTAAAAATGTATTGAATTTAGTGAGCAATGTGGGGGTGGAAACTTGAAAAAAAAAGAATACATTATAGATCTTAGTTAAGTTCTCTACAAAGTTATATAATACAGGGTTTGTCCTCATTAACATATGACCTTATTATCAGAATAGTCACTTGAATTTAGTACTTTTATTTTGCTTAGCAATTGTGGACAAAATCATAGGGAGATAAAATTCTCATTCTTATGCCTTAATGAAATAAGAAAGAGTCAAAAAGGGTCTACTTAACCAAACAATCCCTTGAAACAGTAGCTTTATCCAACTGTGGGATTTCTCATGTGAAATTTTGCACTACAGAGAGTTAGTGATGTCATAAAGAAGAGAAATTATGAAAATGTGTGACTCATGGTCACAGGTGATGCTAAACACATCACACATATAAGAAGTCTATGATATAAATGTCAGTAATATTGCCCTAAAAAAATCCTGTTTTCAACCTTTCATACTCCATGGATCAACCCTATATGTGTAAAAAGCTCAGCCATTTATATGAGGGAGAAATAAGTAGAATCTTACCCTGAACCTAGAGGAAATTATGATGTGGCAATCCCAATAGCAGTACTTTGGCAGGAAACATGAAATAGAAATAGTCTTTTACACAAGTGATTTCACAGCTGGTGCTCTTGAGAGTTTTTGTCTTACTTCCCCATGATTCTCATCACTGTGATCAGAGATACTACTATCATAAGACTGGCAGTAGTAGTTAGCCTCATCCTCAATCTTCAGATCAGTGATGGTCAGTGAGGCTGAGTTGGAGGAGCTGTCAGTGGAGCCAGAGAACCGATCAGGAATCCCAGATGGTCTATTGTTGAATTCATAGATCACATTGGTGGGTGGACTTCCAAAGTGCTGCTGGTACCAGTGCACATAGTAGCTTCCAATGTTACCACTGCTGCGCTTGCAGGTGATGGTGACTGTGCTCCCAAGAGATCCAGACACAGAGTTTGGCTGATTTAGCACAAACTGGGTACATGTCCCTGTAAAAGGAAGATAATAAAAATCAGTAAAGGCAAGGAAATCTCATTCACAAGGAACAATCTAAGCCAAACATTCCAAGCAACATTTACTCTCCCAGAATTATTTAAGTCCACTGACCTGTTAAATGATGAAGGAAAATGAGGAGTAGTGCAGTCCAAGTCATGGTGAAGATACCCAGACTCTTTTTACTGAGTTCAATGGTCTGACTAAAGCTGGGAGCCCCTTTTTATTGGGCTCTGTGATTTTATGTGCAGGTTGGCTCCATGCAAATACCCATCTTCCTTGGGATGTACAGGCCCCTCCTTTTACTTCAGATTGGGTGTCACAGAGAAGTGGAAAGACTGCACATGCAGAGGACGTGAGCTCCACCAAGTGGCAGGACAGAAAAACCTGAAAGTGAAGGGAAAGTACCAGGAACTAGAAAAGCTACATTCCTAATGTAACCAATAAAAAAGGAAATATGAAAGAGAGTTCATTACCTATGTAGGCATGGAATCAAAGAATAGGAAGTAGATCACAGAAGAGCTCTTGGGGAATATTCTTTAATGGCATTACTATGTGTGCAAGTGTGGGAGGGTAGTAGTGATTTCTGAATGACTTGGTCTTGCTGAGAGCAATGTCCTATCCAGATCAGCCCATCACTGTCCTCTAATGGTCATAAACACGTCCATGCAAAGTATGTGTAGATGAAACTCCATTTTCCAGGGAAGGTATTGAAGTAAGGTTAAAGGAACATGCTTAGACAAGAAAATTAAAGGCAGGCTTCCTGAGACTGTCATGCCTTCTTCCTAGTAAAGTCTTCAAAGGGAAACAGCTAGAAATCACAGGGTTAGGCATCAACACAGAAGCAGTATGAGAATAGGGACACTCAGGAGCACTGTAAATCACCAAAGCCAGAATCTGTTCAACAGACATTTGGTCTTCTTTAATTCTAAATGCATAAAACTGGATAGGGAAAATAACCAACCAAAGGGAATGGGCTCCAAAATGCCAGTTCATGCACCTGGAATAATTTATGGTACTACTGATAAGACACCCCTTCCCCCATAACAGATTAAGCCATGATACCAAAGCCACATTCAGAAGGCCTAGTGTGGTCCCATAAAGGTTCCCCAGGTGTCATCCCAGAGTCCCTGAAGTACCTCTAGCACTGGTCAGCTGTCTCTGTGGGTTTCCTGAACTCCAGAAGCTCAGCCCAGTGCTTGACTGTGGAACACTGCATCTTCTTTGATCAGGTAGTTAATGTAGAATCTATGATGGGAGTTAGGGTGGTTACTAATCCGATTACAGGGAAAGACCTGTTAAGGCATCCTTTCCACTATTACTTGAAGACTTAGCTGGAGTCATCCTTGTGAATCCCTTGAAGTTTCCCTAGCACCAGATTTCTCTCTAAACCTGTAATGGCTCATGATATCTTATTCATTCATGTCCCTCTCTGTCCCTCCCACAACTTGGTCATTTTGATCTCTTGTGTTCCCATCCCCCTTCTCCTGCCTTCTACCCTTGCCTAGTTTACCCAGTAGATCTTAACTATTTCTCCTTCTTGGGGCCCTCCCTTTGTTTTGCTCTTAGTGCCCTCCTTTTTACCTAGCTTCTCTGGGGCTGTGGATTGCAATTGGGTTATCCGTTGTTTTACTTCTAATATCTATTTATAAGTGAGTACATACTATGTATATCTTTTTAGGTCAGGGTTATTTCACTCAAGATATTTTACTTTTTTTTAGTTCCATCCATTTGCCTGCAAATTTCAAGATGTCATTGTTTTTACTTCCACTTAATATTCCATTGTGCCATCATACCACATTTTCTTTATCCATTCTTTGGATTAGGGACATTTAGGTTGTTTCCAGTTTCTGCCTCTTACAAATAATGCCACTTTGAACATAGTTGAGCAAATGTCTTTTTGTTATGAGTGTGCTTCCTTTGGGCATATGCCCACAATGGTATTGTTGGACCTCGAGATAGAATGATTCCCAATTTTCTGAGAAAATGACATACTGAATTCCATAGCTTACAAGTTTTTACTCCCACCAGAAATGGAGGAATGCTCTCCATATTCTCTCCAGCATAAACTGTCATCCATGTTTTTATTCTTAGCCATTTTGACAGGTGTAAGATATTTCAGAGGGTTTTTTTTTCACTTGAATTTCACTGATGGCTAAGAATGTTGAACAATTGATTACATGTCTTTCTGCAATTTGAGATTCTTCTGTTGAGTATTCTCTGCTTAGATTCTACCTTTTAATTAGGATTAGTTGGTACTTTGATGACTGTTGTCTTGAGTTCTTATATTTTTTGGAGATTAGTTCTTTGTCTTAATGAATTAACCTATTTACTATCTGCTAAAAATACTCATATAAAATTAAATTAGTGAATAATTATACAATTGCAGTTATTTTTGTATAATATAACTGAACTGGCAATGCTACCACAAAGATCCAAAGAACATCTAATAAAAACTTCAATAACAACATGAGAAGCTCTACATTATGTCATTGGTGAGAGTCATCCAAGAGACTCACAAAACATTATTGGAAATTGTTATTGCCTTTGGTAGCCCAACAGAGGTGGAAGTCTTTATTGTTGAGGAAACCATACACTCAGACAGGGTTTAGAAATCCCTAATCTGTAACTGATGTGAAAGCATCACCATGGCAGATTAGCTTTTTTGCTGCCAGAAGGTACCTTGCAAACTTCCAAAGGATGGAAACAATGCATAGTTGTATACAAGTATTACACCTATGAATGATAATAGTGACCAACATGTCACAATAACTCTAGAGGCACAGTAGTGGGATACATACTTTGTAGGTAAGCAGTAAATAAGTGGGAAATCATTCCTGATAGAGAAAATATAGCCACCGATATAGGCCTAAAGAAGTCATGGTTCTTGGAGGAGAACCTAGAAATATACTTTATTAAGCAAGAATTACTCCTAACGTTTTCATAAATATTAGTTCTTGTATCCACATTTAAGTGTAGTTCTTGTAAACATCATTGGAGCACCACTTTGCAGCAGATTGATACCACTATAGAAAACCACAATCAATCAAATGGTGGAAATCAATCAATCTCTTAAAGAATTACTCACCCACCCCCAAAAAGAGAAATATTAACAGGTTAAAGAAAGTCTTCAAGATCTGAAAATAGAAATAAAAGGAATAAAAAAAAAACACAAAGTGAGGAAATTCTAGGATTGGAATATCTGGAAAATCAAACAGATGCAATCACCAGCAACAGAATTTAAGAGCTGGAATAAAAATCTCCAGAATTGAAGATACAGTAGAAGATACAGAGTGGTGAGTATAAAATAAATGCAAAATCTAAAACATCCTAGCACAAAAAAAAATATCCCAAGAAATTCAGGGAGACTATGAAAAGACCAAGCCTAAGAATCATAGAAATAGAAGAAGAAAAATCCCAGCTCAAAACCTCATAGAACATATTAACAAAATCATAGAAGAAAAAATTCCAACTTAAAGAAGAACCTGCCTATGTAGGAACAAGAAGTTTATAGAACACCAAATAGATTGGATCAGAAAAGAAAATCACTATTCAACATGAATACTCAAAACTAAACACACAGAAAGAAGAAAGACTATTAAAAGTACAAGGGAAAATGTTAATTAATATATAAAGTCAGATCTATGCAAATCAGAAAAGTCTGAAGGGCCTGGATTGATTTCTTGCATACTCTAAGAGACCACAGATGCTAACCCAGACTACTGTACCTAGAAGAACTGTTAATCACAACAGATGGAGAAAAGAAGATATTTCATGACAAAGTCAAATTTAAACAAAGTCTAACCAGAAATACAGCACTACAGAAGGTATAAGAAGAGAAACTTCTATCCAAAAAAGTTAATAACATAAAAAAATCATAGAGAGTAGATAATCTCATACCAGCAAAACTCAACAAAGGGACAAACACACACACACACACACACACACACACACACACACACATACACACACACAGACACTCTCACATATACATTACTACCACTACTACTACCAGTAATAAAACAAGAAAATTAAGAATCACCATTCATTAATAGTTCTCAATATCAATAGACTCAATTTTCCCACAAAGAGACACAGGCTAACAGAATGGATATGAAAACAAGATCCACAATTCTGATGTGTAAAAGAAACACACATAAAACTCAAAGACAGACATTACATTACACAAAGAGTTGGATAAAGATTTTCCAGTCAAATGGATCTATGATAAAAACTGGTATAGCTATCATAATATCAAGCAAAATAGTCTTCTTACTGAAGTAATTCAAAGGATGTGGAAAGTATAACTCCTAGTCATGAAAGAAATAATCCACCAAGATGTTGTCTCAATCCTGAACATCTGTAAACTAAGTGAAAGGGCACCCACATTTGTGAAAGAAACAGGATTCTACTGTCCATTCATAATGCCCTGTGAAAGTTCATTGAAATCCCTGACACAGAAGATATCTTAGTTGTGTCCTTTTCTCTTTTAACAGTTTTTTTCCAAGTTATTCCCCTCCATGCTGATTCTCAACTGATCTGTTTACTTTTTCTTCACTGTCACAGTTTCAGCAGAAGACATGTTTGCACATAATTAATTACATGTGCTACATGAGGGGGGTCTGCTTTTTGGGGTTTCTGTCCCACCCGGTACCCCACAACCAGCAAGCCCCAGAGAAAATCACACAGAGGACTCCATAAGATTATAAGCTGATTGGCCCATTAGCTCAGGCTACTTATTAGCTCTTACAACTTATGTTAGCCCATTATTTTTATCTATGTTAGCCACAGGGCTCAGTACCTTTCTCAGTGCGGTCGCTTACATATTGCCTCTATGGTGGTCTGAGCAGAACTGGTGAGGACTGGGCTTCCTCCTTCCCAACATTCTCCTGTTCTACTTCCTATCTGGTTTACTTGCCTATATTCCCTGCCTGACCAATCAGCGTTTTATTAAAATACATGATTGACAGAATACAGATAATTTTCCCACACCACTTCCCTTTCCATTTTTTTAAACAAAGAAAAATATCTATAGTCCATTTTTTGGGAATGTGGGTGTAGTTTTTCAGGCTACTTCCTGCTGGTTGGGGGCGCTGATAATCTTTTGGGACCTAAAGAAAATTTAGAGTTATAATCAAGTCCTGACTGGAGTATCCGGTGAGTCTTGATCATCTCAGACAGCTGTCTTGAATCTTTTCTGGATGTTGAACTCAGACATTCAGGCCATCTGTTCCTACTGGAGATTTCTCAGGTGGTCTTCCTTAATCAAACATGATTTTTCTTAACTCATAATGAATCCATAGTCTCTCGTTTCCTGTGGAAAAAAAGCAAAATCTCTTCTCCAAAGTAACATACCTTTTAACTTCAATTTTGAAGCCAAAGTATTTTCAAAATACCTATCTTGGATTAATTCAGCCGCATTTATAAGCAAATATCTTTTAGCAGCTGTTGCTCCTTCCTCAGCATTCAAACAATTCAAAGAGAGCATAATAACATACAGTATCAAGATTCTCTGTGTATTTTCCATCTTTATGTGGCTTTATTTTAACCTCTATTTCTTTTATTTTTACTTTTACTTTTAGAGACAGATTCTCTGTATATTTTTGTCCTAGAACAACTCTGTAGACCAGGTTGTCCTTGAACTCACAGAGATCTGTCTGTTTCTGTCTCCCAGGTTATGGAATTAAAGGTGTGTGCTACCACACCTTGAAGTCACAGAAGTCAATTTACCTCTGCCTCCCAAGTGTTGGGATTTAAAGGTGTGTACCACCACACCCAACTACTCTCTTTCTTTCTCTATTTTTTTTACATTAAGAGCATTTTTAGCCTCCATATAATTTTAACACACTGTAAACCATTTAAAGTTTTTTCTTTGAATCTTTCTTTATTGTATGTCTCTCTTTTTTCTGACTACATGAGTCTTTAAGGAGAGGATTAAAGCTGACTTTCAAGGCTAGATCCAGCCCATTCCTTAGCTTCCAGACTCATGGCAGAGGTACCACTGGAGCCATTTTTGTTGCCACAACTCTGTGGCGTTTCAAGATTCCTGCCAGCAAGCAAGCTACAGTATTCTGCTCACAGACCACACTCAAGTAGTTGGACTGCCTGCCTGAAAGAGTCAGAGTTTGCCCTGGCAGGACAGCCCAAAAAGCTGGCATTTCAAAACAGAGGAGCTTTTTTTCTGCTATGGCTGAAAACCGAAAAGCATGTGTTCAGCTTTTCATCAACACCATTTAAGTGTTTCGTGGCAGGACCTCTTAAAGAGCTATATGGTTTTGCAGCTAAAGCTGAGTCAGGAAGCCTCTCTTAGATGAGAGCTCTTGCTTGCCTCTAGCAGGCAGAGCAGATCTGGGAAATTGCTGCTACCAAGAAAACATGCTTTACTCTATTCTTTCCCAAGCTTTCTCAGGTTTTCTGTGGATGCAGTTATCCACATGGGCACCATTTGTTACATGAAGGGGCCGGCTTGTTCGTTTCCTGGGTGCCCAGCTATATTAGACTCGAATTAACCACACAGATACTGCATTAATTACATGCTTTACCTTTCTAATTCCAACCTTTACATTATTGCCAGAGTTTACTCTTAGTGTTTTCCTCACTCTTCCCATGAGGAACTCATTGTCTTTATCAGCGAGAGGGGAAAGATGTTAGAAAGGGGAAAATATATACTATAATGGTTTATAACTCAGAAAATAGAAATTTTCATTAAACTGAAAAAATGTTATGAAGAAATTGGGTGAATGAGTAATCTATCTCTCTGTGGTAATCACTCTTTTCATTCTGTTAGTAAAATAAATCAGAAGATATGTAAAAGTTTACTAAATTATTTGACCAATCTGTTTCTCTTCTCACTGTCATCCAATATATGCTCAAATGTGATTCTTGTTGTATTTAATCAATACTTGGTTTTCTGACTTGAACTTAGACAATTTATATCTTTCAGATTTTTGAGACAAGGTTTCTCTGCATAGGAACTTAATCTGAAGACCATGCAAGCATTGAACTCAGAGAAATCCACCTCCCTCTGCTTCCCATGTGATGGGATTAGAGGCTTTAGCCATACTACCCAGTGATAGAACTCTTATTAATAAAGCATTTGAAGTTACATTGGCTCTTCACTGAGATTGCTTTGTCACTTTTCACAAGTCAATATTATGTTCTTCAGAGCTTTTCAGATGGATAGCATGACATGGAAGAACTCTGTTACACTTGCATGTCTACTATATGAAGATTTTCGCACTTACATGTATACTAGGTCTTCCCTTAAAAGTACATTATAGATCTTGGTTAAGTCTTCTACAGATTTATATAATACAGGATTTGTCCTCATTAACATATGACCTTATTATCAGAATAATCACTTGAATTCAGTATTGTTATTTTGCTTAGTAATTGCGGACAAAATCTCCAGGAGATAAAATCCTCATTCTTATTCCTTAATGAAATAAGAAGGCATCAAAACAAGGGTTTACTTAACTGAACAACCTCTTGAAACGGTGGCTTCACCCAAGTGTCGCATTTCCCATGTGAAATTTTGCACTACAGAGAGTTAGTGATGTCATAAAGAAGGGAAAATATTAAAATACACAAGTGACTCATGGTCACAGATGATGCTAAACACATCACACACGTAAGAAGTCTATGACACAAAATGTCAGTAATATTGCCCTACATAATTCCTGTTCATACTACATGGATCAACCCTATATGTGTAAAGAGCTCAGCCACCCTATGAGGGAGGAGAAAGTAGAATCTTACACTGAACCTAGAGGAAATTATCACGTGGCAATCCCAAAAGCAGTGCTTTTACAGGAGACATGAAACAACAATAGTCTTTTTTACAAGTGATTTCACAGCTGGTACTCTATGGAGTTTTTGTCTTACTTCCCCCTGATTCTCATCACTGTGATCAGAGCTACTACTTTCATAAGACTGGCAGTAGTAGTTAGCCTCATCCTCAATCTTCAGATCAGTGATTGTCAGCAAGACTGAGTTGGAGGAGCTGTCAATGGAACCAGAGAACCGATCAGGAATCCCAGATGGTCTTTGATTGTGAGCCTAGATCACATTGGTGGGTGGACTTCCAACATGCTGCTGGTATCAGTGCACATAGTTGCTTTCAATGTTACCACTGCTGCACTTGCAGGAGATGGTGACTGTGCTCCCAAGAGACCCAGACACAGAGCTTGTCTGATTTAGCACAAACTGGGTACATGACCCTGTAAAAGGAAGACAATAAAAATTGGTAAAGAGAAGGAAATATTATTCACAAGGAAGAATCTAAGCCAAACATTCCAGACAACATTTACTCTCCAAGAATTCTCTAAGTTCACTGACCTGTTAGATGATTAAGGAAGATGAGGAGTAATGGTGTCCAAGTCATGGTGAAGACAACCAGATTCTGTGTTTAATTGACTGACTAGAGCTGGGTGCCCCTTTTTATCTGGCTCAGTGTTTCTATATGCAGTCCGGCTTCATGCAAATACCCCTCTTCCTTGGGATGTACAGGCCCCTCCTTTTACTTCAGATTAGGAGTCACTGAGAAGTGGAGAGAGTACACATGCAGAACATGTGAGCTCCACCAAGTGGCAGGATAGAAAAACCTGAAAGTGAAGGGAAAATACCAGGAATTTGAAAAACATCATTTCTAATGCAAACATGTTCTTTCATCAGGTGAGCGACTTTAGTTCCCCTCCCACTGTAAACTGTGAGATAATTTGGGAAGTCACATATCCCTATCTGGACTCTGAGTGGAAAGTAAATTATCCATGAATATGATCCTGTATGTGGCAAATGAGGCAGTGGGTAGAGCACTTTCATTTGCATAGAGAATCAGTGGTGTGAGAAGCACATTTTTTTAAAACACAGGTTATTGTAATAGTGGTCATTTCTATGTAAGAATTTATTAGTGTATTGGAGTTAAGAGTGGATTTCAGCAGTGCTTGCTGTAAGAGTGTTTTTTGTTCCTGTAGAGGAAGTAATTTCATTCCTAGCAACCATGTCAGACAAGTCACACCATCCTGTAATTCCAGCACTAAGAGATCAGATGCTCCTTCTGGCCTCCTCAGGTACCCAGACACACTTGTTACCACAGAGCAAGAGTGAATACATGGTCAATAAAACAATACATTACCATCTACTGTCCACATATTAGGTTCAATGAAACAGTAAATAAATAGGCTGGATTCTTCAATGTGAATTCTAAGATAATACCTAGTCTACTGTTGAAAATTTACACTGTTTTAACAATCTATCAACAGAGAACAACATATAAAATTGCATATGCTGAAACTACATTGTTGGACATGAAAATATTTAGTTTTTGAGTCTTTTGCTATACTAAATATATACTGTCCATGAAATCATTAATTTTTTTGTTGGTAGAAATGTATTTCTCCTGACAATGACTCCACTGGTATAAAAGAGGAAAAAATGAAATAGAGTTATGAGTTCATTACTCATGTAGTGAACAGGATCAAGGAAAAAGAAGTAGACCACAGAGGAGCACTTAGGGGATATTCTTTAATGGCATCACTATGTGTGCAAGTGTGGAGAGGGAAGTAGTGGTTCCTGAATGACTTGGTCTTGCCAACAGCACTGTCCTTTCCAGATCAGCCCATCACTGTCCTCTAATGGTCATAAACATGTTCATGCAAAGTATGTGTGGATGAAACTATATTTTCCAGGGAAGGTATTGAAGTAAGGTTAAAGGAACATGCTTAGACAAGAAAAGTAAAGACAGGCTTCCTGAGACTGTCATGCCTTCTTCCTAGAAAAATCTTCAAGGGGAAACAGCTAGAAATCACAGATTTACGCATCAACACAGAAGCTGTCAGAGAATAGGGACACTCAGAGGTCCTGTAAAATACCAAAGCCAGAGTCTGTTCAACAGACATTTATTCTTCTTTAATTCTAAATGCATAAAGCTGTCACTGTCCCTTTCTCTACAATTTCATCTGTTTTTCTTAGTCATTAAATTCTTTGTCCATGTCAGAAGATGATCTTGGAAATTCCCTAAACAATTACCTGTCAGCACACTAGTTATACGCCTTGGTTTCTCTCAACTAGGATCAGAGATGACCTCATCTATTAGTCCTCTACATAAATGAAATTCTCAGAAAAGGACTTGTATATAACCTTGTCCATGTGGTACTAAAATCCCCTTTCAAAACTAAATGATAGTCATCCACAACTGCATGATGAAAATTCAGTCATCTCCCACCTCCACTGAAAACATGAAGAGTAGGGGCTTGGGCTCTGATTGAGCAGATTGGAAGGTGATTTCAACCTTGAGAACCAGGGCATAGTCTGGCGCTATCACTTTTCAGCCAACAGATATCGTAAGTAGGAAGCACTGTGAACTGATTCCTTCTCTACCTCATTAAACACTAAGCATTTCTATTTTTGTTTTTAAAGTATTGAGGTTTTTTTTTGGGGGGGGGGATTCAATACAGTGTTTTATGGAGCCTGGCCTGAAACTAGCTCCTGTAGATCAGGTTGGCCTCAAACTCAAAGATCCTACTGCTTTTGGCTCATGAGTGTTGGGTTTAAATACGTGCACCACCACTGCCTGCCTTGCTTTTATTTTTTAATATCCTGGGGGATACATTGACTTCTGAGAGTATTTTGAACTTTATATTTTATACAGACATGATAAGATTTGAAATTCAGTAAGGCCATGGGGTGTTAAAGAGTCATCTCTCGCTTCAATAAGAGTCAATAGAAAAGAATGCCTTCACTTCTTCCAAGTGTGTTAAAAGAAACAGTTACTCACCCCTATGTGGGTAAAATGTCAAGAGGATGCTCTGGTAAAATGCAGAGGAATACCAAAAGATCTGGAGATGGCCCAGTGTATCTTTTTCTGTACACAATGGGACTGTAGTCTGCCAGACTCCACTACACAGTTTCCTTAACCACTTGGCATTGCTCAGATTCATAGGTCTTTCTAAAGGAATACAGGATATTTTTTTTCTTTACCCTGCTTAAGTTAAACAAGTCTCCACTGCTCTGAGCAGATTCTGGCATGCGTTGAGAAAAAGATGGACCACTTTTTTCTAGGTGGATCATAAGAAACTGTTGCAGATTTCTGATTTCACTAAGTACTTCCTCCAAATGTTTTCTACAAAGGATGTGCAGTCAGGACAGGTAGACAGGGCTGCATTAAATGCAGCAGAAACCACTCACTACTGTGCAGCAGGAGAAAAAGGAACTGCTGAGTTCTCAGACTCTGAAGTCAGAGAGTCAATGAGATAAACAATGCATGATGTGGAGAGTGGAGTCAGAGTAATATAGATGCCCAAGCACTGTGGAGCTGAGAAAAGCATGAGTGAATTCCACACACTGAAGACTTAGCTGTAATGAATGAATTTGTGACCTGGTTCTTCCCTATTGGGTTAGAAAGTGTGTGATTCTAACTGACTATTTGAAGTTTCTGCAAAGGATTATTACTGAATTAGTAACTGAAATAGATCTCAGAATCAGGCATGCTAATGTTTGCTTCTGGGATTCCAATGGCATACCATTGGCCCTTTGTACATTAAGATAATGTGTTGGAACCTACCGGACTTTTTCTGAAACATGCTCTGTCTCCATCTCTATGAACTTGTATGAATTACTGATAACTGGAAATATCTCCACCTTAGTTTTGAAATCATGTGATTCTGGAATGGCACAGTATCTGCACTGCCTGTGCTCCGTAAATTTGGCAAATGGGACTTCTAATACCATTCCCAGCTTGTGTTGTTTATGCTAAATCAAACTCTTCAAGGTCTGGTGGCATCATAAATATCTTGGAATGAAAATGGAGCTGTGGACAATCTGGGACTGAATCTATGAACCAGGGACAAGATAGCAATATGACCGTATATTAAATAGTAAAGGAGGAAATAGGGAGATGACAAGGGTCTGAGCCATGCTTAATACATAGAAATTTCAATACTTATACTGCCTTTTCCACGACAGACCAGACTGAAATAGCTGTTCCCTGTTGAAAGACTAAATATCCAGACTTAATCAAAGGAAATTAAAGGGTGAGGATAGGAAATGGGTAATCCTTCTCCAAGATTTCAAACTCTCCTTCTTAATCTTAAACTCATTGCAGATGGTAAAACCTGACTCAAAGATTCCTCACTATCAAATATCCAAGTTAGTATCTGTTTAACAAACTTCTACCATTAGGTTTCTATTCTGTTCAGGGCTTCTAATTTCTCTTTCTCTGTGGCTAGGAATATGTCTTTCCCAGGCACTCAGTTCTTTGTTAGTTACTTGGAATGAACTAGACAATCCTGTAGAAAGCTATCAAAGGCCTGTCAAAGGAATGTCAACCAGAAAGAAAATTCTAGAGGTTTTGCTCTATGACTAGATATCTAGATGATTCAGTGCTACCCAAAAATTCGGATTTCTTCTGTCTTGTGCCTGTAGATCTATGGGCAGGTAATCTATCATTGATTTTTCATCAAACTGATTATCTCTTAATACATTTGATAGAGCTGTCCAGTTGGGGTTTTGTCTCCTACATTTATGGCAATTTCATTTAGATCACTTTCACATACGTGAAAAACTTAGGGAGTATCTACTACTGAATTAGCTTCCTATAGGACTGCTCCAATGGACCTTGATTCAAGCTCCTCCATACCCATAGTCCCTTTTTCTGTCTACTCTTCCTTCTCCATTCCTCCTGCTTAATTGTATCAATCTAGTTCCCATCACTAACATCCACCTGTGACTATACATTGTATTTTCCATTCCTAGTAAGATCCTTCTCCTCATGTTATTTAATCTCTGATTTTATGTATTTTAGCTTACTTATCAATGAATTAACACCCATGACCCACCACATATAAGTAACTATATCACAAATATCAAAAATTTATCTTATTGGGTCTGGATTACCCCTCTGAGATTGATTTTTCTCAGTTCATCCATTTACCTGAGAATTTCAACATATCTTTTTTTAATGGCATATTCTATTGTATAAAAGCATTATATTTTATTTTTACTTTTGTTACCTGCTTGGTAAACTGCTTCTGATTTATGTCTATTAAGAATAGAATATTGCTAGGCGATGATGGTGCACAACTTTAATCCCAGCACTTAGGAGGCAGAGGCAGAGGGATCTCTATGAGTTTGAAGCCAGCCTGGTCTAGAGGAGCTAGTTCTAGGGCAGGCTATAACAGCTGCAGATAAACCCTGTGTTGAAAAAAAAATAATAGAGCATCAATGAATATGGTTGAACAAGTGTCTCTGTTGTAAGATATAGTGTTAATTTATGAGCAAAAGTTGTTTAGGCAGCTCTTGAAATAGGTTGATGATCATCTTTATGAGGAACTGCCACACGAATTTCAATAGTGGTCTTAGAAGTTAGCATGCCTTCAATCAGAAAATAGGTATTTTCCTCACTCAGTTCCTCACCAGGATGAGTCATTATTTATTTCATTGATTTCAGCCATCTGAAATATGTATAATGAAATCTCAAAGTAGTTTTGATTTTCATTTCTGTGAAGGTTATGAATGTTAAACACTTAAGTATTTCCTAGAAATTCCAGTTTTCTCTTTTGAGAATTCACTCTTTACATTTGTATTCCATTTTGAATTGGGTTTTTTGCTTGCCTGATGTCCAGTTCCTTGAGTTCTTTAAATATTTTTGCTATCAGTCATCTATTAGATGTGGAATTATTAAAAATATTTTCATATTCTGTAGCCTGTCACTTTGTCTAGATGATGGTATTCTTGGCTATACATAATTCTTCAGTTATATGAGGTCTCATTTATTAATTGATCTTCTTACCACCAGTGAGATGGTGTACTGTTCAGAAGATAATGTCCTGTGCCAAGAACTTTAAATATATTCCCCACTTTCTCTTTTATACAATCCAGTGCATATGGCCCTTTTTTGAGGCAAATGATCATATTTATCACCTGGAATAGTTTTGTTCTATGGATAAATATGGATCCTTTTGCATTGCTACATGTAGCTCTTCAGTTTGGCCACCACCATTTTTGAGATTTTTGTCCTATTTTCCAGTATGTATTTCCACTTTATAATAAAAAAAAATCAGGCATCCATCCATAGGTGTGGGAACTTTTGCCTAGGTCTTCTATTTGATTCTGTTGTTCAATATTAATGTATTATTACTATCACTCACTCTGTAATAAAATTTGAGATCAGGAATGATGATACATCCAACGGAACCTGTATCATTTAGGAATGTTTTAGCTATCCTGTGATTTATGACTGTTTGTTTCTATAAGAAGCTGAAAGCTATCCTTTCAAGTTTTGTGGAGAATTGTACTTGAAAATTGATGGAGCTTGTACTCTGCTGGGACAGCAATTTTCAGTAAGTTAATACTACTATTAACCATGAACATGAGAGAACCATCTTCTGATACATTCTTCAATTTTTTTCTTAAATTTCTTAACCTTTTTATCGTATAAGTCCTTCAGTTAACTCAGTTAGAATTCCCACAAGTTATTTTAAATTATTCAAGTCTATTGTGAAAGGTGTGGTTTCCCTGATTGTTGTCTTTTTCAGTCCATTTGCCATTTCTGTGTAGGAGGGCTACTGATTTTTGCTAATTTTGTTAATTTGAATCTGGCTATATTCCAAAGAGTATAGGAACTTCCTGATGGAATTTTAGAGTCAGTTATGTGTAGTCTCATAATGCTTGCAAGTTAATAATAATTTTATATTGTTCTTCCTAGTTATATCCTCTTTATCTTCCTCCATTATCCTCTTGCTCTGGCTAAGACCTCAAGTACTGTATTGGATAGGCATAGGGAAAGTGGCCAACCTTGTCTTATGCCTGATTTTAATGAAAATTCTTTGATTTATCCATTCAAACTAGGCTCTAATTCTAGGGATTGACTGCTGTGGTTTTTTGTAATGGTCACCATCTATTTTAAAGACAAGGTTCCTAAACAAGTGGTGAGGACTTGGTATGAAGACAAATGAAAGGCAGTGCAGGATTATAATTGTTTATTAAAATGGTGGTTGTAGTTTCTCTTCCAAGATCCATGGCTTCACTAGCTCTGAGTACTTGGCTAGGTTTCCTGTACCAGGAATGATTTTCCTCTCGTTGAAATGGTCTTAAGAACAGTTAGAGAGCTGTTGGTCACTGCCAACGTACATGTGCCACTATTGCACCCTTAGAATTATTGTACCATGTTGGCCTTTGCGGTGGTCCATAGGCATCATTGGTGAGTAGGATTGTTGGCTGTTTCCCTTATTTGAAACTTCCATGACTCTTTCTGGTATTGTGAATGGAACGGATGTGGGTGTCCCCTCTGTGTGCTATGATGACAATTAATGAATAATAAAACTTCCTTGGAGTACTGATACAGCAGAAACTAGGTAGACAGGGAAAATTGGAATGAATGCTGGGAGGAAAAAGGCAGAGATTGGATGCCATGGAGCCACCAGAGTCATACATGCCCAATCTTTGCCCGTAAGCCCCTGCCATGAGTTGATATACAGATTACAAGTAATGGGTTAAATTAATATAAGTGTTAGCCAATAAGAAGCTAGAGCGAATAAGCCAAGCAATGTTTTAATTAATACAATTTCTGTGTGATTATTTCGGTTCTGGGTGGCTGGGACAAACAAGCAGTTTGTTACAAGATGGTGCTTCTCAGGGAGGAGGTTTACAGATCAATGACAACAAAGAGGTTTTCTGGGTCCTATCTCTGAAGAGTGCAGAGTCTTCAGGTATAGGAACTTCCCTTCCACTTCTAGGAGGCAACCAATGGCAATATCCTATAATGTTTGGGATTATTGTGGACACTACTTACCAACAATTCAAAAGAGAGCTTTTTATGCCTTGTGTTAGTGGTCTTTGACTTTTGGAGAAAATGTTGTCAGTGTAATGGGCAATTTTCATTTATATAATAAATATATATTTAAACACAGATTTATGGGCATTACTGAAGTCTACATCCCCAGTTATTCAATAGGTATGTCTGCTTTCTTCCTGATCCCATTGTAGTAGAGTTCTTTTTCCAATCTTTTATTCCAATATAGTACCTACCTTTAAACTAAGATGTATTTCTTTTAGACAATAGATGAATGGATTTTGATTCTGAATCATTCAGTTACCGTTTGTTTAAAACTGGTAAATTGAGGCTGTTAACATTTAACTCCTCCAGACTATCACCAGGACTCACACTGGTTTGGGAGAATTGTCTGTATTCTGTCAATCATGTTTTAAATAAATGCTGATTGGCAGGCAGGAAGTATAGGCAGGTCAACTAGACAGGAAGTATAAGTGGGGCGATGAGAACAGGAGAATTCTAGGAAGAAGGAAGTTCCCTCCGCAGTTCTGCCCAGACCATCGGAGAGGCAAGGTGTAAGCTGCCCTGCTGAGAAAAGTGAGCTGAGTGGCTAACATAGATAAAAATAATGGACTAACATAAGTTATAAGATCTAATAAGTAGCCTGAGCTAGTGGGCTGTAACATGAGGGGCTGGCTTGTTGGGGTATCTGTCCCGCCTGGTACCCCGTATCCGACAAGCCCCAAAGAAAATCACACACAGGACTCCATAAGATTACAAACTGATTGGCCCATTAGCTCCGTCTTCTTATTAACTAATTCTTATATCTTACAGTAACCCATAATTCTTGTCTGTGTTAGTCATGTGGCACAGTACCTTTTCCAGCTGTCTGCTCACGTGTTGCTTCTTTGGTGATCTGAGCAGGAATGGTGGAGGGAGTTTCCTGCTTCCCAGAATACTCCCATTCTCTTTGCTCCACCTCTACTTTCTGTCTTCTTTTCCCACCTATACTTCCTGCCTGGTCAATCAACATTTACTTAAAATATGATTGACAGAATACAGACGATTCTCCCGCACCAATGGGCCAATCAGTTTATAATCTTATGGAGTCCTCCGTGTGATTGTCTTTGGGGCTTGCCGACTGTGGGGTACCGGGTGGGACAGATAACCCAATGAACCAGCCCTCATATTATATTACACAATGCCTTGTGACTATTAGGTAAATTTTACATGTCAGTTTTCACCTACATTAAAGCCACTGTAGACTCTTGCTAGAACTGCTGGCTGGGACTCACTGGTACCTTGCATAGAAGCAGGTGGCCAGCAGGATGTGCTCTGATGTCCCTTGGCAACCTGAATCTAACCCACATCTTTTTTAGCCTTCTAGGATTGTAGCAGCTGATGATAGTCCTGGACTCTAGGCATCTACAAGGCTGGAGGCAGCGACAAAGCAAAAGCTGTTACTTTGACAGAACAAGGTTTCGAATGCTGAGTAGAAAAAGCTGTACAGGCTTGTGTTGGCCCTGTCATTGAACCTGATGTGTTCAAGTGAGAAGGTGAGGGTCATACTCGCTGCAGATAAGCCTGGCTCAGGACCCTTTGATAGGAATCCACCACTCTGAAAACTCCCACATCTCTTTATGGGTTTTCAGGGTCATAGCCTGTCAGTTACCAGCCTCAACAAAAACTCCTCTTACCAGGGTAAAGGTGTGGGAACTCAGAAATATAAGTAAAGAATACTTGGATGAGCGCTTATTTACATTTTTACAGACACTTGACTGGCCTGAAGCTGCAGTTTTCTGGGGGTACCTTTTGCAACTTGGCTGTCAGGTCAGGTTAGGCACATAGCTGAACCTGGGACATGCTGCAAGCATTGTTCCCTGACTGGGTACTTGGGAACAGAAGTCTGTTCCCTCTTTGCATGATGTGGGCACAGGTGATATTCAACAGTTCTTCCACAGACCATGACCAGCTGAAAAATTTAGCTCAGGTTCTCAGGTGCTCACCATTGTAGTAGCTTTGAAAATACTGCATGAGACCATACGCCTAGGCAGGTATAGCCATGTCAATTTTTATTATCCTTGTTTTTTTTTATTTTAAATCTTGTAATCACACAATTAGGAGAATTCCTGAATCCATTCTTATGTTTAAAGTCATATATTTATATCCATTATATGTTTGTTTGCTCATAGGCCAAATAGCTTCTTAGTATTTTTATTGACTAACTCTGGGGGTGCTGACTGTGGGAGGAATAACCCTTCAGACTTTCCTGTCTCCATTTTCTGGCTCGACTGCACAGCATGGGTCAGATTCAGCTGGCCACAGCATGTTTGCATGGACTCTCCACAATCTCAGCGGTAACCTAGGTTATTGCTAAGTCAATCTCTGCATTCTTCTCTCTCTTCCTACCCATTGAGCTGCAACAAAGGCTGTGACTTGGTGAGATAGCACTGCTGCTTGTAGGAGCAAAGGTGAGGCCTTAGTTTGGCCTCTCTGAGATCCAGAGCAGCCCTAAGGTGCCGGCAGATACACCACCAACATGAAACTGGGAATATAATATTTATAAATTCTTAAAATCTCTGCCTTTGTTTCTGCTCCATTTCAGCTGCTCTGGCTATCAAAATACATCTAAACAACTATACAAATAGTTGAATACTATCTCCTTATCCCATATTTGCAACTATTTACAATTTTACTCCTGATTTTTTTCTCTTTCCTTTTTTATTATCTACCATTTATTTTTGAACACTCATTTCTCACTTCTCCACCTGTGGTATCATTTTCTTGCAGGGTCCCAAATGTACTCCACTGTACACTTGGCCACACTTCAGTGTGTTTACAGGTTCATCTGCTGCCCCACATTGAGTGTCATTTGTTAGGGATTGGTCTTGACAAAAACACCTCTTACCAGGTCAGGTCCATGGGGATTTAGAAACATAAGTAGAGAATACTGGGACAAGTGAAACATAATAGAACAGAAAGCATAGGATAATACTAGGAGGGCATTACAATATTGTTCTTGAAAATGTGGGCCTACATTTATCAACTGTTAGCTTTGAAAGGACAAGATGTGTTTGGCTTTAAATTTAGCCAAGCAAACAAAATGCTGGTTGTTGTTTTTTGTTTAAAATTTGTTTTGATGTAAGTGTTGGGAAAAAAAACCATTTTATTTCTTCTGTATGTTAATCCTGGAGAGTAAGAAAAATATATTTGTTTTAAAGGATAAATAAAGATGACTCCAGCTATTTAGGGTGGGTCAGTTGTGTGAAACTCATTTGATAGTCAGACATTTCATTGTTACCCATTGCCCCTTCTCCATCTCTGGACCTGAACCCAGCTGTAGAGGGAATATAGCAGCTTTGCTCTCAATGTATTTGACAATCACAGCCTCAGGTTAGTATTCAGAGAATAAGGCAGACAACTCCTTATCTACCCTTCCCAGCCCCAGGTCTAGCATCACTTCATTTTAGGTGAGGCCTACATACCTTCCATCTGGTGATTTTTGGTTTGCAGGAATGGAACCATCTCACTGCCTTGGAACAAAGATTGGAAGCCTGACATAATGGTCATTTTAAGGCTCAAATGTACAGGGTTTCCCTGCTCTTGTGGTCATGACTGGGGTGGTATATAAGTAGATACTGGGAACCAGAGTGTGTAACAGAGGGATCTCAGCTCCTTACACCTATCAGTCTATTGGTTTCAACTTTTCTATTTGTCTGTTGAAACCCTCTGAAATTCAGTGTATTCTCCCAGACAAGTAGATGGA
This sequence comes from Myodes glareolus, assembly GCF_982192425.1. Classification (NCBI taxonomy): domain Eukaryota; kingdom Metazoa; phylum Chordata; class Mammalia; order Rodentia; family Cricetidae; genus Myodes; species Myodes glareolus. The sequence continues at coordinate 82,864,793 of NC_142027.1, forward strand.
GATTCAGTGGTGGTTCCCCACCTGGAAGCACAGGAACAAGGTGGAAGGCATCCAATTGGGGTAAAGTGACAACCTGTCCCAGTGAAGGGTGACTGTCATGCCTGAGAACCAACACATGCTCACTGACCTACCCTTTTCCTGCTAAGTTTGTATCTCTTTAGTCTCTATGGCTCTCCTTTCTCTGCTAAGAATAAAAGCAAGGCCATCCATTGACTCTGGCCATAGCCTCTCTAGTTCTCAAACCTGTAACCTCTTCAGTAACAAGTGTATGTGTCACTGACCTGGGAATGCTCCTAAGACTCTGGACACTATTCCTTTCCATGTGTCATTGCATTAGTAATGCCAGGCAATTCAGCACTCAACTTCATGTTCCCAAGATGCAGACCAGTATGACTGCACTAAAAATTTTCTAAGCACTTCATCAACCTCAGACATTCCCTTGAGCATACTCAACCTCTCTAGATAACTGATTAGTCATACGTAAACAGGCAACCCAAACAGGATTTCAGGAGAGTGGATGTGGTTGGCACAGAACACAGTTCACAGTGAAAGCTTCCCCCTTTAGTTCATTAATAAGAGTCCCCCTTCTATTCTGTGAGTCAACCTGAACTGCTGGTGCAAAGGTCTTCTCTGATAAGCTCTGAGCCAAAGCCAACTCCATGCATTCAAAGATACTAGAGGCTTCAGCAGCAGAATTACATCACCAGGCAACAACTTATTTATGCTGGTGATCTACAAACCATTGGTTATTGACAATTATCACCAAACCAACTACTCAAATAGACACCATGTTGCAAAATCACAATGGAATCTTAAAATTGGCTTTGTGACTAGATTAATGAGTGTTTAGGAAGAAGCTAAGAAAACCAAAGTAGGCTTAGGATCATAAGATCACAGAGCTTTGATTGGTGGGAATAAAACTAGACATTTTCTGTGAAGGGCAACTGAAAAGGAGAATTCACAGATATTGATATTGGCATACACAGATGCCAATTCCAGAGAAAAATATTTACAGATCAACAAAAAAGCAGAGTCCAGAAAAGATAGCTCAATTTAGCTATCCTTGGTTTAGGTGTCCAGTGGTCTCAGGAAACTAGGAGACACAGGAAGAAGAGAAACTGGTAGAAACATGAAAACAAAAATCAAAGAAAACTTGCAAGGCCCTTGCAAGGGTCTGAAAGTCCTTGACAACCATTTCTGGTTCCTTTAAGAAACACCTATGGTAATATATGTTTGAAAGCCCAGCACTGACAAAGTGGAGAAATGTTGTTTCCTGAGTTTCAAGTCCATTCAGATAGCCTAGATGAATCACTGAGACCTTGATATACATGAGAGCCTTTTCCCCCAAATCAAGGTGAATGTCAGAGGAACAGGTAGGGAGACTTCTCTGGTACTTCCACATGTTCATGCATCAAATGAATGTACATATACACAGAGACACAAGTGCAACTGCACACACTGATAGAGAAAGACACCTACACACACGTAGACAAAGAGACAGAGGAGAGAGAGAGAGAGAGAGAGAGAGAGAGAGAGAGAGAGAGAGAGAATGAACATGCTTGGAAATGTGTCAAAAATATCCAGAATGAAACTATGGCTTTAATAGACCATAACAGACAGTTCTATGTGGTATCTATGTTTCCTGTGGTCATCTATAAGTTCATTGAAGAAAGAGAGCAAAGAAGATATCAGAAGAAGGAAAGATCTCATATGCTAATAGATTAGCAGCATTAATAAAAATGGTCATCCTATGAAAATGAATGTATAAACATAATGTAATCCCCATCAAAATTCCAACACAACTTTTATAGACATTGGAGTGACAATTCTGAACTTCATATAGAAAAAAAAATATCAAAGATAGCTAAAACTGTACTGAACAACAAAAGAACTGCTGGAGATATCACCATTGCTAATTTAAAGGTGTAATACCAGCTACAGTAATAAAAAACACATGATATTTGAATAAAAGCAGACTCTTTGATCAATAGAATTTACTTGAAGACCCAGACATAAAACGACTTATGGATGCCTTAATTTTGATAAAGAAGCCAGAAATACATGCCTGGAACAAGACAGCACCTTCAAACAATGGTGCTGATTAAACTGAGTGGTTGCATGTAGAAGAATGCAAACAGATATATATTCAGCATGCTCCATAAAACTATAGGCCAAGTGAAACAAAGACCTCAACATAAAACCAAACACACAAAACTTGAGAGAAGAAAAAGTGGGGAATAGTCTTAAACTCTTTTTGCATAGGAGATAACTTTCAGGACAAATACCAATGACTCTAAGACCAACAACTAATAACTGAGACCTCACAAAACTGAAAACTTCTGTTAGGCAGAGGACACTGTCACTTGGATAAAGAGGCAGCATATTGGATAAGAAAAGATTTTTTTTAACTAACCCCATGTCTGATAGAGGTCTAATATCCAAAATATACAAAGAATCCAAGTAATTAGATATCAAAAACCAAAATGAATCTATTAAGAAAATGGGGTACAGATATAAAGAGAATTGTAAGTAGAGGAATCACAAATGACCAAAAAAACAGTTAAAATATTCATTATAGTTAGTCAGCAGGGAAATGCAAATCAAAACTTCTTTAAGATTACATCTTATGCCTGTCAGCATGGCTAAGATCTGTAACACAAGTGGCAGCTCATGTTGCTGAGGATGTGTAGCAAGAGGAATATTCCTCCATTTCTAGTGGGTGTACAAACTTGTACAGCCACTATGGAAATCAGTATGGAGTCTCCTCAGAAAATTCTAAACAGAACCATCTTAAGTCCCATATATTCTACTTTTTATTATCTATCCAAAGTATGCTCCTTCTTATCACAAGGACACTTGAATAACTATGTTCATTGTGACTTTATTCATGCTAGCCAGAAATTGGACACAACCAAGATGTCTCTCAACTGAAGAATGGATAAAAATGTTGCACATTTATAAAAGGGAACATTACTAAACTTTAAAAAGTGACATTATAAAATACTCAGGCAAATGGATTGAACTTTAAAAAAAAATCATCCCGAGCGAGGTAGCCCAGACTCAGAAAGACAAATACGATATATTTTCACTTGTGATTGAGTACTAGCAGTTAAGCAATTGATAAGTTGCAAGTCCTACCCAGAAAGGTTAGGTACAGAGGAAGGAACTAGGAGGGATGTTTGGAACACCCTGGGATTAAATTTTGTGAGTGGACTGAGGGAAGGTGAAGACATGAGCAGGAGAGAATCAGTAGATGTGTGGAGGATGACAATTCAGAGAAAAGCAGCTGGAATTGGGGAGCATTGTAGGGGTAGAAACCTAGTGCAGTAGAAACTCGCTGGAATCTGTGAGTGTGATCTGTTTTGTACTCCTAGTAATGGGGAATTCTAGTTTGAACTGTCCATCTTTTGCAGAAATTAGAGTAGCCAAGTAATGTTTGATTTATTGTGAGACTCACACTACATAAGGTAGTCTAGGCCCCCCACTTTGAGGAACAAGAGACTAGATAGCCAAGATACCTAAAGTAGAACCCAAATACAATTTGAAAAATCAATTAATTATTTCTTATGATAGTCTGCTATATTTATGGATCAGTGCTTTATCTGGTTATCACCAGAAAGGATTCCTCTGGAAACAGATGAAGAGGGTTCAGAGACCCAGAGTGGCAAAAGATTATAAGTTGGAGGTTTCCATCATTGCCTACCTTCATAGATAAGGAACCTGTCAGAAGAGGGGGATGAAAATTTATAGGAATCAGGAGAAATGAAGGACACCAGAAGACCATGGTACACCAAATCAACTAATCATTGCTTACATGATCTCACAGAAACTGAAGCAGCAAGCAAGGAACCTACATAGGTCTTCACTGAGTCTTCAGCCTATGTGGTAAGGCTGTTAGTTTGGTGTTTTTATGTGACCCCTAAAAATGGAAGCAGGTATTTCTCTGACTCTTTTGCCTGCTCTTGAGATGCTCCTTCCTACATGGATGCTTTCTCCAGATTCATTAGGAAGTGTAGAAGGAACGGCATGTCGCTTCCCACTTCCCGCCGCCTGCATCCTAGCTAGCTTTGCCCAAAATAATTACATGGAAACTATATTCATTTAAACACTGCCTGACATTATCTGCAGCATCTTATTGGCTGACTGTCTCGTATTGATTCAACTCATTTTTAATAATCTGTATCTCACCACGAGGTGGTGGCTTTCCAGGAAATATTTAATTGTCTGGCTTGGCGGCTAGCTGCATGGCGTCTTCCTGCCTCTGCTTTCTTTCTCCCACAATTCTGTTCTGTCTACTCCACCCACCTAAGGGCTGGCCTATCTAAAAGACCAAGGCAGTCTTTTTATTAACCAATGAAAGTAACACATAGACAGAAGACCCTCCTCCATCAAGGAAGTTGTTGCCTTATCTTATTGTATCTTGCTTTGTACTTTTTGGTAATTGACTCTTGGAAGACTACTCTTTTCATAAAAAGACATGGAGGGAAAATGGATCTGGGACAGAGGGAAAGTCAAGGGCAGAGGTCCAGAGCTAGAAAAGGTGGGGGGAGGAGAAACTGTGGTAAGGATGCATCGTATGAGAGAAGAATAAATATTCAATAGAATTTTTTAAAGGCCGATCCAAGAAATTGATTCATAGGTGAAAACACACAAGCATATGTACACACATACCCCCCATGCACAGACAGAGAGAGACAGAAAGAGAGGAAGGAAGGGATGGAAGGAAAGAGTAACTTACTTGGACACATCTCATCAATTAGAAAAAGAAAAAGAGTTTCTCTGAAATTCCTACCAGCCAGCTTAACATGGTATCTATGTTTACAGTGGTCTGCCATAAGGTTACTATCCTTCGATTTAGAATTTTCATCTTATTAGATTTGAGGATGTGTGCTCGATGCAAAACTAAATGAATGATTATAAACACAGACAGACATAGAGTCCCAAAAGTTCCAGAGAAAACCACTCAATGCGTTTGCACCTTGCTCCATGTGTCCTAAAGAAATAAAAACATAATCTACTATAAACACATAGGAATAGGCACTATCTCAATAACAACCCTGTGCTTCAGTTGCTGGTTCCAAGGATGACTTCTTCAGTGCTCTAGCCTTTCCTGTTCCAGGAGGCCTGTCAAACCTTGGGCAGGTGAGGTAGAGCATTATGTTATACAAAATGCTCCTATCATAGCCTAACAGCTTCCAGTTATCCTTCTTTAGACTAGAAGAGTCGTTAAGTCTTCTAGTCTCTGCATAGCAAAGAAAAAATCTGTTCATGGACGATATAGAATCCTGTGTCCATTTTAATGAGGTACACACAAGAAGGCAAGACCACCGCACCCTAGCGCTATGTTCCCACACACACCAAAAGTACTCAGGGAATAGAGCACAAGTTATGTGACACATGCCTTTAAATCATAACCTTGCAGCAGAGCACAGGTCATTTGCAGGTTAAGCAGAGGTTTTCTTACACAATGGCATAATAAACTGAACACATCTGTACATCTATGGGTCATGTCTCACTCAGCAGGGAAAACATGCTTTTGACAAAACAGTCCTCAAATCTTTCTGGAACTGTCACTGGAGTTCACAAGTTGTGCCAGTCCTATAATAACAGCATCTGCCATGTAGAACCTTACAACAGATTTCATTTTGTTTTTTTCAAGACAGGGTTTCTCTGTAGCTTTGGAGCCTGTCCTGGATCTAGCTCTTGTAGACCAGGCTGGCCTTGAACTCACAGAGATCCACCTGCCTCTGCTACCCGAGTGCTGGGATTAAAGGCATGAGCCACCATCACCTGGCTCAACAAATTTTTTATTTGTCAATTGCAGCATCCTCAAGAATCTTTTTGTCATCTGCAGAGATTTCGTTCTGTGCTTCACCTGTCTGATCTTTCTCATTCTCAACCCTGATGCACGGTTAATAAAAACTCAGAGACAGATATTGGTGTTTGACATGAAAACCAGAAAAGCAAAGAAGCCAGCCACTGGCTCTTATCTGGACCTCAGTTCATAAATGGTGATCCTACCTCCAGGAAACCTCAGAATGAGACTGAGACTGAGAGCTGTCTCCTCCCATTTTATAATCCTCTCTAGTGCTGGGATTAATGGTGTGCACTACTACTGGCTTCTGTGGCAAGCTAGTGTGACTACTAGGATGAAAGGTGTGTATAATTTTTGCCCGGTCTGTGTGGCCAGTATGAGTGCCTTACTTTTCTGATATTCAGGCAAGCTTTGTTTATTAAAATTCAAATGAAATGCCACAACACAATCCCTCACTCTACACTAAACTAACAATAGCAATTTTCCATTAGAATCATCAGAAGAAGGGCTCATTTCCACATAAAGTAAAGCCCTGGATGCTGAGATACTTATTAATTATTCAGTGTGAGTAGTGTGTGTGTGTGTGTGTGAGTGTGTATGTGTGTGTGTGTGTGTGTGTGTGTGTGTGTGTGTGTGTGAGAGAGAGAGAGAGAGAGAGAGAGAGAGAGAGAGATGGAAGGAGGGAGAAAGATTGTCTTGTGTTTGTCTATACACTTGTGTCTGCCTCTGTTCTTTAAAAGAATGAGTTTTCCTTCTTTTCTGTTTCTCTGTTTCCACCTATTAGGTTTTCTGTTGTTTATTGTACTTTGATTTCCACTCCTATTCATGGTTGTTTGAGAAGATATAATTTGACATTACAATTTTATACATAAATGGCTTAAACTTATATAAATAAAGTGTGCAAATACCCCTCTTCCTATGGATGTATAAGCTTCTCTTTTTACTTCAGACTGGGCCTGAGAAGTGGAAAGACACATGGGGAGTATGTGGGCACCACCAAGTGGCAGAACAGAGAAATCTTAAAGGAAAAAAAATGGTGGGGCACACTAGGCAAGTGTTTGGCCATACCACTCCCCAATTTAACCCTGCCATGCCATCTATTGTATGACTATTGATGCCCCTCTTGCCAACAACAAGACTATTTAGAAAGTCACATAGTCCTATTAGGAGTCTGAATGGAACATGAATATTTGTTCCTTATTCTGCAAATGTCAATTAAAACAGTGGGTAACCCAGTTTGCATAGAGAACCAGTGCCTGGTTTGAGAAACACACTGTTCTTTTACTCTAGAAGAATTGTGGTCATTTCTAGGGAAGAATTTGTTAGTAGACTGGGAATAAGTGTGGATCTCAGCATTTAAGAGGGCTGGCTGTTTCTGCAGAGGACGTGAGTTTGGGTCACAGCATTCATGTCAGACTGCTTCAACTCTCCTACAATTCCAGCACTAGGGTTTAATATTCTTTATTCTAGCTGCCTCAGATACTCAGACACACTTGTTTGCACACATTTGCAGGCAAACAAATATATACATAAATTTTCAATATAATTCTTAAAAAGAATCAAGTATAAAGTGTAGTTTCAATCTGACTGCCAAAAAGTGAAAAAGTTATCTGTGGAAGTCAAGAAAGACATGGGAGAAAAAATTCTTCCTGTAACTGGCAAAAAATGAACTGAAATATGATATAAAGGAAATAATATGAATTCTTACTCATTCCTGAATTTTAAGTAGATTGCAAGTTTAATACCTTTTGCACTTAAAAATTATTTCAAGTATTATATTGAATAAATATGGAGAGAATGGAAAGTCTTACCTTGTTCCTGATTTTAGTGAAAATGTTTTGAGTTTCTCTTCATTTAATTTGATATTGACCATCGCCTTGATTTTATTACTTTATGTCGCTTTTATTACATTTACCCATGTCCCTTGTATCCCTGATCCCTCAAGACACTTTTAATGAAGGGTATTAGATTTTGTCAAAGTCTCTTTCAGTGTCTAATGACATGATCATGAAGATTTTTCTTTAGTTTGTTTATATAATGGATTACATTGACAGATTTTCATATTTTGAACCATTCCTGCATCTCTGTGTTGAAGTTCACTTGATCATGATGAATGATCTTGAACTCAGTTGGTGTGTTCTTGAGTATTTATGTATCAATGTTTGATGTGTGATATTTTGATTGTGCTCTGACAATAAAGCTTGACCATAGATCAGAGAAGCAGAACAGCAGCCACTAGAGACTTCTTAACTTTACGAATCCTCTGAACAAAAGAGGGGACAAGATTCTGTCTCTACCTACTTTACATTCTGGTCTCCACCTCCCTAATGCTGAAATTAAAGGTGTACACCACAGTGCCTGATTGTATTTCTCTTTTAGACTGAGAATCATCCTGGGAAAGCCCATTCATCTTCAATCCTGCCCAGACACAGAAGAAGGAAGATGACTGCCTCACTGAAAAAGGTACCAAGCCATGAGGCTAACATAGATAAAAATAATGGGTTAATATTAGTTATAAGAGTTAATAAGAAGCCCGAGCTAATGGGCCAGTTTATGATTAATGTAGACCTCTGCGTGATTTCTTTTGTGACTAAGTGACTGGGGGACTGGGTGGTACAGAAACTCAGTCAACAGCCCAGCTCCCAGCTGAGATACTCTGAAAGAATTGTTCAACATCCTTAGCCATCAGGAAAATGCAAATCAAACAACTCTTACACCTTATATCTGTCAAAATGACTAAGATCAAAAACACAAGTAAATCTCATGCTGAAGAGGATGTGGAGCAAAAGGAACACTCATCCAATGCTGGTAGGAGTGAAATTTATACAGGGACTTAAGAAATAAATATGTCATTTTTTCTGAAAATTGAGAATCTATCTACCTCAAGACCCATCCAGATATTCCACTTTTGGCATACATTCAATGTATGCTTAATCATACCACAGGGACAACTTACAACTATGTTAAAAGCAGCTTGAATAACCTAAATGTCTATGACAGTTTGAAAAGAAATGGCCCTCAAAGGGAGTGGCACTAATAGAAGGTATGACTTTGTTGAAGAAGGTATAACCTTGTTACAGGAATTATTTCACTGTGGTAGTGGTCTTTCTGGTCTCTTTTACTCAAACCTTACTCAGTGTAACACTCAGTCCACTTTCCTTTTGTCTTCTGATCAATATCTGGCTAGTCCCATGTCTGCCTGCATTCTGCCATGCTCCACACCATAATGATAATGAACTGAACCTCTGAAACTTTAGTAACCCACTCCAATGTAATGTTTTTCTTGAAAGAGTTTCCATGGTCATAGTGACTCTTCACAGAAAGAGAAACCCTAACTAAGACAATATCCCTCAGAGGAAGAACAGATAGCGAAAATATAGTATATTTACACAATGGAGTATTACTTAGGTCTTAAAATCAGTCACTCCATGATATTTAATCCAAATACATGGAATTGAAATAAAAATCATCCTTAGTGAGGTAACCCAGATTCAGAAAAATAAACTTGGTATGAACTAATTTATAAGTGAATGCTATCTGTAAAGTAAAGGATAACTGCTACAATCCACAGGCCCAGAAAGGTTAGGTAACAAGGAGTGACCAAGGGAGAGCTGGGAAGGGGAATTAGAAGTTATTTCATGTGTGGATTGAGGGAGGGTAGGTATAGGAACATGAGGAATTAGGTGGGGTGGGAGGCAGAGTACTGAAATAGCTGACTGGAGAAGGGGGACATTTTAGGGTCAGGCATTTTTGGTACAAGTGAAATTCCCAGGAATCTACAAGAATGGTTCAAACTAAGACTCCTAGAAATAGAGGATATGTAGCCTGAACTTGGCATCTCCTGTTACCAGGCAAGACGTACAGTGGAGGGATTGTAGGACAACTCAGTCACATGACTTTCAACCTTCAGTTTATCCAGCCTATAGATGTGCTGGGGCAAAGATGGAACAGAGATTTTGGGAGTGGCCAACCAATGACAACTCCAGCATGAGATCCATGCCATGAGAGTGAGCCCTGCACTGACACTGCCTGAATCACCAAGACCCAGAGGTTGGATGGTCCAGAGACCTAGGATAGAACCAAACACAACTGAGGAAAAAAATGTCAATGGGATGATGCTTAATGATATTCTGTTATACTCATGAATTGGTAACTAGCCCAATTGTCATCAGGCTTCATAAGAAACAGAAGCAAAGCTCCACAATAAAACATTAAGCTAAACTTGGGGAATCCTGCTGAAAAAGGAAGGAAGGGTTGTAGAAGTCAGAGAAACCAAGGACATCACAAGAAACCCCAAAAAATCAACTAAGCTGAGATAATTGGAGCTCAGAGACTAAACAGATAAGCAGGGGACTGGGAGGCCACCTTTGGCCCTGCGTATGTATATATACATGCGTATGTATGTATGTATGTATGTATGTATATATATATATATATATATATATATATATAGTCAGATATATTTCTGACAATTATGTAGGTTAATCTTCTTGTAGGAATCTCAATAGTGGGATCAGGGGCTGTCTCTGACACCTTACAAACTTTTGAGAAACTATTCCTCATATTGGGCTACTTTACCCAGCCTTAATACAAGGGCAGGGGCTTAGTCTTACTGCAATTTGATATACCATGTTTTGTCCACAACTATGGAAGGCCTGTCCTTTTCTGAATAGAGATGGAGAAAGAGTAGATGGGAGACAGAGGCTGAAAGGTGAAAGGTGAGGAAATAAGAGAAGAGGAAGGGTAAATTGCAGCTAAGATGCAAAATAAATATATAAATAAATAATTATTTCTGTTATTTTTGCTTTAGAGTCCTAACATATACACTGTATATGTATTAAACAAAAATTCACCTTGGTTTCAGTTTAAATAAGCTTTGTGCATACAAAATTTGAAAACGAGTGTTAAGACTAAGATTTGAATGAAATTTGTGAAAGTAGAAAGTTCTGTTAATGTACAATACAACAAGAAATTTAATCACATGAAATACAGCATTCACATATGTGAGAGATGGATGAAGATTCATTAATTATAAGTCTAATAATGAGTAAACAAGATGCTATGATTAACAGCCAGTGTTTGGCTTCTGAATATATCTCTGTGATATCTCTACAGGTTCTGACTTCTGGGTGTATCTCTTCCAAGACTCACAACTTCACTAGCCCAGACTACCTGCCTAGATTTCCTGTTCTAGGAATGATTTTCCTCCTGTTGAAAGGGGTTTAAGAGAAATTAGAGTGCTGTTGCTTATTGTCACAGTATGTGTGCCACTGCTGCGCCCTTAGGATTATTGTAGCATGGTAGCCATTGTTGTAGTTCATAGGTACCATAACTGAATGGAATTGCTGCTGTTTTCCTCTTTTGCATGCCTCTTTTTGATATATGAAAGCTAGTCTTCAGGGAGGAAGTTTTCAGATCAATGGCAGCAAAGGGGTTTTCTATGCCCAGTGTCTGGTGTGTGTGGTGTCTTGAGCAATAGGAACTTACCTTCCCCTTCTGGGAGGAATTAAATATCAATATCAATACCCTGTCATGTTTTGGAGTCTCTTGACACCCCTTACCAACAATTCAACAGAGATCTTCTCATGCTCAGTGTTTGTGGAGAAAGCTTTGTCAACCTCATGGGCAATTATTATTTACTTGATGAGTTTAAATTTATTTTTATACATATACTTATTTGTATTATTGCTATTGTAGGTAGATAGTTATTATTATGATTCATTAGGACTTTTCCACAAATCTTTGCTATGATTTTGCCTCCTTTCCATCTTCCCCTGCAATTATTTCCCTTCTCTTCCCTAGTTAAAATACCCTGCCTTTTTTTTTTCAAATTCTTCTCAGTTAGTCACTGGAACACTGCTATTCGGGTCTCTATTGCTCTACTACCTCTGAATCCCCACTATGGTCATTTTTTACTTTCCTGACTGCTGCACTTCCCCCAGGATATGTCCTCAAATCTAAAAATTTGGAGCTAGGGATATCAGATTAGAAAGAATCAGCAATGATTGTCTTTCTGGGTCTTGGTTATATGAGTAGGTATGATCTTTTCTGCTGCTACCTTCTTACCTATAAAGCTCATGATTTCATTTTTTCTTTGCAAGAGAACAGCATTTTTTCCTTTTTTATAAGTAATCTGTATTATTATTTTTGATACAATCTTTTCTCATTCCATACAACCATTCCTGTTTGCACCCCAACCCCCTTCCTGCCATAATCTTCCCTCCACTACACATCCCATTCATTCCCCAGAAAGGGTAAGGGTCTCAATGGGGAGTCAACAAAGCTGACTAGAGCAACTGTCACCTCACAAAAAGAGTTTGGCCTTGGCCCTTCTATTTCTATTGTTTGGAATAATTTGAAGAGTATTGGTATTAGCCCTTTTTAAAGATGCTAGAAGAATTCTGTGCTGAAATCATCTTGCCCTCAGCTGTTTTTGATTGGGAGGTTTTTGATGACTATTTATATTTCCTTAGGGGTTATGGATGTCTTTAAATTGTTGATCTGCTCTTGATTTAATTTTGGTATATGTTATCTATCCAAAAAATTGTCTGTTTCATTTAAATTTTCCAATTTTGTGGAATACAGGTTTTTATAGAATGACCTAATGATTCTCCGGATTTCCTCTGTGCTGTGTCTGTTGTTATGTATCTTACTGGTTTTGCTTATTTGCATATCCCCTCTCTTTTTTTTGTTTAACTTGCATAAGGATTTGTCTATCTTGCTGATTTTCTCAAGGAACCAACTCTTTGTCACAATGGTTCTTTGTATTGCTTTCTTTGCTTGAATTATATGGATTTCAGCCATCAATTTGATTATTTCTTGGTGTTTATTCCTCCTGAGTGAGTTTACTTCTTTTCAGTCTAGAGATTTCAGGTGTATTATTAAGTTGCTTGTGTGAGATTTCTCCAAGTTCTTTCTGTAGGCACTTAGTGGTATAAACTTTCCTCCTAGCACTGCTTTCAAAGTATCCTATAAGTTTGGGTATATTATACATCCATGTTCAATGAATTCTAAGAAGTCTTAAATTTCTTTCTTTATTTCTTCTGTGACCCAGAAGTGGTTCAGTTGAACACTGTTCAATTTCCATGAGGTTGTAGACTTTCTGCAAATAGTGTTGTTGTTGAATTCTAACTTTAAGCCATAGTGACACAATAAGATACAGGGGGTTATTCCAATTTTTTGTATCTTATTTATTTATTTAAAATTTATTTATTTATTAAAAATGTCCACCTTCTCCCTGCCTCCCTTTTCACTCCCCCTCCCTCTCTAGTCCTAAGAGCCTTCAGGGATCCCTGCCTCGCCAGAAATTCAAGGTCTGCCCCCTTCCATCCAGGTCTATAAAGGTGAGCATCCAAACAAACCAGGCTCCCACAAAGTCATTCCATGCAGTAGAATCAAAACCCAGTGCTTTGTCCTTGGCTTCTCAGTCAGCCTTCATTGCCAGCCACTTTCAGAATGTCCAGTTTGATCACATGCTCCATCACTTCCATTCCAGCTGACCTTGGTGAGCTCCCATTAGATCAGTCCCACCGTAACAGTGGGTGGATGCACACCTCATGGTCCTGACTTCCTTGCTCATGTTCTCCCTCCTTCTGCTCCTCATTTCGACCTTGGGAGCTAAGTCCAGTGCTTCAATGTGGGTCTCAGTCTTTATCTCCATTCATCGCCAGATGAAGTTTCTATGGTGATATGCAAGATATTTATCAGTGTGGCTATGGGACAAGGCCAGTTCAGGCAACCTCTCCTCTGCTGCCCAAGGAAAAATCTGGGGACCACTCCTTGGACCTGAGAACCCGTCCAGAGTCAAGTCTCTTGCAAACCCTAGAATGGCTCCCTTAATTAAGATATTTACTTCCCTGCTCCCATATCCACCCTTCCTCCATTCCACCGATACCATTCCCCAAAGCTCTCCCGAATCCTCCCCTTCTCCTTTCTCTCTACCCATCTCCCCTTACACCCACTCCCCAAGACCCCCGTATACCCAAGTTGTGCCTGGTAATCTTATCTACTTCCCAAATATCAGGAGGATAACTATATGATTTTCTTTAGGTTCACTTCTTATTTAGCTTCTCTAGGATCACGAATTATAGGCTCAATGTCCTTTAACTATGGCTAGAATCCACTTATGAATGAGTAAATACCATATTCCTCTTTTTGGGTCTGGGTTACCTCACTCAGTAAAGCGTTTTCTATTTTCATCCATTTGCATGCAAAATTCAAAATATCATTGTTTTTTACCGCTGAGTAAAACTTCAATGTGTACATGTTCCACACCTTCTATATCCATTCTTCTATTGAGGGGCACCTAAATTGTTTCCGGATTCTGGCTATTACAAATAGTGCTGCTATGAACATAGTTGAACAAATGCTTTTGTAGTATGATAGGGCATCTCTTGGGTATATTCCCAAGAGTGGAATTGCTGGGTTCTGAGGGAGGTCGACTCCCAGTTTCCTGAGAAACCACCACACTGATTTCCACAGTGGCTGCACAAGTTTGCACTCCCACCAACAATAGATGAGTGTTCCCCTTACTCCACATCCTTTCCAGCATAAGCTATCATTGGTGTTTTTGATTTTAGCAATTCTGACAGGAGAAAGATGGTATCTAAAAGTTGTTTTGATTTGCATTTCCCTGATCACTAACTAACATTAAATTAAATGGAGAGAAATTCAAAGCCATTCCGCTAAAATCTGGAACAAGACAAGGCTTTCCACTCTCTCCATACCTCTTCAATATTGTGCTTGATTTTCTAGCAATAGTAATAAGACAGCATAGAGATCAAGGGGATTTGAGTTGGGAGGGAAGAAGTCAAACTTTCATTTTTGCAGATGATGTGATAGTGTACATAAGTGACCCCAAAAAATCTACCAGAGAGCTCGTACAGCTGATCAAAACCTTTAGTACTGTGACAGGATACAAGATCATCTCCTAAAACTCAGCTGCCCTCCTATGCACAAAGAACAAAGATACAGAGAGGGAAATCAGAGAAACATCACCTTTCACGATAGCCACAAATAGCATAATGTATCTTGGGATAATTCTAACCAAGGGAGTGATAGATCTATTTGACAAGAACTTTAAGGTTTTGAAGAAAGAAATTTAAGAGGATAGCAGAAAATTGAAGAATCTCCCATTTTCTTGGATTGGAAGGATCAACATAGTAAAAATGGCAATTCTACCAAAACCAATCTATAGATTCAATGCAATTCCCAACAGAATTCTTCACAGACCTTGAGAGAACAATAATCAAGTTTAAATGGCAAAACAAAAAACCCAGGATAGCCAAAACAACTCAGTACAAAAAAAGTACTTCCGGAGACATTACCATCCCTGACTTCAAACTCTATTACAGAGCTACAGTAATGAAAACTGTTTGGTATTGGTAAAAAAAATAGAGATGTTGACCAATGGAATCAAATCGAAGACCCAGGTATGAACACACAAACCTATGAACACCTGATTTTCGACAAAGGAACTAAAATTATACAATGGAAGAAATAAAGCATCTTTAACAAATGGTGCTGGAATAACTGGATGTCAACCTGTAGAAGAATGAAATAGATACACATCTATCACCATGCACAAAACTCAAGTCAAAATGGACTAAAGACCTCAATATTAATCTGACAACATTAAATCTGATAGAAGAGAAAGTGGGAAGTAGTCTACATGAAATGAACAAAGGAGACAACTTCCTAGGTAGAACCCTAGTAGCACAGACAGTAAGAGCAACAATGAATAAATGGGACCTCCAGAAACTGAGAAGCTTCTGTAAAGCAAAGGACACTGTCATTAAGACAAAAAGGCTATTTTCTGACTGGGAGAAGATCTTCACCAACCCCTCATCAGACAGAGGTCTGATCTCCAAAATATACAAAGAACTCAAGAAACTAGACACTAAAACTCTAATTAACCCAATTAAAAATGAGGTACTGAACTGAATAGAGGATTCTCAACAGAAGAATTTTTAATGGCCAAAAGACACGTAAGGTCATCGTTTTTTGTATCTCTTGCTGTTTGCTTTGTGACCAAGTATGTGTTCAGTTTTAGAGAAGGTTCCATGAGGTGATAAGAAGAAGGTATGCTCTTTTTTGTTTGGGTGAAATGATTTTAGAGCTGTTTATTAAATCTATTTGAGTCTTGATATCTGTTAGTTCTTCCTTTGTTCTGTTAAGTTTCTATCTGGCAGACCTGTTCATTTGTGAGGGTGGTGTTGAAAACTCCTACTGTTATTGTGTAGGGTTTGATGTGAAATTTAAGATTATTCATGTTTCCTTTACACACATGGATGACTTTTGGAGCAAAAATGTTCAGAATTGAGAGTTTGTCTTGATGTTTTTTTCCTGTGATAAGTATGAAGTGTCCTTCTCCATTTCATTTGATTGATTTTGTTTGAAATCTTTTTGTTAGATACTAGAATAGCTATACCTAAGTGTTTCGTAGGTTCATGTGATTGGAAAATATTTTCCCAACCCTTTACTCTAAGGCAATGTCTGTCTTTAAGATTGAGGTGTGTTTCTTGTATGCAATAGAATGATGATGAATCCTGTCCTGAAAACCATTTCGTTAGCCTGTGTCTTTGCCTTTTTATAGGTAAATTGTGTCCATTGATATTAAGAGATATCAATGACCTGCAATTGTTTATTCCTGTTACTTTTTGGTGGTAGTGTCTGTGTGTTTCTCTTCTTTGGCATTTTCTAGTGGGAGATGTGAGATTCTTTTCCCACATTTCCTGCATGTTAATTCCCTGTTTATGTTGTGGGTTTTTATTAGTTTGTTTTTGACTTTGTTTGTATTTTTCATATTCCTTTCTTAATTGACCTTGATTTTCTACTTTATCTTAAAGGTTTTTTTTTTTCTTAGTTTTTTTGGGGACAGAATTTCTATCTGTAATGGCTCTAGCTCTTCTGGAACTGGTTTTTCTTCTGGTTGATTTATTCTACTTTTTTTATTTTTCTACCTATGTTATTCATCTTTCAAAGTACATCTTAAATTTCAGCTTCAATACTTTTTATAATTTCTGCTTATTTAATTTTGTTTTTAAGACCTGAGTTGTCTTCATCCTATCGATGAATGTGTTTTCTTTGACATCACTCTCTCCTTTATTTTTCTCAAGTTCTTTTTCCTTCATTTCATTGAGCTGTTTCATTGTCTTATCTTCAAACTCTATGAATTCTCTGATGCAGTTTATTATTGTTTTTTTTAATCTTGTTTCCACAAGTTATCTTGGTGATTGTCATTGACAAATATTTCTATAGAACTGCCAGGTTTTGAACAGGAAACAATGGCTTGATATATCTTAATGTTTGTATTTTTGTGATGAATTCTGGTCATGTGAATACTGTTGTTAGTTCTGACTTGGTGATGGACAGAGTAAATTAGAGCAAAAAAGTGGATGTGTGGGTAGTTTGGTTTAAAGATTAGAAATGACTTTAGTAGAATGACTACAGATGGATAGAGATGTTTGAACTTTGTATGTCCTGGTCAAAGAGGTTGATATAGCTGGGTGGAGAGATTTGTGGGAGGGGCCTTTGGCTTGGGTGGCTGTGAGGTATGGCCCTGGTAGGAACCAAGAATTTTGTTGAGGTTCCAGAAGGCATGTCTGGACTATGTTAGGGAACTGTGTGTTAGACTCAGGCTAGGTTGGGAAAGGTGCATAGAGGCAGTGTCAGTCAGACTCACTTATGTAGACCCTGGAAAGGGATGTCCAGGATATGGCTGGTTCGAGAGGTTGGATGTGGTGTGGGAAAGACCTGTGTGTCTGGAGCAGGCTGGGTAGGTCCTGTTAAAACCTATATATTTGTTTGGGTTGTGGCAGGGATTGCTATACTAATCTGGGACATTGTATGTTTTACCTGTTATAGATGTGGTAGGTTGGTGAGGTTCATGGAAGGGAGGATCAGACAGATCCAACAGACAAGGAAGATCCTGGAGAAGGATATGTAAGATCTAACTTGATAGGAATTTGTAAGATGATAATTTTTAATGAAAACTTGTCTTATGAAAATTCAGTACTCTCATAGACATAAAGGACATAGAAATCTGTGCTCTAAGCTTGACAGGAACCACCATCAATGTACCTAGATAAAACCAGAGAGACATTTTTATCATTACTTACTATAATTTAAGGTTTGTGCAACCTTTTTTTTACTTTCAAACTAATTTATCTTTAATGACCTGAAAGTAACTTAAAATATTGAAAAGGAAGTCATGATTATTCCCTTTACTGGTGTTACCCACTCTGTTGATTCAATCACAATCAGAAGCAAAGAGAAGAGATTAAATTCCAAATAGAATGGGTGGATAAGAAGGCTTTATCACTCACAGATTGAGGCATAAGAGAATCAGATGAGACAGACAAAGAACCCTAAGAGGAAGAGAAACTGTTGCTGGATCAGGAGAACCTTAGAGAGTTTCTTGGTGGTGATTCAGTGTCTTAAATATTTCTCTTTTGGGGATAATCAAAGACCATAGACAGAGCATATCTGTTGTTCCGTAAAGTCAGATATCGTCAGTGTACAGCTGTCATCCTGCTCATTTGGATAATACTGGAAAAATATTAACTATGTATCAACAAGAAGATTGTGACCTGTTTGTAACTAACAACATTTGCCCCAAATATAAGAACTCTATTACTTTACTATGTATTAGTTTTTGATCCCATATTTTACAATAAAATGTCAATCATACTGTCACCTTTGCCTAGTGATGTGCAGAACACCTTATCCACATGAAGCATCCTTGTATCCCAAGTCTTGGGAAAGAATTTCTTATTCTAAGTGGGCATTTTCAGGTTTTGTACAGGAGGAGGTCCCCTAACTTCAGTAGGTAGCAGGATAGACCCCTGATACTGACAATAAAACCAGAACTTTAATGTACTGTGAGTCTGGCAGATGCTCATAGAGATGAAGAGTGAGTTCATTGCTGAATAGCAATAGGGTAATTGAAGGATCCAAGAAATAGACTCAGAGTGGTGATGGACATAGATGAGGGTACGCTGTTTATAATATGAGCCAAAGACTCTAAAGCAGGCTAAGTAAAAGTCTGTTCTTCTAGGCCAATCCCCACCTGTATATATAGGAAGAACTATGGGGAATGACAGTCATGGCAGGTCTACCTCTCTCATACCTTCAGTGTAACTCTTTGTACCCAGGGTCTTATTTCCTGCCATATAAAAAAGAAGAGGCTGTTTATGCAAACTTGCCTCTTCTCTTCCTGGTACTTTCAGCCCCTAATGATCCAAGATTCAGAATCAGAGAAAGGCCCTGAGGACACAGAAGAATGAGAGAGTGAGTGACTTGATCTGAGTGCGAACCAGGGAAGTTGGTAAAGGTTGCAGCTATTAGAAATTTGTACAGACGTCTGCAGATGACTCTCAGATTCTCATTGCAGTGTCAACTCAGCCTCAGCCATAGTTAAAGTCACAGGGAAACCTCATATGTGGCCGAGAATAGCTATCTAGCATCACATGTGAGAAAGAATCTAGGATCACCATGACATATAAGCTGAAAAACAATCCAGAGAAATTATTTCAAGAAATAGCCAGAGACAATATTCCATTTGGCCTCCTTTTCTCATCAATTTATACTTTTGAGCTAACTAGAATTTTCTTTCCTACTCAAAACTTTAATTGTTCTCTCTATAGTATATTTCTAGAATTAAGGTATTAAGAGAAAATACTAGTATGTTATTTTAAATAGCATGATTTTTTAAAAATCTACTATTACATATAAAACTACCTTTTCTGCTTTTAAATTTCTCTTCAAACCACACAATCATTGTTTTAATTGTTATTATATATGTCCATCTTTTCAACTGAACATCAACCAACCCTTTTATCAAGAATTTTTTGGTAATTACCAATTCAGAACTTGGCTCAGAGTCCTTTGGGCTGGCAGTGTTAAAACCACAGGTCTAAGCATAAGATCTATTATCAGGCAGCATTAAAAATGGGTATGCCATGCTCAGCTTAACCATCCATTAATTTTTGAAAGAGGCTACTGAGGTTTTTCACTTCTTCCAACACATGTGGAAACTTTCTGAGCTTGAAATCATATATATAGGGATATATTCTAATTAGCCTCATAACTGGTGTCTTGGTTAGGTTTCTATTGTTGTGGTAAAACACCATGACCAAAAGCAACTAGGAAAGGAAAGGTCTTATTGCTTCATAACCCTCAGGCCCCAGTCCATCACTGAGGGAAGTCAGGACAGGAATTTAAGACATGAACCTGGAGGTAGTAACTTATGCAGAGGCCATGGAAGAGTACTGCTCACTGGATTTCTCAAACTGCTTTCCTATAACAGCCAGGATCCACTACCCAGGAGTGGCACTACCCACATTGGATTCTTCAATATCAATCATCAACCAATAAATGTGCCACAATTTTGCTCAGTGACCACTCTGAAAGGGGCATCTTCTCAAATGAGATTCATCTTCTCAGATAACTCAAGTTTGTATCAATTTGACAAAAAAAAAACAACTAGAACAACTTGGTGGGCTCCCTGCAATTAAAGTATCTTTAACTTTCTGTAAAATTGGTTCTATATAATCTTCAAAATTGTGCTGATGTATCTTGAATTGATTGAAAATTAAATTGTGTTATTTTGATAATTGTTAAGAGTTGTAATGTTTCCTCCCCTTCTGTGAAAAGTAAAAACTGATCTCATATATATATATATATATATATATATATATATATATATATATATATATATATATATCCTGACAGTCCATTATAAAGTAATAGGATTTTTTTCCTCACACAGAAATTTTAACTTTCTTTAAGGATTTGAGAAGATCACTTACAGATGTGTCAACATTCTTTTATACATCCCTGTTCTACAGATTTCTTCTCTATTTGCCATAGAAGGCACAGGCTCCCTACTTCTGGTTCCATTGTCTTAGACTCAAGGTGTGACTGAGTTCTGCTTAGAATTCCTCTTTGCCAGAAGCACCCTGAGTATATGGACCATGCTTTCTCTATGAATTTAAACCCTGTATTGTCTCTTTTCTAAGGTTTGAGTTTTGTTTTTCATTTTGAGGTTACAAGGGTATTATATTTCTCTCTGCTGTTTCTCCCTTCAAACCCTCCTAAATAGGTATACATTTTAAATATACATTGTTTCATGTATATAAAGTTACTTATTTTCATGTTATCATCACCATTAGGTGCTTGGCCACCAATCAGTGTGCTCTTCCCTGCAGAGGACCACGTTTCCTACTCACAGCTTTCCTTGGTAGCCTGTAGTAGTTTGTGTAAGGTTGAGTTTCTGTGGGCTTTTCCCAGTCCAACGTGGCATGTTTGTTGATTTCATTCTTGTTCAAAACATGTCTAGGCAATCATACTGGTGAGACCTTATGGGTGTATTTTCTGTTATCAGTAGAAAACACAACATCATAACAAACTTCTCAATATTGTGACTCTTAAATTCTTTTTGCCCACTCTTTTCCAGTGTTTCCTGAACCTGTGAGTCCATAGAATACTCACATGGAATATGTGAGTATTTTTAGATGTGTCAAGAGGTATAGTTTCCTTTTCTTGTGATCAAAAATGAATGCTAAATCTTCTCCACTTCATACTATTATATTTTCTTAAATCAGAATTTCTGTATAAAACATTCTGAAATTTATATTTTAAATACAGAATTAGCATTTCATGGTGATTTATACTTCTCCTTGGCATTGCTTTGTTTAAAAGTTGTATCACACATTACATTCATCATGATTCTATTTCAAATATTTGCATGCTTCTGAATTGTCAATAATTTTTTTCTTTAAAAAACATTGAACAGTATATTGTATGTTCATTGTTTTATTTTCTTTTAAGTACACTAGAATTTAGCTTTGTTCCATGTCATTACTAGAAAAAATCAAATTAACCCCATTTTTATATTTTTCGAAGTACATTTACTATATTGGTCAGTTCAATAAGCACACCTTTTATTTGCATGTGACATTAGGACATCTTATCTACCAATATCCAGTATCTTTAGATGTTTCTGCATTCATCTAATTGTAGTTGAAGACATTTAATTTGTGTATTGTCTTTCCCAATGGCTTCCTTGCCAGGTGGCTGTGGCTGTACATGTGCTCATGATCTGTGTTACTAATAAAGATGTCAAACTGCATGTAGGAGACAGGCCAGAAGCCAAAAGATCAGTCAAGATTTTTCTCCCAGGAAGTATACTTGAACCCATTGACACCCGAGACCATTTACTAAATATAACCCCAGTAGCAAGACACTGCGGAAAACAATTAATAAATGGGACCTCCTGAAACGGAAAAGCTTTTGTAAAGCAAAGGACACCATCAAAAAGAAAAAAATACAGCCTCCAGAATGGGGAAAGATCTTCACCAACCCCACATCAGATAGAGGTCTGATCTCCAAAATATGCAAAGAATTCAAGAAATTGGACACCAAAAGAACACATAATCCAATAAAAAATATAGTACAGACCTACATAGAGAATGTTCAACAGAACAATCTAAAATGGCTGAAAGACAGTTAAGAAAATGTTCAACATCCTTAGTCATCAGAGAAGTGCAAGTCAAAACAACTCTGAGATTCCATCTTACACCTCTTAAAATGGCCAAGATCAAAAACCCTGATGACGACTTATACTGGAGAGGTTGTGAGGTAAAGGAAACACTCCTACATTGTTGTTTGTAGTGCAAGGTGGTACAGCACCTTTGGATATCAGTGTGACAATTTCCCAGAAAATTAGGAAACAGCTTTCTTCAAGACCCAGCAATACCACATTTGGGTATATATCCAAAGGATGCTCAGTTGTGCCACAAAGACATGTGCTCAACTATGTTCATAGCAGCATTGTTTGTCACAGCAAGAACATGGAAACAGCCTAAATGTCCCTCGACCAAAGAATGGGTAAGGAAAATGTGGTACATTTACACAATGGAGTACTACACTGCAGAAAAAATAATGACATCTTGAAGTTTGCAGAAAAATGGATGGAACTAGAAAACATCATTTTGAGTGAGGTAACCCAGATGCAGAAAGACAATTATCATATGTACTCACTCATGAGTGGTTTTTAAACATAAAGCAAAAAAAAAAAAACAGTCAACAAATAGCAATCTCAGAGAACCAAAACAATAAGAGAGACATATATAGATATAAGGTACATGGGAATAAGAAAAGGACAAGATCTCCTGAGTAAATCTGGAGCATCAGGACCTTGGGACAGGGTTGAAGGGGAGGTGAGAGGCAGAGAGGGGAGCAGAGAAAAATGTAGAGCTCAATAAAAATCAATTAAAAAAGAAAAGTTTTGAAGAGTTAAAAGCAAAACAATGAATTATGAGAGAAAAAGTTTTCCTTCCAGGGAAGACAAAGATGCTGATGTCTCAGGAGACATATTTCCACCTAGTTTTATACCCCTGCTGAGTGACTAGTTCAAAAGAAAAACTGAGAGCTATGTGAACATGAGTAAGACCTCAGCTCTCAAAACACCCAAACTACACCGAAGTGCCTTTTCTTCTGATCATGCTTGGATAAATGGTCTCATTGCAACAATTTACTGTTGTCCTGACCTGGTTTGTTCAACTTAAGACATACTCAGTGTCATCAGCAATAGTAAGTCAGTTCTGGAGTCAATGATTCATGGATGAACTCATACTGTGATTTGTTCATAATGGATTAGATACAGTATAGTGATTAAGAGAATGTCATTCCCATTAATCCATTGAAAACAGGTGAATATACAACGAGATGGCATTCCACTTGCAGTAAAGATTAAGTCAAAATGGCAGACAGCAGTTAGAGCAAGAATAACATCAAGAAATGATAAACCTCATCTTTTCATGGAATTGCTAACTGGCAGAGCCACTCAGCAAAGGAGTGCAGCATTTCCTCCATAGAATGAGACTATTCATGTTCTAGTTATCTATGCATGATCCTTGGAAATACATGTTCATAGGAAGGCTTGAAATTTGAATGTGAAATATAAAAAAGTGGCTCAGCATACATTGTTCCCATAGCTGTAACTTTATCCAATCACGTTGAAAAGAAAAAATTCCCACAAAATAGTCACAATATTTCCTAGAAATTCTGGTTCTGATTATCTGTCCCCAAAGGCTAGAACTTTATTTTCACAGAAACACTTGAAAATTGTAGGCTGCTAATTTAATAAAAATGCTTATAAATACAACAGGTTTAAACCAAATGCCTCAAAGCCTGTTAAATGTTGGGCTTCTAGTAGTATATCCTTGAGTTCAAGTTAAAGTTAATAATGACCAGATTGTACAAAATTATACTGTCTGGTAAGTGTCCAAAACAGCAAACTAGAACACATTTTCCTAAAAATATCAAAAGTGATTTTTAAAAAATCTCAAAAAAGAAAAGTATAATTACAAGTCAAAATTGTACTACTGTCCTATCCCTTTAATTAATAATTGTTTCTTTTCAGGTCATTGTAGTCTAAGCTTATGTTATGTGAAATTTGCATCACTCTAGAACTATGAAACAAATTTTACTGCACACTTGGCAATAGTTGGTCACTGGCAAAGTACATCTCAGTAAAATGTTATGAGCCAGCTACATGAAGACTGGCAAATGTCACTAACACATAAGGTTGATCAGTTCTCTGAGAATCAGATATAAGAATAAGGACGCTGCACCTCACAATCACCCACTTTAATCTTAGATTGCCATAGTGTGAATAGGCTAGGGAGGGTCAGGGAAATGTTTTTGTCTCAGTTCCCCATGCAGCTGGAGCACAGTGTGAGTGTTTGTGCTGCTGTCCCATGTTGAACAGTAATAACTGGCCTCATCTTCAGGCTTGAGGTCGGTCATCGTTAGGTAATAAGTATTGCTAAAAGGCCTGGAATAGCCAATTGTCACAAATTTGGAGACATCACCTGGAATCTCTTTGTGCCAGGATGCATCATACAATCCAACATCACCACCACTTCCAGTACAGACAAGGGTGACTTCTTGTCCAAGAGAGGCAGACATGGAAGCTTGCTGACTCAGTGCAGACTGAGCCCAGGATCCTGTAATAAAGGAGATGGAGATACAACGGAGTTAGCTTGCTCTTAAATAGAAAATAAAAGTTTATGTTTCTAGTAACTCCTTAATCCCTACTGCTTTTTCAAAGCAGTCACCTGAGCAGAGAGGAAGGAGGGTGAGAAGGAGAGGGACCCCTGCCATGGTGGAGATTTGTATGCTGCTGGTTCCTGAAGACCCAAAGCTGCAGCAAAGAACATCCAGGGTTGGCATACTCAAGTTCCCATAAGTAGGCCAGAGGGACCTTCCATGCAAATCATGTCCTCTCCTAAATGGCCTCTAACCTTGTTTAATGAGACTTCTTTTGGGGGAGCTGGCAGACGCTGGTGTGTTCACAGATTTGTTGTCTGCCTTCAGCATCAGAGGAGTAAATGGCTGATTTTCAAAGGGACAGGTATGCAGCGCCCCCTACTGTCTTCCTATAGAACTCCAGAGCATTCTGTCTACTCCTGTCTCAGTACTTGCTTTAGAACTCTGGAGAGAAACAGAAGCCCTGTCTTCTTCCCTGCACAGGAACCTCCTACAAAAGATGCAGAGACATTTACCAGGCGAAGCCCTGATTTCAAAGTTGTGTCATCCTTAGAAGTTTACCAAGGTGGTCTTTTCTTGCACTGTGAGTTTGTTGGTGAGCACAGCAAAGGGCAGAACACAGTAGCAGAGCAACCAGAGTCTGAAAGGACTAGAACCTGGCTTTGTACAGTGTCTGCCACTTTCCACCACAAATGGGTCATTCGTCTTCTAAACCATTTCTATTTTCCTTCTGCATTGATGGTGCAAGAAGGAACCTCAATAACAGTAAAAGACAGAGGGTTTGGTGGGACAGTCAGCCTTCCAGAAGCCAAACCTGTTACCATCAAACCTTAGAACGCACCAAAGAATTGATTACATCAAGAACTAAGACCACTTGAACTGGAGAGATGGCTTATTGGTTAAGAGCACTGGCTCCTCTTCTAGAGGATTCAGGTTCAATTCCCAGTACGGGCAGTTCACTAATGGTCTATAACTCCCTTTCCATGGGATCTGACACCCTCACACAGACACACAGGCAGGAAGACACCAGCACACATAAGATAAAAATAAATCTTAAATAAGTAAAATAAGTCTTTAAAAAAGATAATTTGGAGCAATTCAGCAAATTGAATTGTGAGGCATGGGAGAAGAAGTACCAATCAGGGTTAGCAGAAAGGCCCCAGGCACAGTGCACCTTTTGCTGGGTGTGTACTTCAGTTAAATCAACCGACATGGGAGAAATACTACAAGTTTTACATTTGCCTTCAAATCAGATTTAAACTACCAACCGTGGGACAATGCCAGATCACCATACCTTCTTAAACAGTGTTCCACACCCCTGAGCACTGAACCAAATTTATCATAAAATTAACCACTTCAAGAAGCAAGTCAGTGACAATATCTCTATCCACAATATTATGAAATGTTATCCCTTTGTTTCTAGGCACCATCTGTATCACTCTCAAATTCAAGGAGAACATAGTAGGGGTTATGGGGTGAAAATGCACAGAGCACTTAAGAGGACTGAAGTTCTGATTGAGACTCTGGACAAAGCTGCCTGAGACTGCTGGAGAGGAACACTTCTCACAGAGCAGCTTTGAATACATATTACAGGGAGGTTTTTGAAAACAAACAACAGAAAAAAAAACATATGCTGCTTTGCAGACAGGGGGAAGCATGCAAATGGGTTAACAACAGCCATGAATACACGGTTAGCTGTGGCACTGCAAGCTTGAGTTTCTAGAACACAACTGGGTGCTTTCATAGGGGACTTTACAGTACAGGGGTTAGAAAACAAAGACGACTTCATCTGAGACAATATGGAGAAATATTTACCCTGCTACACTGAGTTTATAGCAAATGCCAGTTTTC
The DNA here is from genome assembly GCF_982192425.1 of Myodes glareolus. Lineage (NCBI taxonomy): Eukaryota > Metazoa > Chordata > Mammalia > Rodentia > Cricetidae > Myodes > Myodes glareolus. The sequence goes on from NC_142027.1 coordinate 82,891,515, forward strand.
CTTCCTTCAGCCCTAGACTTCCAGGGTTTTTCTGTCTCTTAGATTATGAATTCCTGATAATCTGCCACAATATTCTGGATATTTGTCCACTTCATGGCCTATTTATTTCTAATTCAAGCAAACATCACTTATCTCATCCTTGCTTATGGTAGTTATTTTTGCCCTTTCTTTGATTGTTGTGTTAAGAATATAAGCATGCATGTATTTTTGAATGACTGTTACATCTGTTTGAAATATATATGGCTAACATTTAAATATTAAATCTTTGATATAAACTCACATGTTGGAATCTTGGTTATCTACTGATAGACGTTTTAGAACTGAGTGGATCCTGAAAGATAAAACATAATCAATATATTAATTCATTGATGAATTCATAATGTGGCAATATTTGAAGGAAAAAAAATAATCAGGAGGCAATGCCTATTAGGAAGTGCATCACAAATAGAATTTCCTTGGGGCACTTCTTTCTAGTTCCTTTCTCCTTGTTCTGGGATGCTCTGCCTGTGTACTTGGTGCAGTTGGAGTAAATCAATTTTACAACGTGATATAACTATGAGCCTGTTGGGTGCAGGATGTAGGATGTGGTGGTTGGCTAATAAGTGACCCCATAGTCTTGGACATTTTAATATCAGTTCCATGTTGGTGTTACTACTTTTGGTTTAGGAGGATTGGTATTAATGGAATAAGTTGTCACTGGTTCCTCCAGATGTGAGAACTTGAGGAGCCATCCTATTTCTAATTTGCTCTCTCTGCTTTGTGCTTGCAATTCAGCATGTAAGTTGTCAACTTATGATCAAACCACCAAGCTCCACTGTCATAGATTCTAACTCTCTGGAACCATAAACTCTTCCTCCTTTAGTTTTTATCTCTACACTAGAAAACTTACTAAAATGTAGGAAGAGGAAGTAAAGATTATACAAATAAGAAAGAAAGAAGTATCCTTATTTGCAAATATATAATTCTATATAAAAAGAAAGAATACCCCAAACTCTCCACTACAAACTGAAAACGCAGTCAGCAAAGTAGCAGAATATAACATCAACACACAAAAATGAGGAGCCTTCCTATATACCAACAACGAACATTCTGAAAAAGAAACAATGGAGCTGCATCTTATTCATGGTAGTCTCAAAACAAACAAACAAAAGCCCCAAACACAAACTCCTATGGAATAAATATAACCATGGACCAAAAGGACTTGTAGAATGAAGATGGACTTGTACAAAGAAGAAGGAAATTAAAAAAGATAGTAAAAAGATTGAAATACCTCTTAAGCTCATGTACTGATAGGATAAATATTGTGGAAATGATCATCTTATCATAAATAATCTATAGTGGCAATGCAAACCGTATCAAAATTTAAATGCAAATTTTCACATAAATTGAAAAGGCAATAACAAAATGCATTTGAGAATCAAAAGAACTAGAGTATCTAAAAGAAACCTTAACAACTGAAATACTGCTAGAATATTATCCTACCTGATTTCAAGTTGTACAACAAAGCTATATTAATGAAAAGATCAAGACACTGGCATGATAATAGATCCATTGGACAATACAATAAAATTAAAGGTTCACAAAAAGCCTTGATATTTTATAAGTTTAAAACTCCATATTGCAAAAAAGACAAAATTTTCAAAAATGGTCTGTTCAAACTTGGAAGTTATGTGTGTAAGAATTAATCATGATTTCTGTTTGTAAGCCTGTCAAAACTCAATTCTAAATGTATCAAGAACCTCATCATTATACATGATACCCTGAATCACACAGAGGAATTAACAGAAAATGCATATATCCACAGGTAAGTAGTTTTCAAGTAGGATTCCAGTTGCACATGTATTAAGGTCAACAGATAGCAAATGGGAATTCATAAAATTAAGATGCTTCTATAAAGCAAACAATAAGCATTATTGAAAGAATGTACTGCCACATCCACGGCTGTCACGCCGGTGTAGCAGAAATGCTGACTGGACGGACTGAGGCTGGAGGATTAAGGGTCTGTGCTCCACGGAGTTTATGCCCTGGGCTGTTCCCTGGCAATCAGCTGTGGTACTGATGCCACCTGAATTGCCATCTGCACTGACTCGACCCTCGCTGTCACTGGCACCACTGAAGCTGTTCCTTTCTTATTCTTTTGTTCTATTCTCGTATTTTGCCAACAGACCATGCTGTTCCAATGAATGAAACTGCTGAAAGCCTTTAAAGAAGTAGCTAGTTCTGGGAATTGGGGGTCATCTTAGAATAATTCCTTAATGATGTGGGGCAGAAGGAGTTAGTCTTACTGGGAGAAACCTTAGAAGCCTTCTGCAGAGAAACAGTTACAGCAGCCCCCACTAGGCATCTGCCTGGGAAGACACGTACAGCTGCAATTAGAAAGCAGATGGTAGACGCCCCCACGCTGACCCCAAAGTCTGGTAATTACCTTGATCCATTCCCATACACAGAAGGCCTATAAGGCCTTTCCTGTGGGCAGAAGAGGCCTAAACTGATAACAACATCCGAGCCTGGGAATCAGGAAGAGAGTTGAGATCAATGGTGTGAAACAGTCTCAGAGAAGTGTGGCATCATGTCTTTGAGCAACAACCACAACTAACATTTAGAATAGACAATGGACACATAAATTTGCTATTCTTGTTAAATGACAGTGCTGTTCCTTTTCTTTGTTTCTATTCTATGATCTGATGACGTATGCCTTTGCCAAGTTCCTTGGTTGTAAAAGTATAAAAGCCTTAGGCTAATTAAAGTGAACACACAGCAACATATTCAACTACATCGAGTGTGTTTGCTTGTCATTTCCTTCGCCGTATCCTGAAATCTCCTGTCCCTTCGCCCTGTTTTCTCTCGGTCTGAGTGTCTCCACGAGAGACGGTCCGTGGCAATGTACAGCCTATAGTTTTTAAAAAAATCTTTCACTAAATTTATATCTCACAGAAAATACGTATCTAAAATATACAACAAAATTCATAAATTAAACATCAAGAAAACAAAAAGTCAACTAAAAATTAGGGCATATATATATATATATATATATATATATATATATATATGGAGTTCACAAAGAAGCAGCTCAAGTAGATCAGAACTTTTTTCAATATTCAGCATGCTTATTCACAAGAAAAATGCAAATCAAAACTACATTGAGATTTTATCTTATATAAGTATAAAAGGCTAAGATCAGAGATACAAATGACAGTTTATTCCAGTGTGGGTTTCAAAAGGGAAACCCTTATACACTGCTGGAAAGAGTACAAACAGCTGGAGGTTCTAGATAGATCAAAGTGGAGACTTCTCATAAAGCACATAATAAAGCTACCTTTCAACCTTGCTATACTGCTCCAGGGAATATAGTAAAGAGAATGTTCTACTCTAAAAGTAACTGCTCATACACATCTATTGCTGCTCTATTTATAAAAACTAGGAACTAGAAACAGTCTGGGTATTTATGAACTGATGAATGAATAATAAAATGTGTTACATTTACGCAATGGAATATTATTCTACTATTAAGAAAAATGAAATAATAAATTTTTATGTAAATGGATTGTGTTAGAACAGTCATTCTGAGTTAGGTATCCGAGACCCAGAAATACAAATGCCTCATAAGCCAGGCAGTCGTGGTGCATGCCTTTAATCCCAGCACACAGGAGGCCGAGGGAGCTGGATCTCTGTGAGTTTGAGGTCAGCCTGGTCTACAAAGTGAATTCCCAGAATAGGCTTCAAAGTTATAAAGAAACCTTTTGGATCTGTGTGTTTACATTAAAGTACAATAGAAATTAAAAAAATAATTAAAATTAAATAAAATAACCATGGCCATGAGAGGGGTGACTTTAAATTGAGAGCCAACAGTATGTAGCTGTTATGAAGTGGAATTGGAAAATACTGTAACAAGGAGAGGTTCCAGGCCCAAGCCAGTGACTTCTCACAGAGCAGGCCTTAGCCAGCAACCTCCATGTCAGCAGGTCCTAGCTAGTAACCTCTGAAGGAGCAGACCTGATCAGTGGCCTCTCTGCAGGAAGAGGCCTAACTCCTTGGGACAAGGCCCAAGTCAGCAACCTCCTCCAGAGCAGACTCGAGCCAGTGACCTCCACCAAGGCAGGCCTAGGCCATTGACCTCCACAGGATCAGGTGTGAGGGCACAACCTCTGAGGGAGAAGTCCTGAGCCAACAACCTCTGTGAGACCACTGGGCCCAGGAAGCAGTCTCCATGGGAACAGGCCCAAGCAAATGAACTCTGTGAAGCCGGGCCCAAGCAGGGCAGCAACCTCCTCCAGAGCAGGTCTGAACCAGAAACATTTACAGGAGCAGACCTGAGCCAGGGACATCCACAGGATCAGGTCTGAGCCAGCAACCTCTGTCAAAGCAGGTTCAAATGAGCAACCTCCACCAGAGTAGGCCTGAACCGGTGACCATCACCGATGCATGCCCAAGCCAGTAATCTCTACTGGAGAAGGCACTAGCCAGTAACCTCCTCAGGACAAGGCCCAGGCCAGCAACCTCTGCAGGATCAGGTCCAAGACAGGGAAACCCTCAGGAGCAGGCCCAAGCCAGTGACCATCACTGGAGTTGGCCTGAGCCAGCAATTTCTGAAGGAGCAGGCCTAAATGAGTGACCTCCACATTACCAGGCTCAAGGAAGCAGCCTCTGATGGAGCAAGCCCAAGCCAGCAACCTCCACAGGAATAGAACAGGGTCAGTAACCTCCTCCAGAGCAGGCCTGGGCCAGCGACCTCCACGGGAACAGGTCCAAAACAATAGCCTACACAGGACCAGGCCTGAGCCACAAACCTCCATGAAAGAAGGCCCAAACAATCTCCCATATTGCAGAGTGAACTCTGGGAGCACTGAGCAACCTCCAAGAATGCTGAGTGACTTCCGAGTTGCCTGGAATGGTGACCTCGACTTCACCATGAAGAGCAATCATCTGCGCCTTGGATCCACTGACAACTGGAAGAGTGATCACCAGAGACATGGCCCCAATTACACCAATAAAAGGAAAAGATAGGTAGAAAAAGGTAAGAACACACTCAACACCACAAAGAACAACATGACACCAACAAAAACTAGTGTCTTTAAAACAGGAAGACTTGAACATTCCAAAACAGATGAAGCATGAGAAAAATGACTTAAAAATAACTTTAGGAGAATGTTAGATGGTGTGTGCCCTTTTATTTGGGGCTTAGATGTTCAGAATGGAGACTTTATCTTGGTGGACTTTTCCTGTGACTAATATGAAATGTCCTTCTTTGTCTCTTTGATTGATTTTAATTCTTAGTCTATTTTGTTAGTTATTAGGTTAGCTATACCAACTTGCTCTCAGGTCCATTTGATTGAAAAATTTTTTCCCAACTTTTCTTTGAGGCAATGTCTATCTTTGAGGTTGAGGTATGTTTCTTATGTGCAACAGACAGATGGATTCTGTTTTTATATCCAATCTGTTAGCCTGTGTCTTTTTATAGGTGAGTTGAGTCCATTTATATTTAGGAATATTAGTGACCAGTGATTGATAGTTCTTATTATTTTAGTTTTCATTGTTGGTTATCCTATTGTGTGTGTGTCTTTCCCTTCTTTGAGATTTGCTGCTGTGAGATCATCTATATAATTTGATTTTATGGATGTAGCTAACTTCCTTGGGTTGGAGTTTTCTTTAAAGTACTTTGCGTAGGGCTGGGTTTGTGGCTAAGAATCGACTCAATCTGGTTCTGTCATGAAATATCTTGCTTTGTCTATCTATGATGATTGAAAGCTTTGCTGAGTATAGTAGCCTGGGCTGGCATCCATGATCTCCTAATGTCTGCATAACTCTTAGCCAGGCCCTTCTAGCTTTCATTGTTTCCATTGAGAATTTGGATGTAATTCTGATAGGTCTGCCTTTATATGTTACTTGACCTTTTTCCCTTGCAGCTCTTAATACTCTTTATTCTGTATTTTTACTGTTTTGATTATTATGTGACAAGGAGACTTTTCTTGGTCCAATTTATTTGGTGTTCTGTCAGTTTCTTCTATCTTCATATGCATATCTTTCTTTAGGTTGGGAAAATTTTCTTCCATAATTTTGTTGAATATATTTTCTGTTCTTTGAGTTGTACTTCTTCTCCTTCTTTGATACTTGTGGTTCCTGATCACTTTTCCATAATTTCCATTTTCAGAATTCCCTCAGTTTGTGTTTCAATTCTGAAAATCTATGCCCCAAATACAAGGGCACACACACACACACACACACACACACACACACACACACACTTGTAAAAAAGCATAACTAAAGCTTAAATGGCACATCAATCCCCACACACTAATTGTAGGATATTTCAATACCCTACGCTCACCACTGGAATGAACTGCCAGACAGAAACTTAACAGAGAAATAAGGGAAATAACAGATATGACTCAAATGGACTTAACAGATATCTATGGAATATTCCATCCAAACATCAACGAATATAACATCTTCTTAGCACCTCATGGAACATTTTCAAAAACTGACCTCTTGTCTCTTCCCTTCCTTCTTCTTTCATCCCCTGATGATCACAGATTCAGAATCAGAGAGAGGCCTGGGGACACAGGAGTGTGAGGGAGTGGCTTGATCTGAATGTGAACCAGGGAAGTTGGTAGAGGTTGCAACTATTAGAAATTTGTGTAGAAGTCTCCAGCAGACTCTCAAATTCTTATTGCAGTGTTCATGAGCACATGGCTGACTCAGCCTCAGCCACAATTGAAGTCACATGGAAACCTCATATATGGCCAAGAAGAGCTATCTAGCATTATATCTGAGAATCTTGGGTCATCTTGACACATGCGCCCAAAAATTTCCAGAGAAATAATCCCAAGTAATAGCCTGAGATAATATTGCATTTGAACTTTTCCCATCAATTTATAGTTATGAACTAACTAGAATTTATGCTGCTACTCAAAAGTTTAACTGTTCTCTATACTATATTGCTATAATTAAGGTATTAGGAAAAATATTAGTGTGTTATTTTAAATAACATGATTTTTTAAAATGTACTACTTCATTTAAAACTATCTTTTTCTGCTTTAATTTCTCTCTTCAAACCACTTGATCAATGTTTAAATTGTTATTTTAAATGTCCGTGATTTGAACTCTACATCAACCAGTCCTTACATCAAGGATATATTTCATAAATACTAATTCAGAAGTTGGCTTAGATTTCGTTGGCTTGGCAGTGTTAAAGCCACAGGTCTAAGCATGAGATTCATTATCAAGCAGTTTTGAGAATGAGCATACCATGCCCAATTTCACCATCCTATACCGTGACATCCATTATTTTGTGGAAGAGGTTTTTCACTTCTTCCAGTACATGTGTTAACTGTCTGAGCTTGAAATCAGATAAACATCTTGCAATATATTTTAATTAGCTTTGTAACTGGTGTCTTGATTAGGTTTCTATTGTTGTGATAAAACACCATGACCAAAAGCAACTTGGGAAGGAAAGGGCTTATGTCTTTATAACTCTCAAGGCACAGTCGTCCATCACTGAGGGAAGTCAGAACCAGAACTCAAGACATGAACCCAGCGGTAGTAACGTATACAGAGGCCATGGAAGAGTGTTGCTTCCTGGATTTCTCAGAATGATTTCGTATAACCCCCAGGTTCCAATGCCCTGGAGTGGCACCACTCACACTGTACTCTACAATATAAATCATCATCCAATAAATATGCAACAAGTTTGCTAAAGGACAACTCTGGAAGGGGCATCTTCTCAAGTGAGGTTCATCTTCCTAGATAACTCAAATTTGTGTCAATTTGACAAAAAAACAATTAGGACAACTGGGTGGCTTTCCTGTAGTGTATCTTTAACATTTCTGTAAAATTAAGCTCTCTGTAATCTTCAAAATTGTGCTGATGTATCTTGAATTGATTGAAAATTAACTGTATTATTTTGATAATGGGTGAGAATTGTAATGTTTCCTTTCCTTCTGTGAAATGTAAAAATTGATCATCCAACATATCCTGACAGTCCCTTATAAAGTAATAGGATTTTATTCTCCACATAGAAATTTTAACTTTCTTTAAGAATATGAGAAGATCACTTATAGATGTGTCAACATTCTTTTACACATCCCTGTTCTACAGATCTCTTCTCTATTTGCTATAGAAGCTACAGGCTCCCTGCCTCAGGTTCCATTGTCTTAGACTCAGGGTGTGACAGAGTTCTGCTTAGAATTTGCCCTTTGCCAGAAGCACCCCAAGTACATGGTCAACTACATGCTCTATTTATCTATGAATCTAAGCCCTGCATTATCTTTTTTCTAAGGTTTGAGTTTTGTTTTTCTTTTTGAGGTTACAATGCTATTACATTTCTCTCTGCTGTTCTTCCCTACAAACCCTCCAAAACAGATATACATTCCAAATATACATTGTTTCATGTATATAAAGTTACTTGTTTGCTTGTTATCATGACCATTTTGTGTTTGGCCCCCAATCAGTGTGCTCTTTCCTGCAGAGGACCACATCTACTCACAGCTTTCCTTGGTAGCCTGTAGTAGTTTGTGTAAGGTTGAGTTCCTGTGGGCTTTTCCCAGTCCAAGGTGGCATGTTTATTGATGTCATTCTTGTTCAAAATATGTCTAGGCAATCATACTGGTGAGACCTTAAGGGTGTATTTTCTGTTATCAGTAAAAAACACAACATCATAACAAACTTGTCAATATTGTGACTTTCACATGCTTTCTGACTCTTCCTTTCCAATATTTCCTCAGCCTTAGGGATGGGAGTGTTTTTAGATGTGTCAAGGGGTATAGTTTAGTTTTCTTGTGATCAAAGCTAACTGTTAAATCTTCTCCAACTTCATACTATTATGTTTTCTTAAATAAGAATTTCTGTATATAATATTCTGAAATTTACATTTTTAAATGGAGAATTAGCATTTTATGGTGATTTATACTTCTTTTTGGCAGTGTTTTGTCTAAAAGTCACATAATTCCTGGTAGGCCTATTTCAAATATTTACATGCTTCTGAATTGTCAATAAAAGAATTTTATTTCAACAACAATTAACAGTATATTGTATGTTCACTGTTCTATTTTCTTCCAAAGGTACACTAGGATTTAGCATTTTCTCATGTCATTACTAGAAAAAATCCAATTATCTCATTCTTACATTTTTGAAATACATTCACTATTCTGGTCTTCAATAAGCACACCTTTTATTTGCATGTGACATTAGGACATCATATCTACTAATCTCTGGGATTTCTAGATATTTCTGCATCCATCTAATAGTATTTGAAGACATTTAATTTGTGCATTGTGTTTCCTAGTGGCTTTCTTGCAAGGTGTCAGTAGCTGTACTTGTGCTCATGATCTGTGTTATTTCTAAAGATGCCGAAGTTCATGTAGGAGACAGGCCAGGAAACAAAAGATCAGCCAAGATTTTCAACCCAGGGAAGCAAAGATGCTGAAGTCTCAGAAGACACATTTCAGCTTCGGTTTTATGTCCCTGGTGAGTGACTGTTTCAAAAGGAGAAGTGAGAGATATGTAAAGTTGACTGAGGCCTCAGCTCTTTAAAACTCAAACTTCACAATTGCCTTGTCTTCTGATCATGCTTCAAGAAATGGTCTCATTGCAACAATTTACGATCTGAAACAGTTGTCCTGACCTGCTTTGTACAACTGAGGGCATACTCAGTGTCATCAGCAATAACAAGTCAGTCCTGGAGTCAATGATTCATGGAATGGACTTATACTTAGATTTGTTCATAATGGATTATAGTATAGTGATTCAGAGAATGTCATTGCCATTAATCTATTGAATACAATCGAATATACAATGAGATAGCATTTCATTTACAGTAAAGAGGTTAAAGTCAAAATGGCAGACAGCAGTGAGGGCAAGAATAACATAGAGAAATGATAAATCTCATCTTTTCACTGAATTGCTAACTGACAAAGCCACTAAGCAAAGGACTGAGGCATTTCCTCTAAAGAATGAGGATATTTATGTGTTACTTAGCTTTTCTGGGTCTGTGGATTGTAGTATGGTTATCATTTAGTGAGCAGCTAATATCATCTAATAAGTAAGTAATACCATGTTTGTCCTTTTGGATCTGTGTCACCTAAGAATGTTTTTTTCCCAGTTCCATCCATTTGTCTGCAAATTTAATGACATATTTTTTAATTTTATTTTTCCATTCAATTATTTACACTTCCTCCCCTCCTCCCAATCTCCTTCCACTCCCCCATACATCCTCCTCCTTCTCCCACCCTGCCAGAGAGAGAGCAGGGAACCCTGCCCTGTGAGAAATCCAAGGCCCTCCCCACTACATTCAGGTCTAGGGAGCTGTGCATCCATATAGACTACGGTCTCAAAATGCCAGAACATGCCATTAAAACAAGTCCCAGTGCCTTTATCAATGGCTTTTCAGTCAGCCCCCATTATCAGCCACAATCAGAGAGTCCAGTTTGATCACATGCTTTTTCAGCTGGTCCAGCTGGATTTGGTGAGCTCCCATTAGAACAGGCACACTGCCTCAGTTGGTAGACCAACCCCTCGCGGTCCTGACTTCCATGCTCATCTTCTCCCTCCTCTGCCTTTCAACTGGGCCTTGGGAGCCCAATCCATTGCTCTGATGAGGGTCTCTGTCTCTATCTCCATCCATCGATGGATGAAGATTCTATGGTGATATTCGAGATAATCATCAACGTGTTAGTGGGGTAAGGAGAGTTCAGGCACTCTCTCCTCTGCTGTCCAAGGACCTAGCTGGGGACATCCCCGTGGGAAGCTTGGATCCCCTATAGAGACAAGTCTCTTTCCAACCCTAAAATGGATCTATTAATGTAGGTACCTTCTTCCCTGGTCCTAGCCTTTCCTCCATCTCCACTCTCCCACTCCCTCAAACTGTTGTCAGTCCTTCCCTTCTCCCTTCCCTCTCCTTCTCTTCCCTTATCCCCAACTTCATTCCCCCCTGTGACACCCCATGCTCCCAACTTTTGCCTGGTGATCTTGTTTGATTCCAATTTCCAGGGGGATCTATATATGTTTTTCTTTGGATTCCCCTAATTTGGCTTCTCTGGGCTTGTGAACTATAGGCTTAATGACCTAGGTTTATGGCTAAAATCCACAAATGAATGAGTACATACAATATTTATCTTTTTGGTTCTGGGTTTTCTCCCTCAGGATATTGTTTTCTATTTCCATACATTTGAAGTTTTCTGGATGTGTCTGCCCCACTGCTACTCTGGTCTGTGAACTGCAGGCTTGCTCTGCAAGAGACTGTTCCTGGTTGGCACTATGCCCTCTAAGAGCCTTCCAGGTGTGACATGTGCAGTCACTTGTTTGGCACCAAGAAATCTGCTGAGGGCTTAAGCTGGCATACTACCAACCTTTCTCTGTGGTCATCCTGTTGCCATGGAGGATCTTGGGGCTCTTATTTTCCCATTCATATTGTTATTCCCTCATGGAAAATATATTATCCTTAGTTTTCCTTTGCTGTCTTTCCAGCAGGATAGGTGACAAGAGCAGGAGGGATAGTCTACTATGTCTACTACTGTTCCTTTCAGAAGGTGAAGATCAACCAGATAAGCAAATCAAACAGATCTATAACAGCTGAAAAAATAGAAACAGTCATCAAAAGTATTCCAATCAAAAAAAAACAAAACAAAAACAACAACAACAACAACAACAAAAAACAGGACCAGATGGTTTCAGTTCAGAATTCTACAAGACTTTCAAAGAAGAACTAATACCAATACTCCTCAAATTATTCCACACAACAGAGACAGAAGGAACATTGCCAAACTCTTTTTATGGGGCTACAATTACCCTGAAACCCAAACCACAGAAAGGCATTACTAAGAAAGAGAATTACAGACCAATGTCACTCATGAACATTGATGCAAAACACTAAATAAAATACTGGCAACTCAAATCCAAGATTCCAACACATCAGAACCATCATCCACCATGATTAAGTTGGATTCATCCCACAGATGCAGGGATGGTTCAATACACGGAAATCTGTCAACGTAATCTACCATATAAACAAGCTGAAAAATAAAAACCACATGGTCAGCTCATTAGATGTCGAAAAGCTTTTGACAAAATACAACATCCCTTCATGATAAAGGCCTTGGAGAGATCAGGGATACAAGGAACATACCTAAACATAATTAAGGCAACATAATGCAAGCTAACAGTCATCATCAAACTAAATGGAGAGAAACTAGCAGCAATTCCACTGAAATCAGGAACATGACAAAGTTGTCCACTCTCTCCATATCTATTCAATATTGTTCTTGAGGTCCTGGATAGAGCAATAAGACAATAAAGGGAGATCAAGGAGATACAACTTGGAAAAGAAGTCAAACTCTCACTGTTTGCTGATGATATGATAGTTTACATAAGCGATCCCTTAAACTTCTACAACTCATAAACATTTGCAGCAATGTAGCAGGATACAAGATTAACTCAAAAAATTAGTAGCCCTCCTTTACAGAGATGGTAAAAGGGCTGGGGAAATAATCAGAGAAGCAACATCCTTCAGAATTGCCACAAATAGCATAAAATATCTCGGAATAACTCTAACCAAACAAGTGGAAAACTTGTATGACAAGAACTTTAAATCATTGAAGAAAGAAATAGAAGAAGACACCAGAAAGTGGAAAGACCTCCCATGCTCTTGGGTAGGCAGAATTAATATAGTAAAAATGACAACCTTACCAAAAACAATCTACAGATTCAATGCAATGCCCATCAAAATCCCAGCAAAATTCTACAAGAACCTTGAAAGAACTGTACTCACTCAACTTCAAATGGAAAAGCAAAAATCCCAAAATAGCCAAAACAATCCTGTAAAATAAAAGGACTTCGGGAGGCATCACAATCCCTGACTTCAAACTCTACTACAGAGCTACAGTACTGAAAACAGCCTGATATCGGTATAAGAACAGACAGGAGGACCAATGGAACCAAATAGAATACATCTTTGAACACCTGATTTTTGACAAAGAAGCAAAAAATGAAATATCAAATGGAAAAAAGAAAACATATTTAACAAGTGGTCCTGGCATAACTGGATATCAATATGTACAAGAATGGAAATACCTTTCACCATGCACAAAACTCAAGCCCAGATGGATCAAAGACCTCAACATAAACCCAGCCACACTGAATCTTATATAAGGGAAAGTAGGAAGTACACTTGAAAACATTGGCACAGGAAACCTCTTCTTAAATACAACTTCAGCAGCACAGAACCTGAGAGAAACAGTTAATAAATGGGACCGCCTGAAAGTGAAAAGCTTCTGTAAAGCAAAGGACATGGTCAACAAGACAAAATGACAGTCTACAGAATGGGAAAAGATCTTCACTAACCCCACGTCAGGCAGAGGGAGTTCTGATCTCCAAAATATACAAAGAACTCAAGAAATTAGACACCAAAAGATCACAGAATCCAATTAAAAAAATGGAGTACAGACCTAAACAGAGAACTCTCAACAGAAGAATCTAAAATGGCTGGAAGACACTTAAGAAAATGGTCAACATCCTTAGTCATCAGAGAAATGCAAATCAAAACAACTCTGAGATTCCATCTTACACCTGTAAGAATGGCCAAGATCAAAAACACTAATGACAACTTGTGCTGGAGAGGTTGTGGGGAAAAGGGAACACTTCTGCCTTGCTTGTGGAAATGCAAGGTGGTATAACCCCTTAGGACATCAGTGTGGTGATTTCTCAGAAAATTAGGAAACAACCTTCCTCAAGTCTCAGTAATACCACTTTTGGGTATATATCCAAAGGATGCTAAGTCGTGCCATAAGGACATGTGCTCACCTATGTTCCTAACCGCTTTGTTTGTCATAGCCAGAACCTGAAAACAACCTAAATGTCCCTTTACCGAAGAATGGATAAGGAAAATGTTACACATTGGAGAAAAAAATAGCGACATCTTGAATTTTGCAGGAAAATGGATGGAGCTAGAAAACATAATTTTGAGTGAGGTCACCCAGATGCAGAAAGCCAATTATCATATGTACTAACTCATAAGTGGTTTTTAAGCATAAAGCAAAGAAAGCCAGCCTACAACTACAATCCCAGAGATCTTTGACAACAATGAGGATACTAAGAGAGACTTACATAGATCTAATCTACATGGTAAGTAGAAAGTAGGAAAAGACAAGATCTCTTGAGTAAATTGGGAGCATGGGAACCTTGCGGGAGGGTTGAAGAGGGCAGAGGAGAGACAAGGAGGAGAGCAGAAAAAAATGTAGAGCTCAATAAATATTGAAAAAAAGGAGAAAGTCTACACCAGAATGAAGTTATCGCTTCCACCCCAGCAACTTGTTATAGAAGACAGCTGGAAATAAGTCACACACTCCTGAAAAGAGTTCTCACCTGAGAAATCGACTTGATTTGGTCCTGGCTTGCGGGACCCAAAGAAAACTTCCATGTTTATGATCAATTGACTCCGAACAAAATGCTGCATAATCATTCTTAAGAATAATATTTTTAGCTGTGGTGGTGCACACCTTTATACCAGCACTCAGAGGCAGGCAGATCTTTGTGAGTTTGAGGCTACCCTGGTCTATAAGAGCTAGTTCCAGGACAATTTTTTCCAACAAGAAATGATTCTGTGGCAACTTGGTATCCACACATGAGAAAATCAAGTGCTCATGACTATGAAACACCACCAGTAAAATTCACTCAGTGTGTAACATTAAAATATGAAATGATAGGCGCAAATTCTAAGAAAAGGACATGGGCACACATCGTTGTGACTGGATGAGGCAAAACTTTGTGTTAGGACATTAAAGCCTAAACAGCTGAGCAGACTCCATCACCATGCACCAGCGTGCTTCAGAGACACTGCCAAAAAGAGCAAGGTAAGATGGCTAGAAAGAAGAAAATACTGGCGTGTTCATGGGCCTGATGAAGAACTCACATCCAAGACATACACGATACTAGAAACACCAGTAAAAGGATAATCCGAATGAAAGCCAGAGAAACAATCTATTTAGACCTCCTCTGTGAGGTACACTAATGGCCAATAGGCTAAGGGGAATGCAAATGTGACCCACACACTACGTCGAGGAAACCTGGTTTACTTAAAAGGGTAAAAAAAAAAGGGGGGGCTGGAAAGATGGCTCAGTGGTTAAGAGCATTGTCTTGTCTGCTCTTCCAAACGTCCTGAGTTCAATTAATGGCAACCACATAATGGCTCACAATCATCTGTAATGAGGTCTGGTGCCCTCTTCTGGCAACAGAAAGAAGGGGCCAGAGAGATGGCTCAGTGGTTAAGAGCATTGCCTGCTCTTCCAAGTGTCTCTTGGCCATTTGAACTTCCTCTGTTGATAATTCTCTGTTCAGTTCAGTGCCCTATTTTTTAAGTGGGTATATTAGAATTTCAGTGTCTAGTTTCTTGAGTTCTTTGTATATTTTGGAGATCAAACCTTAGCTAAAACAATCCTATACAATAAAGGAACTTCTGGAGGCATTACCATCTCTGACTTCAAACTCTATTATAGAGCTACAGGAATAAAAACAGCTTGGTATTGGCCAAAAAGCAGAGACGTTGACATATGGAATCAAATAGAAGACCCGGATATTAACCCACAAACCTATGAGCACCTGATTTTCAACAAAGGAGCTAAAAGCATACAATGGAAGAAAGAAAGCATCTTCAACAAATTGTGCTGGCATAACTGGATGTCAACCTGTAGGAGAATGAAAATAGCTCCATATCTATCACCATGCACAAAACTCAAGTCCAAGTGGATTAATGACCTCAATATAAATCTGACCACATTGAACCTGATAGAAGAGAAAGTGGGAAGTAGACTGCAACACATGGGCACAGGAGACCACTTCCTACATATAACCCCAGTAGCACAGACAATAAGAACATCAATGAATAAATAGGACTTCCTGAAACTGAGAAGCATCTGTAAAGCAAAAAACACTGTCATTAAGACAAAAGTAATCCTACAGAATGAAAGAAGATCTTCACCAATGATATATTTTTCTAATGGTTGAGGATTAGTCCATTGTGTAAAAGTATCACATCTCTGTCTTCTTTATCTAACCTGGCTTGTGTTCCTGTTCTCATTTCCTCCAATGATATACTATGATCTGAAAGGGTAAGCCAAATAAACTCTATAATCCCCAACTTGCTTTTTGATTTTGGTGTTTCATTGCACCAATAGAAATCCTAACTAAGACCTTGAATCTTTAGGTAGAACAATTCCTAATTATCCGAAGAACTGCCATATTGATTTCCATAGTCATTTCTGGTCAATCAAGCTGTGGATATCTGCCCTGATCAGGAGTTGGGACATGGCAAGAGGAGGGCTATGGGACTGGAATGTAGTGGTATGAACTGGGAGAGAAAATAAGGGGGGATTTGTGGGCCAGGGCCTGATTGGCCTCTGGTGCAGCAGGGGCTTCTACATGAGACAGGTTATTTTAAGTAGCTTTTATGAAAACATTTGTCCTAGTTTCTTTTCTGTTGTTGTGAAAAAAATATTGTAAGGTAAGGCAAATTGAGGGGAGGGAGAGCTTATTTAAATTCACAGTTCCAAATTATAGTCCATTATTGCAGGGAGTTCAGAGCACAAAGCGCCTTAGGCATCTGGCCACATCACATACACAGTCAGAGACCAAGAGAAATAATGACATATACAATCATTGGCTGGCTTGTACTCAGCTTAAATTCAAGCTTATACAGTTAAGGACAGTCTTTCTAAACAATGGTGCCAGTGGAAGTGGTCTTGTTACATCAAATAATTAAACCAATTTCTCAGGTCAAGCCAAAGTAGAAGTCTACCATGAGACTCTCTTCTCAGGAGATTCTTATTTTGTTGAATTGTCAGCAAAGCTTGTTATCACAACATCATTATCATAAAAGGTGCTGAAATAAATATTTTTTTTTAGCTTTAAAACTGTTTAAGACCTCTATGACCTTCTGTACAGTAATAGAGAAATACATTCTGAGTCTATGGAGACATAGCCATATGGTAAGAAGACAGTAGTTATCAGACTGCACCAGAGTGTTTGTGTTCTGCTTACCCATCTGTTTGTGTCATTGTGTATATGATCACCATACCACAGAGCACAGTAATACACAGCCTCATCCTCAGACTGGGCCCCTGTGATGGTGAGAGCAGCCTTGTCTCCAAGCAAGGAGCCTGAGAATCGGGCAGGAACATGTGGGACTCTAGTATTGGTATCACCTATCAGACCAGTGTATACCTGGTAAGATTTTTCTTGGACCCACTTGGCATAGTTACTGGTGGTAACAGCACCAGTACTAGAGCCACAAGTGAGTGTTACTGTCCCTCCAGGAGATGTGATTAGTGAAGTTTCCTGAGTCACAACAGCCTTGGAAATGGCCCCTGCAAACAGGTGAGAAATCCAGTGGTCAGTAACAAAACAGAGAAAAGATGTACACTGTTGCATACCCACTCCAGCACAGAAAGGTCCCCTGACCTGTGCAGTGAGCCAGAAGTGTGATAAAAACAGAAATCCAGGCCATGACTCAGAGTCCAGGTCTTTTCCTTTCAAAGTTGTAGAGCACAAGGAAGTTCCACAGGGCTAACTAAAACTCCTAACATGGAAGGGATGTGAGCATTAATGCAAATGAGCTCCTATTTTAGGGTGATTATATGGTGTCAGGCAAAAGTTTTTGAGTTGACAGAAATTTATGACAGCATAGGTCAGAAGTATTACTGTTAGCTCCTTTTGCTTTTCTAGAGCCAAAAGTATCTTCTTTCTAGTGTCCTAGAGGATCCTTCGTAGTGCAGGCCATTTTCTACCATGTTTTATCCTACAGAGAATTATTGCAATATGTAGTCCAATATAAAGGAATGAATAAAATGATCAAGACATTTAGAAGAGTTCACAGTAAGGTAAGGATGGGAAAGCGACTTGCAGGTCATCTTCTTTCTCCCACATTTCACATCATGGAAGAAGTGTATAATAAAATGAGTCTAAATCAGCAATATCAGATTACTGTGATGCCTCATTATACAAGCATAAGAAGAACTAGTGAATGAAAAGACAACAGTGGCATCTGGCAAGGACGTAAAACAAGTGGATCTCTGATCCATTATGGAAGTAGCAACCATTTCAAAAGCAGTCCATTTTACAGTTAGCATCAGTTTATCATGTGGCTCATCATTCTGCTCAAGTGTGTTCCCACATTAACACATGGAAATATTGATGCAAGGTAAAATTATTCATAGTTCAGTTAATCCAATAAAGTGGAAGGTAACAAAGTATCCATAGTATATCTGTGTTATGATGCCCTGCACGGAAACTAGAAAGGATCAACTGTATGTACACACAAGCACTTAGCTGGGTTTCTAAATCACCTTGTGAGCTCTTTGAAGATTATAATTTTGGAGTGTAGATGCTGATTTCTGAAATAATGGGATGTAGTTTTAAGCAACAAAGTAGATGACTAGACGCAAGGTCTTTGGGATGAATGTACAGGTAAAAATGTAGGGTGGTAGGAAAAAAACCTTAATTTTCATTTTGTTAAAGTATATATATATATATATATATATGCACATGCATAACTATGTTATGTCTGAATATATATGAATGTACATACATATATGATTCTATACTCAAAATAAACATTTCATAGCAATTATATGTGTGTGTGTGTGCACTTGCAAAACTTTGTCTTAAACATAGATATGTATTTTATAAAAATTACAGCTCAATAAATTGTTTTAAATATATAACAATAAGAGAATTCTGAAAAAGATACTGACATCAAGCCCATTTTAGAACTTCTTCACAAAAGATTATATGTTGAAATATGCTTACCAGAGCAGAATAATGATGCAAAACTCTTGCCAATTGTATTTTTGTTCCACATGATAAATTGAATTACTTAAAAGACAATGTCAATACATAGAGGCAAATCTGTGCCTCAAGGCAAGAAACTCCTGACTTGTGGACAGAGAAACAGGTAAGTGGCTCTTCCCATGAAAACCATAGCCAATATTCTCATTGAACAATGAAAATGAGATGTGGAGTGGAAACCAGAATTAACTCAAGAAGGAAAATGGCAACTGGGCATATCAACAGGAAAGGACTGAGTGTGGAGAAAATATGTAGATGCTGGAGCTTCTAGAATTTTTGTGTAAAAATGGTCCCTAGTATATAGTGAACACAGACTGCCCCACAGTTCCTCCTGCTGGTAACAAGGCCCATAGTCACCATGACCAAGAGATTGTGTTCATTTTCTACCTCACCTCATCTCCTAATCTACTGAAACATCTGTAGACTGATTTCAAAACTGTGAGATTCTGATATGCTGTGTGTAAGTCTGTAGGTTCTTGCCACCAAGAGAGCTCTTCCTTCTGAGCTCTTTCTGTTGTGGTTTGTGTAAACATCATCCGTTAACAGCCTTCCACCACCTGCTCCTCAGCACTTCGAGCAGTTAAACTGTGAGAGGCAGATGCAAGGAGGTCCTGTGGTGTGTGCTATAAATTTGTGCTTGGAAAGAAGTAGCTGCTGTAACGTATTAGTGGGCCAGTGTGCAGCTGTACAGGGCCCAGTGAATCTGAACACCAGAATCTCCAAGACTTCTAAAAATGGTCATAGCACTCTCTGGTGGCCTCATTGCTCTCAGAATTAGGAGTTACATTCATTGAACCACTGTTTCTTAATATTATTTGAAAGCTCTTAATTTATTTCCCAAAATGACTTTAATCATCACCTTTCTATGGTTACTGAAAGTTAAACTTTCAAAATCAAGAAAATTTGAGTCCATGATCTACAAATAAGAGGAAAGAGAAGATATTTGTCTTTCTGAACATGGGAGACCTTACTACATATAATCTTTTCCAATTCCATCATTTTGCTTGCAAATTTCATTTTTCTCTACAGCTGAATAGAATTGTGTACTTATACCACATATGTTTTCATAATCCATTGACCTTATTAATGATAACTAGGCTGCTTCCATTTATTAGCTATTGTAAAAAAATGATAAGGAACATGGCTGAACAAGTACATCCTTCGTGGGCTAGCAAGTCTTTCCAACATATTCCAAAGAGCTATTGTTATAATATGGCATGAGAGGGATCTTGGCAGAGGGTGATGGTTTCCAAGGAGCCCCAAGACATATGAGAAGGGACTGAGGGGAGAAAGAATTGGAGCACAGAATGATCATGTGAGAGCACAGAAAGATATAAAAATACAGAGAGACAGAGAAAGAGAGACAGGCAGACAAAGAGACAGAGATCAAGGCAAAGGCAGAGATGGAAGAAGCAGGTGGTCACCACCTTTTAAAAGGTCATTGGAATTAACAACATAACTGATGACATTGTCAGGGCCCTGAGTAGGTCAGAATACTGCCGGAATATTGGCAACGACATCCTGCCAGTTGACAGTAGGCAGGTCTGTATAATGCCTGAATGCTAACTGTGATTGAGCTCAATTACATAATATATCTAATTTAAACTTTTGAGAAATTTCCATCGTGATTTCCAGAGGGGCTGTACAACTTTTCAATCTCACCAACAGTGGGTAAATATTCCTCTTCTCCTTCATGTTCACAAGCATTTGTTTTCACCTATAGCATAGGCCTGAATTTTCTTTTGTACTTTCATCCCTTTGTCTTTATTATTGGTACAAACATGGAATAAATTTTCTGTATTAACCTTTACATTATCTTTTATTTAACAATCAATGATTATTGCAAGGTAATAAAGAACAGAACTGAATTTTTATCACTAGCTATAATTTATGTCAACTTCCCTATCTGCCTGTATCATTGTGAGATGTATTACTTTCCAAGATGGCACAGAAATAATAATCAGCCTCATCATCTACTTGAAGCCTAGAGTTGTATAAATGTGCAGCATTTTCAGAAGTATCTTTGGATCCAGAGAATCTATTGGCGACTCCAGACCCCAGTTTCTGTCTGAGTCTGAGTAGTAGTGCAGGAAAAACCAAAGAGGGCTCTCCTGCGTCTGCTGGGACCATCAAATGCCTTAGCCACCAACATTAATTCCATTCCTTAGGGTACAAGTGAGTCTGACTGTTGATTCAAGAGACTGAGAGATAGAGGGTGGCTGTGTCAATACAGGCTGAGAAAAGGAACCTGCAAAAGAATATGTCACAGTAAACTGAAGAGATGAGGTAGAAATTCCTGGATATTTGGACTAGAAGGGATTGACTCAGGTTAGGCCTCTTCCCCAGTACTCTTAGGCCTGTCCCTATCTGTCCAGTAAGATAGAGCCAAGAAGAAAAGAGTCCATGCCTAATATGCACAGCACAACTTCTTGTTAGACTAGGGTCTTCTGTTTGGGCTATATTATTACCTCATTTCCTGGGACTTCACAGAAAAAAAGGAGCAAGTCATACAAATGAGTTTGCGTTAACTTCTCTTATTGGATGATTCACATTTTGAGATTCTGAAACAGCAAGCGAGGTGAAGTGAATTTCTTTATTCAATGAAATATAAAGCAGGTGCTAACACAAACAGGTCTGTGTGAAAGACTATACATGTGGTGGATGTGTGCTCCACCAAGTGTAAGGACAGCAAAACCTGAAAGTCAAGAGAAAAACATTAGAAAAACTAAAAAGGAATAGGCAAGTTCTTGATCATATCAGTCCCCAAAGCAACTTCTGTGACTGGTGAGGCCCCCTTCTGTGAACAGTGAGACCAATTTGGAAGTCACATAGCTCTATCAGGACTCTAAGTAGAATATGTATTGTTCTTTAATACATTTCTGTAGAAGTCAGTTAACGCAGTGGGCAACCCAGTTTACTTTTCAATGGAGAATCAGTGTTATATTTGAGAAGCATAGTCTTCTTTTACTCTAGAAGAACAGTAATAATAATTGTCCTCATTTCTACATAAGAATCTACTAGTGGATTGGAGTGGATGTGAGTTTGATTCCAAGTACACATGCACGAGAACTCAGAATCCTGTTTATACCAGTTCTAGAGGATCCATTGCTCTCTTCTGGCCTCCTCAGATACACAGACACACTTGAAAGCACATGCCCTTGTAAACACACACACACACACACACACACACACACACACACACACACACACGCACGCGCACACACACACACACACACACACACACATATATATATACAAGCACATACATTTTTGAAGATAATTCTTAAAAATAACCAAGTGTAAAATGTATCTTCAATACAACAGATAAAAATGAAAGAAGTGTCTGTGGGAGTCAAAAATTTCAGCAAAAAGATATCTTCCTCTAAACAGCAAAAAATAAACTGACAGACTGATCTACAACAATGAACATAAGAAATAATATAAATTCCTGTTTCACTCCTAAATTGTGAATAGATTGAAAGTATAATAACTCTACATTTAAAAAGTGCAAGTGTGTGAAAGGAACTAGATATTTCTGAATGACTTGGTCTTGCCAAAATCATATTTCTGTTAAGATCAGGCCAGCACGGCCCAACATTGGGCATAAGTATATCCATGAGAAGTATTTCAGGATAAAACTATTTATAATAGACAAGGAAGTGTAGGTTTAAAGGAACATGGGTAGCCAAGGAAAAATAAATCAGGCTTCCCAAGACTGTTTCTTCTTGTTCCTAGAAAACTCTGAAGGAGAAAGAGCTTGAAGACACAAGTGTTTGTATGATCACAGAATCAAAAGGAGAAAGGGGACACTTGGGGACCCTGTAAAGTACCCAAGCCAGCATCTATTTACAAGATTCCTGATTTTTTCCCAAAATGAATGGGAAAAAAGTTGTTGCTTTCCCCTTCTCCACTGCTTGGACTCTTTTCCCTAGGCATTAAGTTCTTTGTCCATGCCAGACAATTTACAATTTCCTAAAGAACTACCAGCATCCCAGTTAGGTGTTTGAAGTCTATCATACAGGACTAGAGATGATCTCTTCTCAAAATCCTATGCAGTTAGGTGTTTGAAGTCTATCATACAGGACTAGAGATGATCTCTTCTCAAAATCCTATGCATGACTAAATATTACAAAAAAGGACCTGGAAATGGCAATTACACATGTGGCACATGCCTTTAATCCCAGAACTAGGGAGGCAGAGACAGGCGGATCTCAGTGAGTTCAAGGCCAGACTGGTCTACAAGAGCTAGTTTCGGGACAGGCTCCAAAGCCACAGAGAAACCCTGTCTTGAAAAACAAACAAACAAACAAACCAAAAACAAAAAAAAAACCAAAAAACAAAAAAAAAGAAAAAGAAAAAAAATATTTCCAACACAATGTCAATACATAGGGACAGGATCTGTACCTCAAGGCAAGAAATCACTAACTGGTGGACAAAGAAACTGGTAAGTGGCTCTTCCCATGAAAACCAGAGCTAACATTCTCATGAGGCAATGAAAATGTGATATGGAGTAGAAAATCAGAATTAAGTCAAGAAGGAAAATTGCTATTGGACATATCAACAGGAGAGGTGAAGAGAAAATATGGAGATGATAGATCTTCCAGAACACCGTGATTTAAAAGTCAGATTTGACTTGGGTATGGTCACAGATTGGTTCTGACCTATCCTGTGTCCAGAATTCATTGTATCAAAAAATAGTATATCTACCAATGCCTTGATACATGAATAATTTTGTCATCCCAGAGCTTAGTGGATCCAGAAATTTTTGAAAGGAATTACATCTGAGCAGTGGAGAGGTAGAGACAGGAAGGGGTGCATACTGAGATCTCAGGGCCACTGCCTAGCTTTGCACAGGACTTCATAGTAAAGAAGAATAGTACTCTATTAGTATAGTAAAGGATGGAGATAGATGTTGTAGTAGTGACAGAGTTATTGACAGTGCTGAAATGACAGCAAAGGGGAGAGGATACCTCATGAAGTCCTGGGACATGAAGGAATACCTTGTGGCCACTGCATTGTGAATTAGCATGTCTGGCTTCTACTGGTCATGTTAACAATGTTGAGAATAGTAGACATGCATGGTAATGACGTCAGACAAAATGGCATGTGCCCCTAGACTGATTTCCAAGTCTCCCTGTACCTTCTTGGGATTCCCTATAGTATCTATTTTTATAGAAAAGGTTTTTGCTTTTTTTTCTCTTGTTCATGAACCTTTTAATATCTTGATTCACCCTAGGAAGTGTGTCAGTGAATGACATTCAAGAAATACAGAGCATGTGAACCCAAGATTTTCCCTTTGCTTTTAGTTAACTGTGCAGAAAATTTATGGGTTTTATTAAGATGAGTTGGAGAATAGTAACAATCAGCCTTATCCACAGGATACACTCTAGGAGTGCACAACACCTTTGCAATGTCGAAGAAATATTTGGCCACAAAAAAGTACCTGGGGCCTCCAGGACCATGTGATAGATTTAAGTCAGTGTGGCCATGCAGGAGATTTTTGAGGAGTCTTGGATTCTCCTGGAAGCAGAGAAGCAGAGCTCCCTCACTGAAACCACTGTTCTGGCTGCCAGTGGGTATAGCAGTTGTTTCAGAGGATGCACACGGAGGGTAGCTGATTCAGAATGACTTGGCAGAGGGAACCTGCTAACAGTATAAATATAAATGCAGTAGAGAAGAGAGTAGATGTTCCCATGGAATGTTGGCCAAGATGGGCAAGCCTGAGTAGGATTTGAGACCCATTGATGCACATCCCAACCTGTGACTTGAGGGAGAATCAAGAGGAAGGGCATAGTACAACAATTGAGCTCTTGACCATTACCATGAGGTGTCCCTGGCTCAGGTCTCATTGTATCACCTCCTCATGCCAGACACATGGGTTTCCATCCATGTTTCCCTCTGCTCCTCCATCTGCCTTACTGCTGATGCTCAGCTCTCACACACTTAGGAGGATGGAGGTTGACTTATGCACTGGGAGAAAGTACCTGCTGAGCAACATGAAGTTCTGCTTAGAGGCTAGAGAAGATGTAGCTATCAATTACTAATAAGTGAGCAAATGGCATCTCTTCTATGCCAAGGCTCTTTTGAGTAAATGGTACTTAATTTATTGTAAATGCAGACTGGCCCACAGTGCCTCCTGCTGGGAACAAGGCCCATAGTCACCATGACCAACAGATTGTGTTCATTTTCTACATCACCTCATCTCCTAATCTATTGAAACATTCATAGACTAATTTCTAAGTTGTGAGATTCTGATATGCTGTGTGTAATTCTGTAGGTTTTCACCAAGAGTGTACTTCCTTGTGAGTTCTCTCTGCTGTGGATTGTGTAAATATGAACTCTTAATAGCCTTCCACCACCTGGTCCTCAACACTCAGAGCAGTTACACTGTGATAGACAGGTGCAAGAGGCCCTGTGCTGTGTGCTGTGGATTTGCCCCTGGGAGGAAGCAGCTGCTAAAACAAATTAATGGGCCAGTGAGCAACTGTACAGGGTAAAGTGAACCTAAATACTAGGATCTCTGAGACTTCTGATGGTTCATAGTTCCCTCTAGTGGCTTCATTATTCTCACTGTTTACGGTTTTAATCATTGAACCACTGTTTACTAATGTTATCTGAAAACTCTAAATTTATTTCCCAACGTGACTTGTAATTATCACCTTTCCTTCTTTATTTCTTTTGATTTATAGTTATTTCTCTCCTTTTTGAGAAATTATTCACAAACTTTTTAGATTGGGAATTTTAACTACTTCTAAAGGAGCTCCAGTTAACTTGAACAATTTTACATGTGGTTCTTTGCCAAAGACTGTGTCAGCACACATTCCAGGATATTCATCACAACCTTATCTAGTGACCAATAATGGGAATCAGGTGTAACTTGCAATTACAATAATGGTGGCAGGTGTTCCCTATAGTCATATATTTTCTCATCTATGCTTATTCCAATGTTGTGTGCATGTGTGTGTGTGTGTGTGTGTATGTGTGTGTGTATGTGTGTGTGTACATGTGTATTCACGCATGTGTTTCTTTGTCTATTGGGAGTAGGATTATATCCACAATTTTTTGAAATTGATGCATGTTTGTCATGGTGGATAGAAAGGTTATATGGTTTTGAGGTTATCTTTAACCATTCTACTTTGTTGAATTCTTGAGTTGTATAAGGTTTAGTAGAGTGTTTAGGGTCTCTTACATAAAGAATTATCATCTGAAAATATTTTCCTATTTTTTATTTTAATTATTTTCATATTCCTAATACTTTGAATACCTTCTCCTATATTACTGTTTTAATATTAAATTGAATAGGGATTAAATTGAATAGATTTGGGAGTACGGATGGGATTATGCATAACACCCTTTTCTTATTGATTTTAGTGGGAATGCCTTGAGTCGCCCCCAGTTTAACATGATGTTGACTTTAAGTGTTTTTTCTTTTTGTTTTTATTTTGTTTTGTTTTTTTTATTATGTTGTGGTATACTCCTTTCCTCTCTAGTTTCTCTATGACATTTTTAAATTTTTAATGTATTTAAAAAACAACTACCTTTTTCTCATTTTAGATGTCAAATCCACTTCCCACACCCTCCCCTCCTCCTGCTTCTTCCACCTTCCCCCCCTCCTACCACTACCCTACTCCCTATTCACTTCTCAGAGAGGTAAGGCTTCCCATGTGAAGTCAGCAAAGTCTAGCATATTACTTTGATGCAGGACCAAGGCCCTTCCCACTCTATCTAGGCAGAGCAGGGTATCCCTGCATAAAAAAACATGGGTTACAAAAAGTCAGAACAAGCAGTAGGAATAATTAATTCTGGTCTCACTGCCAGTGGTCCCACAGTCTGCCCCAATCATACAACTGTCACCCACATTCAGAGGGCCTAGTTTGGTACTATGCTGGTTCCCTTGCTGTCAGGCAGAAGTTGGAAGACTTCCATTAGCTCAGATAAGTTGTTTCC
Source organism: Myodes glareolus (assembly GCF_982192425.1). Classification (NCBI taxonomy): domain Eukaryota; kingdom Metazoa; phylum Chordata; class Mammalia; order Rodentia; family Cricetidae; genus Myodes; species Myodes glareolus. Next base: position 82,918,290 of record NC_142027.1, read on the forward strand.
ATGGGTATCCCTCCATCCCCTTTTCCTCTCCCCCTTTTCTGCCTTTCTTTCTCCCTCCCACACATGCTTTGAATTTTTTTGAGAAGATATTGTCTATTTCCTCTTCTCAGGGGGATCTATGTATGTTTCTCTTGGGGTTCTCCTTGTTATTTAGCTTCTCTAGGATTATGGACTACAGGCTTCTTATCCCTTGCATTGCATTATAGCTAGTATTCACCTATGAGTGGGTATATACCATGGTTATCTTTCTGGGTTTGGATTACCTCACTCAAGCTAGATTTTTTTTTCTAGTTCCATCCATTTGCATGCAAATTTCAAGATTTCATTAATTTTTACAGCTGAGCAGTACTCCATTGTGCAAATGTAAAATATTTTATTTATCCATTTTTCAGTTTAGGGGCATCTACTTTGCTTCCACATTCTGACTATTACAAATAATACTGCAATGAACATAGCTGAGCAAATGTCCTTTTAATATGGTTGAGCATCCTTTTGGTTTATGCCCAAGAGTGGTATTGCTGGGTCTTGTGGTAGGTTGATTTCCAATTTTCTAAGAAACTGCCATACTGATTTCTAGAGTGATTATACAAGTTTGTATCCATCAGCAAAGGAGTTTCCCCCTTATGCCACTTCCTTTCCAGTATAAACTATTATTGCTGGATTTTGTCTTAACCATTATGACAGGTAAAAAATGGTATCATTTTCATTTTGATCCACATTTCCCTGAGGTCTAAGGATGCTGAATATTTCCTTAAGTGTCTTTCAGCCATCTAAGATTTTTTTTTTCTGTTGAGAATTCTCCATTTATATCTATACCCGTTTTTAATTGGATTATTTGTGATTTTGATGTCTAATTTCTTGATTTCTTTGTATATTTTGGAGATCAGACCTCTGTCTGATGTGGGGTTAGTGAAGATCTTTTCCCATTCTGTAGTCTGTCATTGTGTCTTGTTGACTGTGCTATTTTCTTTACAGAAGCTTTTCAGTTTTAGGAGGTCCCATTTATTAATTGTTCCTCTCAGTGTCTGTGCTACTGGGGTTATATTTAGGAAGTGGTTTCCTGTGCCCATACATTGAAAGCTACTTTACACTTTCTCTTCTATCAGGTTCAGTGTGGTCAGACTTATATTAAAATATTTAATTCATTTGGAGGGCTGGAGAGATGTCTCAGTGGTTAAGAGCATTGCCTGCTCTTCCAAAAGTCCAAGTTCAATTCCCAGCAACCACATGGTGGCTCACAACCATCCGTAATGAGGTCTGTTGCCCTCTTCTGGCCTGCAGGCATATACACAGACAGAATATTGTATACATAATAAATAAATAAATATAAAATTTTTAAAAAATAATGTATTATTTCAATTCATTTGGACTTGAGTTTTGTGAATGGTGATAGATATGCATCTATTTTAATTCTTCTACATGCTGATGCCCAGTTACGCCAGTACCATTTGTTGAAGATGATTTCTTTTTTTCATTATATAATTTCATCTTCTTTGTCAAAACTCAAGTGTTCATTGGTATGTGTGTTAACATCTGGGTCTTCGACTTGATTTTGTTGGTCAACCTGTCTTTATGTGAATACTAAGCTATTGTTATTTCTATAGCTCTATAATAGAACTTGATATCAGGGATGGTGATGCCTTCAGAAGTCTTTTTTATTATTTTATTTTTCCATTCACAAATTTATACTTCCTTCACTCCTCCCATTACCCTCCCTCTCCTTCACTCACACCCTTCCTCCTCCTCCCTCCTGAAGAGAGGGCAGAGAACCCTGCCCTGTGGGAAGTCCAAGGCTCTCCCCAGTACATCTAGGCCTAGGAGGCTGTGGATCCAAGTAGACTAGGGACCCAAAAAGCCAGTACGTGAAGTAGAAACAAATCCCAGTGCCTTTATCAATGGCTTTTCAGTCATCCCCCATTGTTAGCCCCATTCAGAGAGTCTGTTTTCATCGCATGTTCATTCAGTCCCAGTCCAGCTGGATTTGGTGATTTCCCAATAAAGCAGACACACTGCCTCAGTGAGTGGACCAACCCCTCACGATCCTGACTTTCTTGCTCGTCTTCTCCCTCCTTCTGCTCTTCAACTGGACCTTGGGAGCTCAGTCCCTTGTTCTGATGAGGGTCTCTGTCTCTATCTCCATCCATCACTGGGCAGAGATTCCATGGCGACATTTGAGATAATTATCAGTGTGATAGTAGGGCAAAGACAGTTCAGGCACCCTCTCCTCCACTGCCCTAGGACCTAACTGGGGACATCTCCATGAACACCTGGGATCCCCTCTAGAGCCAAATCTCTTGCCAATCCTATAATGTCTCCCTCAATGTACATATATTCTTCCTGCTTCTATATCTGCCCTTCTTCCATCTCCACCCTCCCACTCCCCCAAGCTCTCCCCAGTCTTTCCCTTCTCCCTTCTCTCTCCCCCTTTCCCCTTCCCCCAACACCATCGCAACCTCTACCCCACCCCTATGCTCCCAACTTTTATCCAGTGATCTTGTTTGCTCCAATTTCGAGGAGGATCTATACATGTTCTTCTTTGGATTCACCTTGTTATTTGGCTTCTCTAAGCTTGTGAACTATAGGCTTAAAGTCCTTTTTATGGCTAGAGTCCACAAATGAGTGAAAACATACCATATTCATCTTTTGGGGCCTGGGTTATCTCATTCAGGATAGTGTTTTCTTTTTCCATCCATTTGCATGCAAAATTCAAGGTGTCACTGTTTTTTACCACTGAGTAGTACTCTAATGTGTATATATTCCACACTTTCTTTATCCATTCTTCCAGTGAGGGGCATCCAGGTTGTTTCCAGGTTCTGACTATTACAAATAATGCTGCTATGAACATAGTTGAACAAATGCTTTTGTAGTATGATTGGGCATCTCTTGGGTATATTCCCAAGAGTGGTATTGCTGGATTCTGAGGTAGATTGATTCCGAATTTCCTGAGAAGCTGCCACACTGATTTCCAAAGTGGTTGCACAAGTTTGCATTCCTACCAGCAATGGATGAGTGTTCCCCTTACTCCACATCCTCTCCAGCATAGGGTATCATTTGTATTTTTGATGTTAGCCATTCTGACAGGTGTAAGATGGTATCTCAAAGTTGTTTTGATTTGCATTTCCCTGGTCACTAAGAAAGTTGAACATGACCTTAAGTGTTTTTTGGCCACTTGAACTTCTTATGTTGAGAATTCTCTGTTCAGTATAGTATCCCATTTTTAAGTGGGTTAATTAGAATTTTAATGTCTAGTTTCTTGAGTTCTTTATATATTTTGGAGATCAGACCATTGTGTGATGCAGGGTTAGTGTATTCCCAAATATTGTCTATAAATGTTTGTTTATATTTAAAGGGGGATATGCTATGAAGATTTACATTGGTATGGATCTTGGCTTATTGATACAAATTTAATGTCAATTTTGTTATACTGTGTATATGTATTTCTGATCTAGATTAAGGTATTGTGTTTGTTCAGCTCATTTAAAAATGTAATGTGATTAAAAAACAATTGTTAATAGATTATCACATATAATTGTCAAGCTTATAATCAGATCAGTTAGGTTTTCTAGATGTACATAGATATATTTCAGATAGATGCATGTTTCTCAAACATTTCAAAGACTAACAGAATATGACATTTAAAATGTTTTAATAACTTAGGACTTCTCATGACAATGAGACACATCTGCTCCTGGTAGCACCAATACCTTTAAGAGGAACATGGGCACCAAAGAGGCTCCTTGTGGAGTTTGCTAGCCATTTGGGCAAGAAACTGCTCTTGTCTGGACTGCCTGATGTTATACTGTATGAAGTAGACATGCAGGACCCACAGAGAAATGACTGTTGAACTTGCCTAAGGGTGAGATGGTCCTTTAGGGTTTCTGCTTAATGAAAGAGGCTGCTAGACATTCTTCAGGACACAGAAAAAAGTGACTGACAAACTGACAATATAGGTGGAATTGTCTTTGAAATTTCCTGCTTCATGGTAAAGTTTCCAGATACTATGAGCCAGTAGGCTGAAGACGGGTGTTCGCAATGTTACCAAAGAACTTTAGGTGACTGTCCAGGAAGCGAAATGTCTCTGTTAATTCTCGAGTTTTAGAAGTTTCTTTCAATGCGCTTCTTGTTTATTTAGGTAATATATCTTTCTGCGGTCTGTGATGAAGTTGAAGAATAGATAGTTATAGTTATAGTTTTCCTTTGTTATGATAAAATGTAAAATGGATATAAATGTTGTAACTGTAATTTTTGCTTGATACCTGTTTTGTTATATATAATTTTACTATATTAAAGTTAAATCCTTTCTTTTTATTTAAACAGAAAATGGGAAGTAATGTGGGATTCCTCTCTGTATGTTGTGTATAGTGTTTGTTAATAAAGAAACTGTTTTGTACCTGTACAGAGCAGAATACAGGGGAATTCTGGGAAAAAGAAGACAGGGTTAAGAGATGCCATTGGGCCACCAGAGAAGAAAGATGCAAGCCACCAGTCGGAACCATGCTGATAGGCCACAAGCTTTGTGGTAAAATATAAAATAATGGAATGGGTTAAATTTAGATGTAAGAGCTAGCCAATAAGAAGTTAGATATAAAAGGCCAAGCAGTTATTTAATTAATGCAGTTTCGGTGTGGTTATTTTGGTACTGAGTAGCTATGAACAAACAAGCAGCCTCCTAAAGCAGAGTTTGTTCTACCTCTTGGTCCTAGCCACACAGACCTTGACTACCATGAATATATAGGGACAAACACTTCTTCTTTGGTGAGTTGTCAAAGCAGACATCTTCCAGTAGAGGCTCACTAGGGAACCTGCAGAGCAGTTACATAGGCTCTCCAAAGCAAGAAGAGGAGAAAGAGAGCTTGGATGGCAGAGCAGTCTATTGAGCTGGAATGAAGTTGTCTGGCCAGGATTTTCCGTACAGGAATATTAATGCAGAGGGGATATATTATCCACTCGAGGTTTTGATTCTTTATTACAATGTTAAAATCCTTGTATGCCCTTCCAATACGCTTTATCTCAGTTTTCTTAATGCTTGCTTTCATACCAAGGTTTTTGCTTACTTCCACCACTTTATTCACTATGGTCTGCACCTCATTTGGATTTTCAGCAAATAGTTCTGTATCGTTTGTGAAACACATGTAATTGATTCACACACCATCTATGTGCATGGCCATTTCCTCATCCTCCAGGGATGTTGCTATTATTAATTCCAGGAATGTATTAAAGATATATATATATATATATATATATATATATATATATAATAAAATAATAAAAATACATATAACAAATTATATATGTTGTATGTAATGGTAAGAGGATAAATCTCTGCAAAACTCCTACAATTGGTTTAAATTAATCGCTTAGTTCTCCACAGATTTTGACTGATGCAAATGTATCTCTATAAGCATTTTCTAGTATTCATGTGGTTTTCCCTGGGTACTTGTGGAATCTCATTGTTTTTCAAAGTCATTTCCTAAAAATGCTATTGAATGCCTTCCTGAAGTCGATGTAACAGACCCATAGGAATCTTTTCCAAATTCTCTGTATTTTTCTGCCACTTGCCTAAAAGTGAAGATCTGATCAATTGTGTTCCTATTAGTTCTGAATCCACACTGGGCCTTTGCAAGGATTTCCTCTGTTCTGCCCTTGATCCATTGTAGGATAATGAAGAAGATCATGTAAGACTGCTCAAATTACAGGCACATTAGTTAGTTGTTGTGTTGTATAACAATATACCAGCATAAATATGAGAGGAGTCTAAGATATGGCAAGTATACCACAGCATTTTTTTAGGCCAGGGTCTTCTGTCTGGGCTGTCTCATTATCACACCACCAATGATCTCACAGAAGAGAGCCTAATCATGCAAATGAGTTCTCCTTAACTCCTTCTGGTTGATTCACAGTGTGAGTTCCTGAAACAACAAGACAAGACAGATGAAGTGAAACACAATGCCACATGGAATATAAAACAGGTGGTAACACACCCAAGTTTGTGTGCCAAGATCTCTTCCAGATCCACAGTAGAACAGTTGCTGATTCCCCACAAAATTAGAGGACTCTGTCATTTGGTCCAATGTCTGTTAGGAATATCATTAATGGGCAACTGTCCTGCAGAAACTCATGAGAGAAAGAGACTCAACATACTCTTTTAAGTTGTAGAGCAACCAACATCTTTCACAATTGTTTGATATGTCAGTTCTGCTGTGTTTTCTTCATCTTGTATTTCAGATATATGAAAGGAAAGTGACAGAGAGCATGGTGATGTGTTCTAGCAGACCCATCACTGATAAATTTCTCTGATAAATGTTGGCAGGCAGAAACAGCACGCAAGCAGTCTAAACAGGAGAGCTTGTGACCTACCTAGCAACTGACGACCGAAAATCATGAGAAGAGACAAATGAGTCTGTCATATGAACAATTCAGAGTGGGGGACACAGTGCCCACGAATGGATCAAACATGAATAGATAAGTCTTTGAACTATAGATGAGTAGGCACTCGTTTGGGAGGCTGTGTGTGAATAGGAGCTTAATGTAATAAAGCACACCTACATAAAAGACACAGGAAAAGATCCTGCATGGCCTAGAAGAGATCAAATACCAATACAGGTTTTGAAAGTGTGAAGCACATTCCAAAATCAGGCCAAGATGGCATGTGTGACTGTGACGCAAACATATCATTTTTTTTCAAGAAACATTTAACTTTAGCTGTGACTATTGTTTCCTCTGACATTGGATACTCAGCTGTGAAAGGTGTTATTAACTGAACTTGCCCAAAAGGGACCTTAAAGATCACATATGCATGTAGCTGATATAAGCCAACAGCAGACAACTAGGAGAAGGTTAAAATGGGACAGATCTTTGAACAGCAACTGTGATACACTAAACCTCAGTAGCCAAAGGAGGTGATGGTGCCGGGTACAAGATGGTTCATAGACAGTGACTTAGGAAATAAAGCAGGTTCAAGGGCCTTCTTAGAGGTTAGTTATATATTAACCACATGATATGATAATGTGGAATTGAGAGTCAATTCAGGCATAGCACATCACAAAATCATTTTCTGTCAGTAAAATGCACCAAACACAGATTGATATTTCTATATTTAAGAAAAACAATACCAATTCCAAGGATTTCCTTTACAACAATATGTTCAACTGAAAACATTTAGATGTAGTGATAACTAGTTGTAGCTATCATTGTCGGTTTACTTGAATTTTATGATCATTTAGAATCAATATATATAAACTGAAAGGAATTGTGACCAGATTCTGCATCCAAAGGCATCAGTTTATGCACAAGTTGTTGCATATGTGGAGAAGGAACAAGGTCCAGGAGGCTGAGTATCCAACACTGCTTTTCATGCCTCTGTCACCTTTAGAAATCAGCTGTAATAGACTTTAATGTAATATTCAGACTCCCAGGTTAGGTTGGAACTCAAAGGTGTGCACAGTGCCTATGTTACCAGATGAATATTTAGAATCTTAGAAACAGATGGAGTTGTTAGAAATAGTCTTGAGGACACAAAAAAGCCACCATTCCCACAAAGAGTACCTCAATAAGGTTAGTTCTGATCAGAAGGGTAGATGTTCACAGGAATGGCAGAGCAAGCTCATCTGGACAATAAGACCTCCAACATTTATCCTTAACTCAAGGAGAAAAGATGTTTTCCTCATTAGCTGAGGTCCAACTTCACAGTGTATTTTCCCATTACAGTCCATTATTGCAGGGAACTCACTGCCAAAGGATCTTTAGAATCTGATCACATCACACACAGTCAGCAACCAAGAGAAATGACTACATCTGCAATCATTCGCTGGCTTGTACTCAGCATAACCTCAAGCTTATTTAAATTAACAATGGTGCCACTGAAGTGGTCTTCCAATATCAAATAAGAAAATTCATCAAGTCATCCCAAAGTAGATAAACTCCAGACTGAGACTTTCTTCTCAGGAGATACTATGTTGTTGACTAAAGCAGGTCTTGACAACATCATTATCACAAATTGTTTTGAAATAAAATAGTTTGTAACTTTAGATAACAGCATTTATGACGTTCTCTGTGGTAATGGAGAATATACACTCTGATTTAGAAACATGTAGTCATATAGTAAGAAGATAGCAGTTAGAATACTGTACCAGGGTGTTTGTGTTCTACTTCCCCATCTACATGAGCCATTATGGAAACGGTCACTGTAGAACAGACCACAGTAATACACAGCCTCATCCTCAGGATATACTCCTGTGTTGGTGAGGGCTGCCTTGTCTCCAAGCAGCGAGCCTGAGAATCGGGCAGGAACACCTGAGCCTCGGTTGCTGGTCCAATATATCAGACCAGTGTGTACCTGGTCAGAGTTTTCTTGGATCCAGTTGGCATAGTTACTGGTGGTAACAGCCCCAGTACTGGAGCCACATGTGAATGTGACTGTCCCTCCAGGAGATGTGTTGAGTGAAGTTTCCTAAGTCACAACAACTTGGGAAATGGCCCCTGCAAACAGGAGAAAAACCCAGTGGTCAGTAGCAAAGCAGAGAAAATATGTGCACTATTTCATACCCACTCCAGCCCAGAAAGGTCGCCTGACCTGTACAGTGAGCCAGAAGTGTGATCAAAACAGAAATCCAGGCCATGACTCACAGTCAAGGTCTGTTCCTTTCAAAGTTCTTCAGCATAGGGCAGTGACAGAAGGCTAACTAAAATGCCTAACATAGGAGGGGGCATGCACATTAATGCAAATGAGCTCCTCTTCTTTGCTGGTTATAGGATGTCAGGTGAATGTTTTTCAGTTGACAAAAGTTACTGATCACATATTTATAATAACAATATGGAGCATTATTGTCCAGAAACCTTTACTTCTCTGCCAAAACTGTCATCTGTCTAGCTTCTTAGAAGGACATCAGTCTTGCAAGTCATGCTCCACCAAGACTTACCTACTTACAATGAGAATTGTTGGGTTTTGAAGGCATTTCAAAACAGTCCATTCACTGTTAACATCACTTTGTCATGTGGTTTATCATTATGCTCAAGTGTGTTAATTCATTAACAAGTGGAAAGATTAATACAAAGCAAAATGTTTATAGTTCAGTTACCCAAATGTCTGTAAAGTAACAAAGAAACTGCTACACAACTGCAGAAATATGCTTTGCAAAGAAACTAGGAAGGATTACATGCTTATACAAACAAACCTATAACTAGCTGGGTGTTGAAATCACATTGAGAGATATTTGAAGCTTGTAATTTTGAAGTGTTTAAGTGTCTGTTTCTGAAATGAGGGCATAAAGTTTCAATCAACAAAAGAGATGACTAGATCCAATATTCATGAGATGAATTTACAGGTAATAGTGTAGAGTGAAAGAGAGAATCTAAATTTAAATTTGTTAAATAATAATGTTTACATATAAATGTATATATATATAAGATAAATACTCAAAATAAGCTTTATATAAATTAATTGTGTGTACACATAGAAAAATTTGCCTCTAATATGGTTATATATTTTACACAAATTCCAGCTGAATAAACTTGTTTTAATTGTATTACAATAATGTAATTTTGGAATGATATTAACAATCCAATAGAACTTCTTTACAAAAGATTATTAATAGACATATGGTTATCAAAACAGAATGATACAAATCTATTGACTGCTGTTTCAGATGCACATGATAAATGAATTTTTTCTAAGACTATATCAATATTTGGCACCAGGATCTGGGTCTAAGTGCAAGAAAGCTCTGATTGGTAGACAGGGAAGCATATAAAGCGGCTCTGTCCATGGCAGCCAGAGCTAACAGATCAATGAAAGTCAGGTGTGGAGTGGAAAATCAGAGTTAAATCAGGAAGAAAAATAGCTACTGGGTGTGGGAGAATGGTCTGTATTCTGTCAATTATATTTTAAATAAACACTGCTCGGCCAGTAACCAGGTAGGAAGTATAGGCAGGACAACCAGACAAGAACTAGAGGTGGGTCAATGAAAACAGGAGAATTCTGGGAAGAAGAAAGTTTCTTGTGCATTCCTGGCACAGCCACAGAGCAAGCAAGATGTGACTCCCATGCTGAAAAAAGTACTGAGCCATGTGACTAACATAGACAAGAATAATGGGCTAATATAAGTTATAAGAGTTAATAAGAAGCCTGAGCTAATGGGCCAATCAGTTTATGAGTAATGTAGACCTCTGTGTGATTGCTTTGGGGATTAATGATTGTGGGAACCAGGCAGGACAGAAAACTAGACAACAACTGGGCATCAACAGCAGAGAAGTGGGCGTGGAGAAAACATGGGGATGGCGAAATGACCAGAAATTGGTGATTCAGTAGTTAGATTTGACTTGGGTGTGGTCACAGATAGGTGCTGACCCCATCCTGTGTTCAGCATTCATGAGATGGAAAATTTGTACTTCTAGACATGTCATGATACAGGACTAATGTTATAACCTTGAGGACTAGTGGATTCAGAAGTTTCTTTGAAAGTAACTACATCTGAGCAATGGAGAAGTATAGAAAAGAGTGGCTGTATGCTTAGGTCTCAGGACCTGGTTCTGACTTTGCACAGGCTCTAGCAAAGTAAAGCAAGGACACAGATGTGGTAGTGGTGACAGAGTTAGTAACAGTGCTGAACTTGAAAGCACAGAAAAGAGGATGTCTCATGAAGTGCTGGGGCTTGAAGGAAGATAGTGTGGTCACTGCATCATATCTAACTTCTGCTGATCATGTTAACAATAGTGACCATAGTAGAGATGCATAGTAGACAAAATGACATGTGCCCCTAGACTGATTATCAAGCCTCCCTTTGCCTTCCTGGTTATTCATGGTGTATCTTTTGTTATAGAACAAGCTTTGTGTTTCTTTTCACTTGTTCATTGACTTTTTAAATATCTTGATGCCCCCTAGGAAGTGTGTCTGTGAAGAACAGTCAAGAGATACAGGGCTTGTGAACCCAAGATTTTCTCTCCCTTTTCTTTATCTGAAACACTGTGATGAGTATTTATACTGTTGCATTAAGATGAGTTTTAGAACAGTAATAATCAGCCTCATCCACAGGCTGCATTCTAAGTGTGAGCAACACCCTTGTAATGCCTGAGGAATCTTTGAACACAAACAAGTTGCTGGGGCCCCTGGAGTCAGAAGATAAATTCAGGTCTCTGTAGTTCGGCAGGATATTTTCAAGGTGTTTTGGATTCTCCGGGAAGTAGAAAAGCAGAGCTCCCATACTAAAGCCACTGTTCTAGCTGCAGATAAATGTGACAGATGCTCTAGAGGATACAGACTTGGAGCAACTGAGTCAGCACAGCTTGGAAGAGGGAACCAACAAACAGTATGAGGATAAATGTGGTAGAGACAAGAGTAGACGTTCCCATGGACTGCTAGACAAGATGGTAAAGGCTGAGTAGGAACTGAGACCTGTTGATGCACATTCCTACCTGTGACTTGAGGGAAGAGTAGGAGGAAGGGCACAGGCATGAGAGAGACAGCTCCTACCATGGGGTAGCCTGGCCTCAGGTCTCATTGTATTCTCTTGTCCTGCCTGACACAGCCTCACCTGTCAATGTGTTTCCATCCATGGTTGCCTCTGCTCCTCCCTCAACCTTAGTGCTCATGCTCAGTTCACACACACTTAGGAGGATGGAGGTTTATTTAAGCACTGGGGACCCCTCAGGAAGAAGTGTCTACTGAGCAAGGTAAAATTTCGCTTAAGGGATTCTTCCAGGGTAGAGAAGATGCAACTACTGATTTCTTCTTTTGAACAAATGATAATTATCTCTGTTTCATAGTTCTATTAAATATGTCAAAACAATATGTTTACATCTTAAAAATACACATTAGGTATTATGCTATAAAATTATTATACTGTTATAGTCCAAGTGTTTTTTGCTTAATAGTTCCACATTCCATTTTCCTTTTTTAACTTTTTAATAACATTTCTTTCATTTATTTTATATACCAACCAGTTCACCCTCCTTTCTTCCCTCCTTATTTCTCCCCTTTCACATTTACCCCCCACCCATCCACTCCTCCTCTATCTCCATTCTGAAAGGGACAAGTCTTTCATGGGCTTGTCCAAAGCATGGCACATCAAGTTGAGGTAGGACCAAGTTCCTCACCAGGTATGGGAAACAAGTTACAAAAAAGCCAGCTAAATGCCAGGAAGACATCCTGCTCTCACTGTTAGAAGCCTTACTAACAGTTGATCTCTTAGAGTTGATCATATATCTTGATGTACATGATTGTCACACACAAGCAGAGGGCATAGGTCAGTCCCATACATGCTCCCTGACTGTTTCTTCAGCATCCATGAGCTCCCTCATGTTCAAGTCGACTCTCTCTGTGGGTTTCCCATCATGACCTCCCGGCTGGTACAATTCCTCCTCCTTTTCTTCTACAAGACCCTCCGAGCTCAGTACAGTGCTTGTCTATGAGTCTCTGCTTCTGCTTCCATCAGTTACTGGACAGAGTATCTCTGACGGGAATTAGGGAATCACGTATCTGTTTACAGTAGATGGCCAATTCAGGCACCCTCTCCACCATTGCTAAGAGATTTAGTTGGGGTCATCCTTATGAGTTTCCTGGCCCCAGGTTTCTCCCTCAACCCAAAGTACTCTCCCATCAAGATATTTGTTTTGTTACTCTCCTCCTCCATCCTACCTCCGATTCCATTCCCGCAACTGCAGTTACTGATTTCTAACCAGTAAGCAAATGACAGTTCCTTTATGCTAAGGCTCTTCTAAGTAAATGGTCCTTAATAATCAGTTTAAACACAGACTCCCGCACAGTGCCCCCTGCTGGTTACAGAGCCCACAGTCACCTTGGCCAAGGAGTTGTAAATTCGTTTTGAAGTTTACCTGATCCCTGCATCTATTGAAGCATCCCTACATTAATTTCTAAGTTGTGAGATTCTGATGCGCTGTGTGTAATTATCTAGGTTCTCACCACCAAGATAGCTCTTCCTTTTGAACTCTTTCTGCTGTGGATTGTGCAAAAATGAGCTGTTAACAGCCTTTGCCACCTAGTCCTCAGCTCTCAGAGCAGTGAGAGACAGATGCAGGGGGGCCGGGTGCTCTGTGCTGTGTTTTGGAACTGGGAGAAAGCAGCTGCTGAAACTCTGTAAGGGGCCAGTGAGCAACTATGCAGAGTCCAGTGAATTTGAACACATGAGTCTCTGAGACTTCTGAGAAGGGCCACAGTACCCTCTGCTAGTTTCATTGTTCTTGGCAGTGGGATTTTCATCCATTGAACCACTGTCTACTTATTTTATCAGGCAGCTGACATTTAATTCCCAAGCTGACTCATAATCATCACCTTCCCTTTTATAATTATTTTGGTTTATATTTATTTCTCTCAGTTTTGAGAAACTATTCCAAAAATTTTTAGATTGGGTATTCTATCTACCTTCAAAAATACCCTGAATTAGAGGAGCAATTTGGAAGTATTTTGTTTGTTTGTTTGTTTGTTTGTTTTTTATTTTTTGGTCAAAGACTGTTTCAGTACACATTCAAGGATATTCATTGTACTCACATCTAGTGACTAATTGTTGGAATCATTTGTGACTTGCAATAAGATATTGATGATTACATTTCCTGCAGGCATACATTTTCCTAGCTAGGTTTATTCCCATGATGTGTGTGTGTGTGTGTGTGTGTGTGTGTGTGTGTGTGTGTGTTGTGAAGGAAATTATATTTCACAATTTTGTAAAATTTCCATGCTCATTGATGTATAAAAACATGTGATTTTTTGTTTATTTTTCATCATTCAACTTTGCTATAATTATCAGCTCTAAAACATTTTGTGGAGTGCTAAGGGTTTCTTATGTAAAGAATCATCATCTGCAAATAGGGATTCTTTTATTCTTTCCCCATTTTTAGCCCTCTTATTACTTTATCTTACTGCTTTAGCTCAGACTTTAAGCACTAAATTGAATACATATTAGTGTGTGGACATCATTGTCTTCTCTTGATCTTAAATCATGACCTTTGCAACCAACTGAATGGAGCTGGACAAAAATTCAATAAGAAAGTTATACTGTGTGAGGTCATTCAAACCAGAATTCATGCTACCCAGTGTTACACAGAATTTATTAAGTATAAATCCATCTTTAAAGTAACACTGAGGTTTTAAAAATGACTACAAAATTATCCATTGTGTACATTACTTTAGTAAATTTTCTATTGTCTATACAAAAAACTCCTCCAAATTGGTATTATTTATTTGGGAAAACAGGTAGAAGAAAAATCAGTGAAATGGAAAATGAGATGAGTTTGTAACTTTTGAGATGCCTCACAAAACTTGTGTAGATTTTAGGGTGAAGTTGTGAAATGGTGGCAAAGATCTCCATAATCTAGCTTTTGTAAACTAGGCTCTAATTCCTATGCTGTTCGACTCAGCCAATAGAGTCCAGAATTCCCGACTGAAAATATGTACTCGCGTTACAGTTGTCTGCTCGATTCTTCAAATAGACATGTTAATACCTAGTGCTGGTGATCAACTGCAACAAGGACTGTTAGGCCATAGTAACTACATAACATTGACGTTTATTTCTAGGAATGTCTCCCTTCAGAAATTCACTGCAACCCCTCTTATTAGAAAAGGCCTAACAGAACTTGAAATTTACCATAATGACAATTCTTACCATTTTAAACACACAGACCAGAAACATCAAAAATTCAAGTCTTTAGTAAATATCTGATTATGCTTGTTGCTCCTGAGGTACACTATTCCTCTGTGTAGAAAAGAGATGTGCTACTAACTTTGTTACAGCTTAATATGCACAGAAAGAATGCTCTATGAACATGTATGAGAATATCTAAGAAATCATATACTGATTTTGATTATTTTCTTGACAATAAGCTTAGGCTCATATTTATTTGAACCCAAAGAAAACTATTTTGGAAATCATTATTTATATCTCATTAGTTTCTTTTAATATTCTGTACAAATAGATTAGGGGATTTCTGTTCCTTTAGAAAAATGAAATAATTTATACAAAGTAACTTGATTCAAGACTTGTTTTTAAACCATAGTAAAACAATTCTCACTGAACTAAAAGAAAACTGTCATTGAAAAACTAAAATCATATATTTTCCACAATGAAGTCTGTTGGATTATTTTAAGCTCTGGGGAAAAAAGTCACAGGGCAGTTTTATGGTACCAACCTCTGTACACAATATTCCTGGGATTGTCCAGAGAACAAAAAACTTAAAGTGGAGAAAATTAACACATTAACAGAAAACTACACTAATCAGGCATGTGGGTGACAGTTGCTGGATAGGAGTATCGAAAGTTGAGAATGCGTATAAAATATAAGCTTTACCTCTTGAACAATTTTGCCCAAGACTGTCATGAGTATGATAACCACATAAAAATAGAGATTGTGTTATCAGGCTAATTGCTATAAAGTACGCAGTACCAAAGTAAGAGTCTTTGAGATGATTTAACATTATGTAGACAGTGATTTACCTAAAATCAGACATCTTTAAACATAGTTTCTTTTATTTTTTTATATTTTTTATGCATTGGTGTTTGACCTACATGTTTTTGTGAGAAAGTTGAATCCATTGAAACTTGAGTTAGAGAGAGTTTTGAACTGCTATGTGGGTACTGGGAAATGAACCCAGGACCTCTGGAATAGCAGCTAGTGCTCTTAACTACTGAATCATCTCACCAGTCCCTAAAATCAGACTTCTAAAAGACAAGACATCCAGTCCTGCTAGTGCAGTGGCATTTCCATCTCACTTCAAATATTTGAGGGAATACTTCAAGTTCATTGAAGGGTTTGTTTTTCATGTCAATCTATTCATAGAGCATTAGATAGATATTTTTGATTATTATCAAATTTGGGGAGTACTTGGGAAATGTTTCTTCAGCTAGAGTTGAAAGACTATTCAAACTTGCATTTTCAAACTTTCTTACTTCATTACTAAAGAGTTATTTGCCTTGTAGCTTCTTACCCAAAGTCTTGAAAGATAAGCTTACATTGAAACATATTGTAAATTCTGGATGCTGAGTGGCAGTGTTGTTTTGATAAACAAAAGCAATATTTTTGGTTTGTCAACAGGACTGCTACATGGTGAAAATGAATTCTTCTGATAATTCCAAATTATACACTGTTTCGTCTTGACAAGCCAATTCATGCAAACACTGAATGCAGAATGCACTATACAACCCAGTGATTCTCATCTTAGGTTTATGTAAACCAGTTGTTCTCAATGTTACTAATATTGTGACTTCTTAATACAATTCCTCAGGTTATGGTGAACCCCAAGCATAAATAAAATTATTTTCATTACTACTTCATAACTATATTCATTATGATTTTTTTGATTCAGTTACTAATTGTAATGCAAATATCTGTGTTTTCTAAAGATCCTAGGTGACTACAAGTGGGTGAAGACCCACAGATTGAGAATCACCGATATAAGCCCAGACTACCAATATTAGTCTCTTCAAAACTTTCTAAGACACAACTGTCTCTAATTATCTTCAACCCCACAACCAGAATTAAAACTACCTTCAATGAGTTAAGTTCTGGAAAGATATGAATCGAAAAAGGGTAATCTGACAAAAGGGCAATGCACTTAATTTTTATATGAATTTTTTGCATGTATTAAGATTGTTTAAATTATTTTTAATATAATTTCTTTATTGAATCTTTGGGAATTTCACATCATGCACCACAATTCCGCTCATATTCCAGTCCCTCCATATCCTTTCTTGCCCCAACAGTGACCATCCAATGAAAAAACCCATACCAAAACAAAACAAAACAAACATACAAACAAAAACAAAAGAAAAACAAAAAACTCAAAAGAACAAAATGAAACAACAAAACTCTCTGCATTACTCCATCATTTCTTTCTCTCCAATATCTCTTCTTTTATCCTGATGGCATTGGAAGCCTCAGTGTGTCTCACAGTCTACCATTGCTGCCAACTGTCTGGGTATGTGATCCTACTGTAGCTGGCACCTACATTCAGGAGAGATGGCCCCACTCTTCACCACAAACAGTGAAGAACTGACCTTGATAGCATGGGCATAGGGGAGCTGGTTCTGCCCCTGGCCTGGGCTGAGCAGCTCAACTAACACCCAGGCCCACATCTAGGTTTGGAGTTGGCCCACCCTAACATCTTCCCCATCTAGGACCAGCTAGATCTCATGAAGGGACTGCTCATATGGAGCAATGATCACAAAATCTTCATGACTCAGGATGTCTGAGAGGAGGTCCAGTGATGAGCCAGTGAGGATGGTGTACCAGAAATCAGAGGCCTTGAACCAGATCAATGACTCACTGCAATGAACATTTGCAAATAAAACTCATTGTTTAAATTATTACAAAAACTTAGTAGTATATAAATATAGCCCAAATGGTAACTATTCCCAGGTCTGTCTTACCAGAAGAAACTATTAGAAATCAACAGTAATTTAGCTAACATAAAAATTTAGTGCACTTTCATTTGAAATTATCTCTGTCTTTTCCCCATTTTCCCCTTTTCTAGAAAAAATATACTAATTTTGAGTATGACCATGACTAACAATAGTGGAAAGAGTGAGGAAAACTTTATCAACAGTCTAACTACATTTATGTAGGATGGCAAACACCAAGACATGCTAGATGTGAATGAAGAGGAAGCTCATAAATCACCCATTCCTCTGGCTTAGTAGAAACCACCATAAGATCTCAATTGAAGTTGTAATTACTAAAGAAGTCATGTATTACACTGAGTGGATGAAAGACAAGTAGAGGATGGTTCAAAATCTCCATTACTCCATTCTCAACAACTTTCATAATTGGTTAGAGAGTTAGAAAGGAATCAACTACATGCACTAAAACAAAGTCTTAGATCTTCAGTCTGTTTCACAGGCATTGTTAGTGTTAGTATAAAGCCCACAGAATACAGAAACTTTGAGCAAAGAAGGTTTTCACTGTCATTTTAAAACAAGTATTTAAGATAAAGCTGACAGTTTGCACAAACAGGGAAAAGTGGGTAACACTAAGACAGATGCTAATTACTCTGCATAATTTACAAAATTTAGCACATTTCTTAAGTGTGCATTAGTTGAAAGCTACAAATTATTTTAAATAATTAAACACTTTGTCTTTGATGTCTAGTACTTTTTACCATTTTTCTCATCTTCTGTTTATTTTTCAAATTTCTTTTTTTAGCAAATTTTTTATTTTTATTAAAAATTTCCACTTCCTCCCATTTCCCTCCCCCTCTAGCCATTTTTCTCCCTCTCCCTCTCCAGTCCAAAGAGCAGTCAGGGTTCCCTGCCCTGTGGGAAGTCCAAGGTCCTCCCCTCTTCATCCAGGTCTAGGAAGGTGAGCTTCCAAACAGACTTGGCTCCCACAAAACCAGTACATGCAGGAGAAACAAAACCCAGTGCCATTGTCCTTGGCTTCTCAGTCAGTCCTCATTGTCAGCCACGTTCAGAGAGTCTGGTTTGATCACATGCTCTGTCAGTCCCAGTTCAATTGTCCTTGGTGAGCTCCCATTAGATCAGCCCCACCGTCTTAGTGGGGGGGTGCACTGCTGGCATCCTGACTTCTTTGCTCATGTTCTACTTCCTTCTGCACCTCATTTGGACCTTGGGAGCTAAGTACAGTGCTCCAATGTGGGTCTCTGTCCCTACCTTTATCCATCGCCAGATGAAGGTTCTATGGAGATATGCAAGATATTCATCAGTGTGGCTATAGGATAGGGCCAGTTCAGGCACCCTCTCCTCAGCTGCCCAAGGAACAAACTGGGGACATCTCCTTGGACACCTGGGAACTCCTCTAGCGTCAATTCTCTTGCAAACCCTAAAATAGGGTTTTTAATTAAAATTAAATATATTAATTAAAATATATCCTTCTCTGCTCCCATATCCACCCTTCCTCCATCCCAACCGTCCCATTCTTCCAAGCTCTTCCCATTCTCCCCTTCTCACTTCTCTCTCCCTCTCTCCCCTTATCCCTACCCCAGCCCCACCCCCAATCTCCCAATTTTTGCCTGGCAATCTTGTCTACTTCCAATATCCAGGAGGATAACTATATGTTTTTCTTTGAGTTCACCTTTTTTTTAGCTTCTCTAGGATCACAAATTATAGGTTCAATGTCCTTTAATTATGGCTAGAATCCTCTTATGAGTGAGTACATACCATATTCATCTTTTTGGGTCTGGGTTACTTCACTCAGGATAGTGTTTTCTATTTCTATCCATTTGCATGCAAAATTTGAGATGTCATTGTTTTTTACTGCTGAGTAGTACTCTAATGCGTATATATTCCACACTTTCTTTATCCATTCTTCCATTGAGGGGCATCTAGGTTGTTTCTAGCTTCTGTATATTATAAATAGTACTGCTATGAACATAGTTGAACAAATGCTTTTGTAGTATGATAGGGCATCTCTTGGGTATATTCCCAAAAGTGGAATTGTTGGGTCCTGGGGTAGGTTGATCACGAATTTCCTGAGAAACTGTCACACTGATATCCAAAGTGGTTGTAGAAGTTTGCATTCCCACCAGCAATGGATGCATGTTCCCCTCACTCCACATCCTCTCCAGAATAGGCTATCATTGGTGTTTTTGATTTTAGCTATTCTGAGAGGTATAAGATGGTATCTCAAAGTTGTTTTGATTTGCATTTCCCTATTCGCTAAGGAGATTGATCATGACCTTAATTGTCTTTTGGCCATTTGAACTTCTTCTGTTTAGAATTCTCTGTTCAGTTTATTATCCCATTTTTAAAATGGGTTAATTAACATTTTAAGTCTAGTTTCTTGAGTTCTTTGTATATTTTGGAGAAGATCAGACTTTTGTCTGATGAGGGGTTGGTGAAGATCTTCTCCCAAGCAGTTGGTTGCCATTTTGTCTTAATGACAGTATCCTTTGCTTTACTGAAGCTTCTCAGTTTCAGGAGGTCTCACTTAATCATTGTTGCTCTTATTGTTGGTGCTACAGGAGTTCTACGCAGGAAGTGGTCTCCTGTGCCCATGTCTTGTAGACTACTTCCCACTTTCTCTTCTAACAGGTTCAGTGTGGTCAGATTAATATTGAGGTCTTTAATTCACTTGGACTTGAGTTTTGTGCATGGTGATAGATATGGAACTATTTTCATTCTTCTACAGGTTGGCATCCAGTTATGCGAGCACCATTAGTTAAATATGCTTTCTTCCTTCTATTGTATACTTTTAGCTCCTTTGTCAAAAATCAGGTGTTCATAGGTTTGTGGATTAGTATCTCTGTCTTTGATTCAATTCCATTGGTCAACATCTCTGTTTTTGTGCCAGTACCAAGCTGTTTTCATTATTGTAGCTCTGTAATAGAGTTTGAAGTCAGGGATGATAATGCCTCCAGAAGTTCCTTTATTGTATAAGATTGTTTTGGCTATCCTGGGTTTTCTGTTTTTCCTTATAAACTTGATTATTGTTCTCTCAGGGTCAGTGAAGAAGTTTGATGGGATTTTGTTGGGGATTGCATTGAATCTATAGATTGCTTTTGGTAGAATTGCCATTTTTACTATGTTGATCCTCCCAATCAAAGAACATGGCAGATCCTTTCATTTTCTGGTATCCTCTTCAATTTCTTTCTTCAAAGACTTAAATTTCTTGTCAAAGATCTTTTACGTCCTTGGTTAGAGTTTTCCCAAGATATTTTATGCTATTTGTGGCTATTGTGAAAGGTGATGCTTCTCTTATTTCACTCTCTTCTTCTTTATTCTTTGTATATAGAAGGGCAGCTGATTGTTTGGAGTTGATCTTATATCCTGCCACATTACTAAAAGTGCTTATCATCTGTAGGAGCTCTTTGGTAGAATTTTTGGGGTCGCTTATGTGTAGTATCTTATCATCTGCAAATAACAAAAATTTGACTTCTTCCTTTCCAATTCGAATCCCCTTGATCTCCTTTTTTTCATAATAATCCCAGTAAACATTTATTTTCAATGTAACAGTATCTTTATGATCAAACTAAAAAAAAATCATATAAATAAAAACTTAGAAGAAACATGACATTAATTTCTAGATTGTCACTCTTTAAAATATTATCAACTTCAGGTCAATATCTGGACTTGTTTCTGTAGCTGGATTAAGAATATGAAATATTCTTCTAAAGGAGAATTAAAGGACTTGTGAATGTGTAGGCTCTCATTCTAGCAGATATATTTTGCTTCTACTTGACTTACTTAATACAGGTAGTGCTGGAAAATTGACTATTGCCTTGTGCTATTCTTCACGTTCACACTTTAGTTTTTTTTTGTTTTTTTTTTCTTTTTTTCATTTTCTCAAGATACTATTTAATATACCAACCAGATTGATGATTGAACCTTAACATTCAAAAACAATATAAGAAAGTCTCCCTCCTCAAAAACAATAACATGGCACCACATGATCTAAAATTCTTTGACTTGTCTCCAAAGTCTAATTGTAGTACTCTCCAAAGGTCCAAAATATTATCTCAGACTTAAAAGTCTCTTAATTGTGAGGTCCTGTTTTAAAAAAAGTACCTTCTTTGGAGTGACGGCGGCACGTGCCTTTAATCCAAGCAGTAGGGAGGTAGAGGTAAGTGGATCTCTGTGAGATTGAGGCTAGCCTGGTCTACACAGCGAGTTCCAGGACAGCCAGGAACTATTTCACAGAGAAGCCCATCTCATGGGGAAAAAGTATCTTCAACATAAAATGCACAAGGTAAACACTGACATACCAAAATGCAGTAAGGAAAGTATAACACTGGAAGTTCAAAACAAAGCTACGCTTAAAATTGTCACAGCAAAAACACTAAATTACTAAATATTGCAACTCTGTGTCTCAAATCTGGACACATCATAGAATTTTATAGGATCTATCAGTCTTGAAGTTTCACCGCTCCAGTTCTGTCATGTGCAGCACGTGTAGATTCTCCCTTGGTATAATTCCACTGTTCTTTTTGTTTTACATTTACTTATTTATTTATTTATTTATTTATTTATTTATTTATTTATAAGAATTTCCACTTCCTCCCCTCATCCCAATACCCTCCCGCTCCCCCCACTCCCTCTCCTCCTCTGTCTCCAGCCCCAAGAGCAGACAGGGTTTCCCGCCCTGTGGGAAGTCCAAGTTCCTCCCCCCTCCCTCCAGGTCCAGAAAGGTGAGCATCCAAAAAGCCAGTACATGCAGGAGAAACAAAACCTAGTGCCATTGTATTTGGCTTCTCAGTCAGTCCTCATTGTTAGCCACGTTCAGAGAGTCCGGGTTGTTGAATTTTGTCAAATGCTTTTATCGCATCTAGTGAAATGATCATGTGTTTTTTTTTTCCTTCAGTTTATTTATATGATGTATCATATTGATAGATTCTCATATGTTGAACCAGCCCTGCATCTCTGGGATGAAACCTCCTTGATTCTAATGAATAATTTTTAAAAATGTGTTCTTGGATTCTGTTTGCCAGAATTTTATTGAGAATTTTTGCATTGATGTTCATGAGTGAGATTGGTCTGAAAATCTCTTTCTTGGTTGGGTCTTTGTGTGGTTTTGGAATCAGGGTGACTATAGCTTCATAAAAAAAGGTTGGCAATGACTTTTCTGCTTCTATTATGTGAAACACATTAAGGAGAATAGGTATATCATGTCTTCTTGGAGGTTCTGATAAAATTTTGCATTAAAACCATCAGGTCCTGGGCTTTTTTTGGTTGGCAGATTTTTTATGGCAGTTTCTATTTCCTCATGACTTATAGGTCTATTTAAATTGTTCACTTGGTTTTTATTTAATTTTGGTAAATGGTATTTATCTAAAAACAAGTCCATTTCTTTCACATTTTCCATCTTTGTGGCATATAAGCTTTTGTAGTAAGACCTAATGATTCTCTGTATTTCCTCAGTGTCTGCTTTTATGCCCCCCCTTTCATTTCTGATCTTATTAATTTGCGTGTTCTCTCTCTGCCGTTTGATTAGTTTGGCTAGGGGTTTGTCAATCTTGTTGATTCTCTCCAAGAACCAGATTTTTGTGTCATTGATTCTTTGGATTGTTTTCTGTGGTTCTATTTTGTTGATTTTAGCCCTCAGTTTGATTATTTCCAGGCTTCTACTCCTCCTGGGTGAGTCTCTTTTTTTTTCTAGAGCTTTCAGGTGTGCTGCTAATTCTCTAATGTGAGCTTTCTCCATTTTTTCTTAATGTGGACACTTAGAGCTATGAACTTTCCTGTTAGCACTGCTTTCATAGTGTTCCATAGATTTGGGTATGTTGTGTCTTTATGTTCGTTGACTTCAAGGAAGACTTTAATTTCTTTCTTTATTTCTTCCCTGACACAGTGGTGGTTCAGTAGTTGACTGTTCAGCTTCCGTGAGTTTGTAGGCTTTCTGGGGGTAGAATTATTCTTAAATTCTAACTTTATTTCATGGTGATCCGATAAGACACAGGTGGTTATTAATATTTTTTGTGTGTGTGTCTGTGGAGGTTTGCTTTGTTACCGATTATGCAGTCAGTTTTCTAGAAGGTTCCTTGAGATGCTGAGAAGAAGGTATATTCTTTCCTATTTGGGTGGAATGTTCTATAGATGTCTGTTAAGTCCATTTGATACATTACCTCCATTAATTCTTTTATTTCTCTGTTAGGTTTCTGTCTGATTGACCTGTCCATTGGTGAGAGAGGAGTGTTGAAGTCTCCTATTATTAATTATTGGTGTGGTTTGATGACTGCCTTGAGTTCTAGAAGTGTTTCTTTTACATAAGTGGGTGCTTTTATATTAGGGACATAGATATTCAGGATTGAGACTTCATCCTGCTAAATTGTTCCAGTTATAAGTATAAAATGTCCATCTCCATCTCTTCTGATTGATTTTAGTTTGAAGTCAATTTTGTTAGAAGTTAGTATGGCCACACCCTCTTGTTACTTAGGTCCATTTTTTTGAAAAACCTTTTCCCAACACTTTACTTTGAGTAGATGTCTGTCTTTGTGGTTGAGGTGTGCTTCTTGTAAACAGCAGAATGTTGGATTCTGTTTTTGCATCCAATCTCTTGGCCTGTGCCTTTTAATAAGTGAATTGAGTCCATTGATATTAAGTGATATTTACTACCAGTGGTTGTTAACTCCATTTATTTTTCTTCTTTTTGGTGGTAGAGTTTGAGTGTTTCCCTTCTTTTAGTTGTGCTGGTGAAGGGTTGCTAGGTGTCTGAGTTATTGCGGGCTTTGTTAGATTCCATGGATTGTGATTTTCCTTCTATTACTTTCTGTAGGGCTGGATTTGTGGTTATGTATTGTTTAAATTTGTTTTTATCCTGGAATATTTTGTTTTCTCCATTGATAGTGAATGATAGCTTAGTAGTAGTATTCATAGTAGTCTAGGCTTGCATCCATGGTTTCTTAGTTTCTGCAGCACATCTATCCAAGACCTTCTGGCTTTCATGGTTTCCTTAGAGACGTCCGGTGTAAGTCAGATAGGTTTACCTTTATATGTTACTTGACCTTTTTCCTTTGCAGCTCTTAATTATTATATGGTGAGGGGATGTTTTTTTTTGATCCAGTCTATTTGGTGTTCTGTATGTTTCTTGACCCTTTATAGGAATATCTTTCCTTAGGTTGGAAATGTTTTCTTCCATAATTTTATTGAATATATTTTCTGGGCCTTTGAGGTGTAATTCTTCTCCTTCTCCTACCCCAATTATTCTTAGGTTTGGTCATTTTTATTGTTTCCCAGATTTCCTGGATGTTTTGTGATGAGAATTTGTTGGATTTGCTGTTTTCTTTGATCAGCGCGTTTATTTTCTCTTTGGTATCTTCAGCATCTGAGATTCTTTCTTCTATCTCTTGTATTCTGTTGGTTATGCTTGTCTCTGTCGTCTCTGTTCGTTTACCTAGATTTTCCATATCCTGCCGACCCTCAATTTTTGTTTTCTTTATTGCCTCCATTTCAGGTTTCAAGTCTTGAACTATTTCCATTATCTGTTTGCTTGTATTTTCTTGGTTTCCTAGGATATCTTTTACAGATTTATTCATTTCTTCAATTTTTTTTGTTATTCTTCTCATTCATTTCTTTAATGGTTATGTTTAATGTTATGTTGTTTTTTCAGGTTGTTGGAGGAATTCTTGCATTGGCGCCTGCCAATCTCTTCCTTCAAATGCTCTCTGATGGATCTTCAGGTACAGGATCAGGGCCACTTGCTGGCCTGGAACCTTTCTAATGGATCTTTTGTTACAGGATCAGGCCACTAGCTGGCCTGGTATCTCGCAGACAAAAGGGCAGGCTTGTAGAGGGCAGACTCAGTGAAACAAAGGAACTCCTGAGCCCTTGTATTCCCCACTTTTTCCCCAGGTCCTCAGCTCCAAAGCAGGCCGAGTTGGGGGATCCTATGTTCCCAACGAAGGGAAGGGGTGCCTGGGAGCAAGCTGGGATGGGATAGAAAGAGAATGAAAATAGCCAGGGAGAGAAGCCCCTGCTGAATACCTGTTTCAAATTTCTTGAGCTAATGTATAGATGGCATTGTCAACACTCTCACTTAACTTTGCTGTGGTTTCAGTAAATGAAATCTAGTCACTCAGAGTCTTTCACTCTTACTTTTTCTCAATAGTAGTGAATATCTTCCAATGATTTATTATTATTTATGGCAAATACACAAATAAAGCCCTCTGACCTTCATACACTAGCCCCTGGTTCCCTTTGAATTGCTGTGCTAGCTGTGCTAAGAATATTCATGAGACAGGTTTCTCCATCAATTACAGCATGCTTGCTCTAGCAATTTTCTATTGTAGGATGATAATCATCCATAAAGTAATTCTGAATTATCTGTATCACTAGGATATTCTTGTCTCTACCACCAGCTCCAACTACCAAGAGTTTATATTCAGTCATGTAAAACAGGCCTCTCTCTGCTCCTATACGTCTCTGACTCCACCATCACCTTTGGAAGCATATACCTGTTATTCATGGTCCTGAAATGGAAAAGGAGCCATTTCAGTCCTAGCCAGTAATACTTTTCTCAGTCATCTTACTTTCCACTAATTCTCTCTTCTATAAGTTACTTTCGTTGTGTTTTCTTATCATGGCAATAGAAAAATAGCTAATACAGAAGTTGGTACCAGAGTGCGGGGTATTAGTAACAGCTGACAGACCTAATATTCTAATTTTTGTTTGGTTAGGACTGGTTGGCTGATTTGTTGCTGTTTTGCATTTTAAATGTGGAAGACTTTGGGACTTTTAAAGAGAAAAGTGGTAGAATGTGTGCAGTTCTTAGTGGGTCAAACTAAACTAGAGAACAAAGACAGTTGTACTAAGAACTAAATACACCTTCACTGCTGATGGGATTACAAATGGGTGAAGACACTGACAAAGTCAGTGTGGAGAATACTCAAAACTCTAAAGAAATCTATCATATCATCCAGCCATACTTCTCCCTGCTATGTGCCCAAAGGACTCAACATCCTCCCCCACAGATGCTTGCTCAGTCATGGTTATTATTGCTCTACTCACAATTGTTATAAAATGAAAGCAACCAAATGTCCTACAACTGAAAATGTGTAAGGAGATTGTAGTATGTGTGAAATACTATTCATCTATAAAGAAAAATTAAATCATGAACTTGGCAGGAAAATAGATGGACATAGGAAGATCACATCACATCAAGTGAAGTAACCCAGACATAGAAAGACAGATATCATATGTTCTCTCTTATTTGAGGCTCGTAAATCAAAATCTTCACATGTAAGCACATATTCTAAGAACCAAAATGGTACTAGTGCAGCGAGAGGGGTGGTGGTTAACTTTTTCATTATTATTTACTTCAATAGAAAATGAGAATTACAAGGTAACAAAAAACAGAACTGATATTCTTGTCACAAGCTACAGTTTTTTCCAACTTCTCCATCTGCATGTATCACTGTGAGAAACACTATCTTGCCAGATGGAGCAATAATATACAGCCTCATCCTCTGCCTGTAGCTCAGAGATGTGTAATTTTGCAGCATTCTTGGAGGTATCTTTGGATCCAGAAACTCTGTTGGTGACTCCGGGCCCAAGTTTCTTGTTTGAGTCTGAGTAGTAATACAGGAAAAACCTGGGAGGGCTCCCCTCCATCTGCTGGTACCAGTAAATATTTTTACCACCAACATTGATGCCACTCTTTAGGGTACAGGTGAGTATGGCTGTTGATCGAAGGGACTGAGAAACAGAGGGTGGCTGTGTCAATACAGACTCAGAAAAGGAACCTGCAAAACAAGACACCAGAGTGAATCGCAGAGCTAAGCTACAAATTCTTGTGTATTTGAAACATAACGGATTAACTCAGTGTAGGAGTCATTCACATTACTCTTCGACCTCTCCCTACCTGTCCAGTAAGAAAGAACCATGAAGATGAGCGGAGTCCAAACCATTGTGGGCATGGCACAGCTTCTTCTTAGACTAAGGTCTCCTGCTTGGGCAGTCTCATTATCTCATTGCCAGGGAGCACGCAGAAAAAGAAGGTTAATCATGCAAATGACTTCTCATTAACTCCTCCCTTTGGATGATTGACATCTTGAGTTCCTAAAACAGAAAGTCAGGTGTTGAGAATTATTTAGTTCGGTGGGATATAAAGCATGTGCTAACACAAAGAGGCCTATGTGCAAGGACCTCTTGCAGATCCACAGTAGAACAGTTGCTGATTCCTCTGAGTGGGGGACTCAGTCATTGGTGCCATGTCTGTTAAGGTTAACACGTGGGTACCTGTCTTACAGAAACTTCAGAGACATAATAGGAATATTCCGTTATGTCCCAGAGCAATCAGTTGCTTATATCTGGCTGAACAAACACTTCTAAAATGTAAAGAGATTTAGGTATTTAGAAAGGGATGTTGCTGGATTGAGAAAGCAATGCTCAATAGTTCAATACTGATGAGATAGTACAGGTTTGTTTTACAGTATTTGACAAGACATTTGTGAATTTATTATTTCTTACAGGACCCATTCTTAGATGACTCAGAGGAGTAGCTAAGGAGATATGAGGGGTAGATATCTGACTTTTTTTGCATCATTGTATGTTAGAGACATGCTCAAAGTACAGGTAAGTCAACAAAGTTAGAGAGGCTCAGAAGGCAGGATGGACTGGGAAAGTATCTTTGCAGTAATAGAGACTAGAGACTAACAGATGGCAGATGAGGTGATGTGTTAAAGTATAATAGTGATCTGTGCTTATGACACAGGTATGGCCAGGGTGACAGCAGAGCTCTTAGGCCTGTCACTGCCCCGCAGTGAGAAAGAAGCAGTTCAAGATCACTGATCTTCTTAGGGAGTCTAGATTGTCCCAGGCCTCCTTTCCCACCTCTGCAGAGAAGTGGCTCTTCCTTCAGATATGTTTCTCCCAAGGCTACCAAGACTCTTTGTGAGCCCTGCTACTGAAGCTCAGCTCACAAACAGCCTGAGGCAGAGATGGATAGACTTTCAGTAATACAAGAGTCCTGGGAGGAATCACTAGCTAAGACTGAGCCCCTTGCTCCCTAAACTGTGACAGGAGAGAAATATGCCACTGTTGAGTCTCCTCAGTGTGCACAGGGTGAGTCCTAATGCCAGTATTGTACCACAGTCCCACAGTGCCCCCTGTTAGCCAAATGATCCATAATAACCATAGTCCAGAGACCTCAGAACACAGCTGATTTCTCCTATTCACAAGATTACAATCTGAACCCACTGTCCAAGACTCTGTGCTCTAAATCTGAAATTGATACCGCTTGATTGCTGTAAAGGTTGTCACATCCAAAAGAAATCTTTGACATTCTTATAAAAATATACAAGAATAAAATGTTAAATTCACCCACAGAAGAATGGTAACTTTCAGATTACTTCATTGGTATGTGATTTAACATAAAGATAATGTATTTTGGTAAAAAAAAAACCATAAAAATACTATTTATATCTAAAGAAAAATAAAGTTTAAAAACTTGCAGGAAAAATAGATGTACTTAGAATATACAATGTTAGGCAAATTTACACATCATGGTTTTTCTTATATATGTAGAATCTAGCCAATAATATAAGTCTTACATAAACAAACATACTTGTGGGTGCAGAGTAACATGAAGAAAAAATTAAGAAAGGATAATTTAAGGGTATATGGGAGAACTGAATACAGGTAGTGGATATTAGTGATGGAAAACAACATGAGGATAAATCATTTTCTAGTTCTAATTTTGTCATGAAAATTTTGGTTTGGGTGGTGAATAACTAAAAAAAATATTTGATACAAAACTGTAGATTA
Organism: Myodes glareolus; assembly: GCF_982192425.1. NCBI lineage: Eukaryota > Metazoa > Chordata > Mammalia > Rodentia > Cricetidae > Myodes > Myodes glareolus. The sequence goes on from NC_142027.1 coordinate 82,947,445, forward strand.
CAAATTGAAGCTTCATAACTTTTGTTCAAAATGCCTTTTCTAAATGTATAGAAGTATATTGAGTTTGCAGCATATCAGACAAAGAAAGTAAGCTTCTTTTCATCCAAAAGTGATTCTGTTGTGTGAGCAGGTATTTTTAGAGTTGGAATATACCTAGCATTTTTTTATTGTTGTTACCACCTAAAAGAAGTGCTTTTGTGTACTCAAAATTAACAAACACACACACACGCACACACACACACATACACACACTCACATTTACCACTTTCCTAACAACCAGAAAATGTGGTTTTTGGACTAAGGGAAGTTCATATTACTCCCTATGGCTTTCTTATATCTCAGAACTAGACAGAGTGAGTGCATCTTCCCAAGGCAGGCAACAATCACTTCCATTTTCTGGGCTTGTAGCAGGATGCTGCAGCTGTACCTCTTCATTCTTCTATATACCAAAAGCGAACTGCTACTTGGTGGAGAGCCTGAATGGGGAAGTGCCTGACCTCAGACAGGTTTCCCACCACATAGAGCCCTTCACAGTGCTGACTCAAAATAATTTCCCCCTCAAGCCAAAAGAATTCTGTAGACCATCTTAGCACACATCGATCACACATTTGGATTCATCAGATTGAGTGATGCAAAGAAGAGCCTTTGTCTCTGTAGTGCTGTATCTTTAAACTGAATTCTCCCACTGGCTGGAGGTACATTTTCTCTTTTTGTTGTTATTTTTTTTATTGAGCTCTACATTTTCTCTGATCCTCTCCCCTCCTCTTCAGCCCTCTTCCATGGTTCCTATGCTCCCAATTTACTGAGGAGATCTTGTCTTGTTCTACTTCCCATGCAAAGATCCATGTATGTCTCTCTTAAGGTCGTCATTGTTGTCTAAGTTCTCTGGGATTGTAATTTGTAGGCTGTTTTTCTTTGTTTTATGTTTAAAAACCACTTATGAGTGAGTGCATGTGATATTTGTCTTTCTAGGTCTGAGTTACCTCACTCAATATGATGTTTTCTAGAACCATCTATTTCAGTGCATATTTTTTAAAGCTCCCTCTCTTCAACCTTAGTTCCTACTCTCTACAGCTGGACTCATTCCACAGTCATAGATAAGTCCTCACCCAATCAATTTTTAGTTTAATGTCTTTCTTTCCCTTCACATTGTTTCCTTCTTTCCCCTTCTAGTATCTTCCTGATCTTCTCCACACCTCTATTGCCTCTTCCACTGAAACTACAATTCCTTGCACAGTTGCCCATCTCAGAAGAGCCTCCACTATAAACTATCTGATTTATTTCCTGAGAGCATCCAACAGTGCATGAGCATCATGTCATTTGTCTATGTCGTGGTGAAGAGACCCAGATTCTGCTTCCTGAGTTCAATGAACTAACAACAGCTAGACACACCTTCCCATCTGGCCATGTAATTTTAAGCACAGGCTGGTCCTATGCAAATACCCTTCTTCTTGTAGGTATGAGTGCCTTCATTTACTTTACTGGGTCTGACTGAGAAGTGAAAAGACTACACATGGGGAGGACGTGGGCTCCACCAACTGGCAAAACAGAAAAACCTGAAAGAGAAGGGAGAATATCAGAAAATCTGGGGGAGACTAGGCAGGTAATTGGTCATATGAGTCCCCAAAGCAACTATGTCCAGTCGTCTGAGGTGTGATTCCTAGGTCCCCATCCTGCCAACAGTAATATCATTTGGGAAGTCTTATAACCTTATCAGAAGTCTAAGTGGAATGTGTATTGTTTCTTAATATACTTCTGTGAATGTCAATTAAGGCAGTGGGCAATCAAGTTTACTTTTTCATTTTATTTTTTAATCTTTTTTTTTCAATTTTCCTTACTAATCTCAGTTACCTTTCCCACTCCTCCTTCAATTCCTTTCACCTTCCACCACCTCACCCCCCATCCTCTCCTCAGAGAGAGTGAGAGTCAGTGCCTGGTTTGAGAAGCATTCTTTTTTTTTCCTCTAAAAGAACAGTGATTACAGCAGCAGTCATTTCTAGGGAAGAATCAACTAGTGGACTGGAGATAAAAGTTAGTTTTAGCAGGTAAGCATGCATGCTGTTTCTGCAGAGGGTGTGAGTTTGATACACACACACACACACACACACACACACATATATATACATTTTATAGCTAATTATTAAAAAGAATCAAGTATAAAGTGTAGCTTCAATATAACTGCCAAAAATGGAAGAGGTATCTGTGGGAGAAAATCATTTAAAAGAAAAAGAAAATTCTCCCTCTAATTTGCAAAAATTAAACTGAAAGATTGGTCTATATCACTGTATAAAGTAAACCCTGTGAATTCCCTTTCATTCCTAAATTGTGAATGGAATGCAAGTTTAATACCTTCACATTTCAAAAATATTATTTCTGTCATTTTGGTTTAGAGTCCTAAGATATACATTTTATTAAATTCTATTCTATATATTACATAAAATCCACCTTAGCTTCACGTTAAATATTTTTTATTTAATTTTTTAAGTTTTGCATATCAAAAATCTGAAAATTAGTGTTAAGGTTAAGACTTAAATCAAAACTATATTATTGAGGTTTATGAAAGTAAAAGCTTCTGTAATATGCACAAAATTCTAAAAACAATAAGGAACATAATCATAAAACAAATAGCATTAACACATATGTTAATATGAAGTGAACCTCACCAATTACGTATCTGATAACATGTAAACAAATGCTGGATTCTGGAGCTATCTCTGTGATATCCCTACAAACCATCTGTGACACACCCAAAGCACCATGGAACGGAAAAATTCCTATTTGTAAATGTCTGGGCAGGAACTGGGAAGAAATGTTGAATGGTTTGAGATTCTGCATATTGAAGAATAAATAACAGCAACAGGAATCCATTCTAATGTCAATGCCAGAAAGAGTAGACATCTGTGTAGTTCTTATGTGGGACTGGAAATTAGGTCATGTTTCATATTTGAAAATCTGTGTTCATTTCTTTCTCTCTCCTCCAGCCCGGCAAGATGCCCAAGGGAAAGAAGGCCAAGGGGAAGAAGGTGGCCCTGGCCCCTGCCGTCCTGAAGAAAAAGGAGGCTAAGAAGGCGGTGAATCCTTTGTTTGAGAAAAGGCCTAAGAACTTTGGCATTGGGCAGGACATCCAGCCCAAGAGAGATCTCACACGCTTCGTCAAATGGCCCCGCTACATTAGGTTGCAGTGGCAGAGGGCCATCCTCTATAAGCGGCTCAAAGTTCCTCCTGCCATTAATCAGTTCACCCAGGCCCTGGACCGGCAAACAGCTACCCAGTTGCTTAAACGTGCCCACAAGTACAGGCCAGAGACAAAGCAGGAGAAGAAGCAAAGGCTGCTGGCCCGTGCTGAGAAGAAAGCCGCTGGCAAAGGGGATGTCCCGACTAAGAGACCACCTGTCCTTCGAGCGGGCATCCATACAGTCATCAATTTGGTAGAGAACAAGAAGTCTCAGCTGGTGGTGATTGCCCACGAGGTAGACCCCATTGAGCTGGTGGTCTTCCTGCCTGCCCTGTGTCGGAAGATGGGGGTCGCCTACTGAATCATCAAGGGAAAGGCCAGGTTGCGGCAGCTGTTCTATAGGAAGACATGCACCACTGTTGCCTTCACACAGGTTAACTCGGAAGACAAGGGTGCTCTGGCCAAGCTGGTGGAAGCTATTAGGTCAAATTACAACGACAGATATGATGAGATCTGCCGCCACTGGGAAGGCAACGTTCTGGGTCCTAAATCTGTGGCTCGAATTGCCAAGCTGGAAAAGGCAAAGGCCAAAGAACTCGCCGCTAAACTGGGTTAAATGTACTGCTGAGTTTTCTGTACATAAATATAATTACAAACCTTCAAAAAAAAAAAAGAAAATCTGTGTTCGTTTATGCTGCCATGATAAACCTAAGTGGCAATCAGTATCATGGCATGCTCTCCAGGAACTGGACATTTTCTCCTACAGTGTTTCAGATACATGGTACTGAGAACTCAAAGATTCTATGCTTAATTGGCACATCAGAAACATGGAACAAATCATGAGAAGTGTACTCACCCCTAAGTGTACTGATGTCATGCTAAAAAATATAAAACTGTATCTTGATCTCTCTTAGAGGTTACAGTGAAAAATTAATGGATTACTGTAGAATATAGTTGATAATAATTTTAATAAACATTTTCTTCTGTGCTCAATAATGAGATACTTTTGTATTGTGTAGCATGATAGTGATCCTTTGGAATAGAATTTAGTAATTTTCCTAAGGAAGAACATTATTGTCTTTTTCTACTTCCCATGGAGATTAGATCTATGTATGTCTCTCTTAGGGTTCTCATTGTTGTCTTAAGTTCTCCGGGATTCTGATTTGTAGCCTCGTTTTCTTTGCTTTATGTTTAAAAACCACTTATGAGTGAGTATATGTGATAATTGTCTTGGGGACCTTGGGGGAGAGTTTGAAAGGGAGGGGAGAAGCAGGGAGGAGAGCAGAGAAGAATGTAGAGCTCAACAAATATCAAAAAAGAACGTAGGTTGGCACAACCATTTCAAATATACTATAGAAAGTCAGAAAAATTGAAAATGATCTCATAGACAAAAACAATCTACAAAAGTCGAATTTACAACAAAGCAAGTTAGAATTTTTACTAGCAGTTGGTATGAATTACTGTTAGTCTGGACTGTGCTATTTGAGCTATAAAATGCATAGCAGTATGATTTTACTTGATCTAATGTACATGTGATTTTGATTTTAATATCCATATTCAATATATCATACTGTTTTTTATATGCTAATATCCTCACTCTTGGAAAATTTGAGTACACAGTACAATACTTATTGTTATCATTACTGCAACATACTGTCAAATACCTAACTTTTGAACTTGATTTTTCTGTATTTTGATTCTAAATTATTACCCACAAAATATGTATTAACAAGTATAGGTAAACAATTCTTTAAATACAAAAAATGATGAAAATTATTGATGTTACTTCATATATGTGTTATACCCCATATTCATATATCATATATATTATTGATAAACACATCATATATGTGATTGAGACACACACTCTTGGTCAGTTTGTTGACTGACTAACGTCTGCTGTCAGCAGAAGAGGTCTAAAGAAACTGTGAAGGCATAGCTGCTGAAATCTTCATCTTTCATTCAAAGGGAATTCCTTATTTAACAGTTAAGGATTTATAACATTGGGAAAACCTAGCAGTAAAGAAGAAGATTTCAAATAGTATATGCTGAGAATAAGTTTTTGACATTGAAAACATTTGATTTCCACTTCTTTTTTTTCTATATTAAGTAGGTACTGTTCCTGAATATTTTTGTTGATTGAACAAATATTTCTTCTGGACAATGACACCATTGGAATAAGCAAAGAAGTATAAAGTAGAGTTGTAAGTTTACTTTTCGTGTGACCAATGGAATTGAGTAGCAGAAAGTAGATCACAGTGTAGTTCTTGGATAACATTCCTCAATGGCATCACTACATGTTCAAGTGTGTGGAAGGATGTAGTGATTTCTGAATGACTTGTTCTGGCCAAGCTTAGTCCTGTCATGATCAGGCCAGCACTGCCCCCCAATGGGCATAAGCATGTCCATAATAAATATTTGGTGATGAAACTATTTCTTTTAGAGAAAGAATTGAAGTATTAGAATTGAAGTTAAAGGAACATGGATAGGCAAGGAAAGTAAAAGTAGGCTTCTTGAGACTGTTGTTTCTTCTTCCTAGAAGACTCTAAAAGGGGAAAAAACTAGAAGGCCCAAGTGTGGGTATGAACACAGAATCAATAGGTAAGAAGGAAGACTCAAGGACCCTGCAAAGTACCCAAGCCAACAACTATTTAAGAGACTTTGGCTTTCTCCAATCCTGAATGAAAAAAAAAGCTACTATTACTTTTCCTTCCAAACAACTTGGACTTTTCCCACAGTTATTCAATTAATTGTTAAAACCAGAGAGTGAAACTTGCAATCCCCCAAACAACTGCCAGCAGCCCAGTTAAATACCTGAGATCTAGCATAAGATTGCAGATGACTTCTTCTCAAGGTCCTATGTCTCACTTAATTACAGAAAAGGACATGGAAAGGGCAATTACCCATATGACACTCCACAATAAATGATAGTTCTGCAAAATTACCTGGTAGGACATTCAGTAGGCCTTCACCTCAACTGGGAGTATGGTGAGTAGGGGTTTGGATTCTGATTGAGCAGAATGGAAGGTAATTTTAACCTTAAGTACCAGGGCAAAGGCTTGTGCTGCCACTCTACACTCAAGGGATAAGGTAAACAGGACCTCGTGGACCTCCTAAGTTTGCAGGGAGAAAGAGTAGAAGTAGGATTCCCACTCAAAACACCTGAGAGAGACCCACAGTGAAGCTTACTTTTGATTTGGTAGCTTCCTCATCCCACACCAGGTATTTGGATCATTTAGTAGTAAAAAAATATATGAACACACTGTGTTGAAGGGGGAAAGAAAATTAATGTCAGTGGCCTGGCTTTGGAGCTGTGGATAGGGTTCAGCATTAGAAGGAAACACACTCTAAGACCTTGGTTCCATCCCTGTCACTCTAACAGTCAGGCAATGGAGGAAATAGAGAAGACCCCTTGTCAAGCAAAATAGTTTTCCATATTTCAGTAACATCTAGAGGAAGAGATGAATCAACTTGTTTTGGTGGGAGTCTGGAGATGAGGGCTGTGTAGGGAAGTAATGACTGCACTTATTACCCACCATCTCTGTGTTTGATATTTTCTTCTTTCCTCCTTGGTGTCTCCTTCCCTTTATACCTCTTTGAGCATTACTGCTTTTGTTTTTCTAATGTGTCCTGGGAAACACTGACTCCAGAGAGTGTTTTGAACATTGGATTTTACATAGATAAGATCAGATTGTGAATTGAATAAATTCATGGGGTATTAAAGAATCATATCTCATATCAGTAAAAGTAACTAATAAGCACAAAATACTCTGTTAGTTCTTTCTAGTGAGAAAGGGGACACAGGTACTCACATCCCTCTTGGTATATTGTCCAGAGGATGCTCTGGAAGGAAGATAAAGAAGAACTGGATATGTTCCATTTCATTGTCCTTTGTCTACAGATCGTAGTAGTCAGCAAAGGAGCAGCAAACAACCAAGGCTGTTGCCAAGGCCATTGGCAGATCTCTGCAAACTGATAGCAGGGCCCTATTGCTGAAGACAACACCTAACAACTCAATGGAAATTGAGTTGGTGCCTACCTAGAACCTTCACTCCTACTGACTGTTGTTCCTGGTATTTGAAAATACTCTGCATGCTAGCATAAAAGAAAGGCAATCACAAAACCAAAAGATCTACAGACCTTGAAATCTACAATGTTGATCTGCCTAAAAGATATTCTGGTGCAATTGTGCCACAAACTATGTGTGACTAATCAACCACAGTCTGAATAAAACTAAGGCCCACTTCATGATAGGGAACCTCTCTACAACACTGCCTGGAAGCTCAGACAGGATAGGCCACGGACCTAGGAGAAAACATAAAACTACTAATGGTATGCAGCAATAAAGTTACTCCCATACCTATTCTACTATTTATGTAGACCAGTTTATTGCTCAGCCATAATCAAAGACTCTTACACAAGAAAGGATCAAACACAAAGACCGTGAATTGGAGAATGTGAAGACAATGTGAGACATTGGAACACTCCGTACAAAGTGGGTTGTCTCCAGGAAATCTTTCCTCAGGAATTAGAGGAAGAAAGACTAAGAGTTAGTCGGGATGCAGGACACCAAGAAAACAAGATCTTTTAGACACAAGAAGACTGATAACCATATGAACTAACAGTGACTTTAACTGCATGCATGTGGTCTGCACATGACTAGAATAGATGAGGTTAGACGATGAGTGGGGAAAGAGGCACAAGTCCCCATCCTAACCCAGAAAATAGTGCTTTTGATAACTACTCACATAAGAAAAAAATATTTTTCTCTAACAAGCTATCACTGGATATATAAAGCCCACTTAAGGCCAGAGATGATGCCAAGCAATTGATGGCCTACACAAAACTAAGTAGTATTTAATTACACGGTTTTTTTTTTTTTTGGTCCCACATTGCTTTCTCTTGTCTTTTTGTTTACCTGCAGATTGTTTGTTCATATTTCTGATTTTTTTTTGTAATCAGTTTCCTCTGTGTGTCTCTATGCCTGTGTTTCTGTGTTTTTCTTTGCATCATTTTTCCTGTTTGCTTCTTTGTTTGTTCATTTTGCCCTATAATAGTTTGCTTTTATTTTATCTCATTACATTTAAGATGCAAGTTCATATTCAAATGAGAGAAACAAAGGTTATGGATTTGAATAGGTGGTGAAGATCTAGGATGAGATGTGGTGGGGAAATGTAATCAGAATACATTATATAAAAGTCTATTTTCAATTACAAAAGTTAAAAAAATCAAAACAAATACTCTGAGCTCAGTCATGTGCCTGTAGATTTGGCTTAACTCTCAAGATACTCTTTCTATTCTTAGCAAACTTTTAACCCAGTCAGAAAGACATGCCGAACTGAAATGTGAACCATGTATTACATCACTCATACGGCTGTTTCATAGCTGACTCTAGGGTGCTTTGTACCTTCCCAGTTATCAAAGTCTGTGAAATGGTAACCTTTCAAAACTACAGTTTATTTATTTCTTTTTTAAAGGAGAAACAGAGATATGGTCATGTGGAAGCCCACATGTGACTCAGTTTCCATCAGGAGTCATTTTTTGACTTTTAAAGAAGTCATTTGAGTTCAAGCATGCCTGTTCTGCTTCTCCCAGTAACTTTGAGGGCTTTGAGTAACATCTGTGTAAGCTCATAGAAAGAGAATTTTTGCCCAGTTGAAAGAGCACATTTTTCTATTAAGATTTGGATTGATGTAGGCCAGTCAGAGGCACTCCATGTTAGCGATTAGAAGCTGCTTGGCAGTATAAGAAAATACACCTGTTTGAGCTTCCTTCCAAGGACAGTGCAGGGAGGTGGTTAGCTCACTGTACTGCTCTTGGTTCTGCCTTTTGACTGTATTTAGTATATATTCTGACTGAGAAATAAATTTGGGGTAGTTTGGTATTGACCTTCAGTCCTCCCGGTCTATCCTAGGTTTCTGCCTTTTTTTCCCTTAATCTGTCATTTCTTATAACTTTATGGCCCCTCCAAGGCACTCCTTGATGCCTTCTGCCAGAGCAGGCTCTGACATGGTTACTATAATTTTTGTGTTTAAACACTTGGTTCTTGAAGCTCTCCCGCCTGCCATCCCTGCTTCCATCCAGGTACAAATTCCTATATTTCTCCCTTCCCCCTGGGGCCATAAAATTTCACCAGCTCAGCTGCATTGCTTGCTGACCCTGGGCTGTAGGCACATCCCGGCATGAGGCAGTTCCTGGGTCTTAAAAGCCTCCCTGAGGACAGTTGGACCCGGTGTCAGCTCAGCGACATTCCTGACCAGCAAGGGGCCCTAACTTCTATCAGAGGGCCATCGGAAGGGTGAGTTTGCTTCGGGCCCGAGGCAGGGGCCCTGTAAGGAGGAGCTTGGGCTTTTCCCGATCCCATAGACTCCCAAGTCACCCTGCAGTGCTGGCTCCAACCTGCTAAGCTCTCCTGCCTGCCATCCCAGCTTCCATTCAGATACAAACACCTATATTTCTCCCTTCCACCTGGGGCCATAAAATTCCCCCAGCTCAGCTGCCTTGCATGCTGGGCCTGCACTGTAGGCGCATCCCGGAAAGAGGGAGTGCCTGTGCTTCAATAGCCTGCCTGAGGAAAGGTGGGCATTCTGTCAGTGAAGTCCCTGCCCAAGAAGGGAACCTGACCCGGTATGAGAAGTTCCAAGAGAGAGCACTTGAAGGAAGAGATGGGTAGATGCCAAGGCAAGACCTCCTCCAACAATCTGAAAAACAACATGAAAACACCAGTTCCCAACGACCCTACAATAGAAGGACTTGAACACCTTAATCCAGAAGAAGTGGAAAAAAGTGCCATTATGAAAGCAATAGAGTCCCTCAAATAGGATATAAATAACTCCCTTAAAGAATTGGATGAGAAGTATAACAAAAAGTTTGAAGAAATGAGTATAGAAATGGATGAGAAATATAACAAAAAGTTTGAATAAATAAATAAATTCGTGAATGATACCCTGAGAAACCAAGAAAAAACAATCAAACAGGTAAAGGAAACAGTTCAAGAATTGAAAACTGAAATGGAGGCAATGAAGAAAACACAAACCGAAAACCGGCTGGATATGGAAAACCTAGGTAAACAAACGGAGACTACAGAATCAAGCATAACCAATAGAATACAAGAGATAGAAGAACGAATCTCAGATTCTGAAGATACCGTAGAGAAAATAAATGCTCTGGTCAAAGAAAACAGCAAATCCAACAAATTCTCTTCACAAAACATTCAGGAAATCTGGGACATAATAAAAAACCAAATCTAAGAATAATAGGGATTGAAGAAGGAGAAGAACTGCAGATCAAAGGACCAGAAAATATATTAACAAAATTATAGAAGAAAACTTTCCCAATCTAAAGAACGATATTCCTATGAATGTTCAAGAAGCATACAGAACACTGAATAGACTGAATCAAAAAAATACATCCCCTTGCCATATAATAATCAAAACACAAAACATACAGATTAAAGAAAGAATATTAAGAGCTGCAAAGGAAAAAGGTCAAGTGACTTATAAAGGTAAACCTATCAGGCTTACACCAGACTTCTCTATGGAAATCATGAAAGCCAGAAGGTCCTGGATAGAGGTACTGCAGAAACTAAAAGACCACGGATGCAAACCCAGACTACTATACTCAGTCAAGCTATCGTTCACTATCAATGGAGAAAACAAAATATTCAATGATAAAAGTAAATTTAAACAATTCATAGCCACAAATCCAGCCTTACAGAAAGTAATAGAAGGAAAATCGCAATCCAAGGAATCCAACATTGCCATCACTGCCTACAATAACTCAGACATCTAGTGACCCTTCACAGCTACAACTCAAAGAAGAGAAACACACAAACTCTACTACAACACACACACAAAAAAATAATAACCGGCATCAACAACCACTGATCATTAATATCACTTAATATTAATGGACTCAACTCACCGATAAAAAGGCACAGACTAAGAGATTGGATACGAAAACAGGATCCAGCATTCTCCTGTTTACAAGTAACACACCTCAACCACAAAGATAGACATTTACTCAGAGTAAAGGTTTGGGAAAATGCTTTCCAAGCAAACGGACCTAAGAAACAAGTGGGTGTGGCCATTCTAATATCTAACAAAATTGACTTCAAACCAAAATCAATCAGAAGAGATGGAGATGGACATTTCATATTCATAACAGGAACAATTAATCAGGAGGAAGTCCCAATACTGAATATCTATGCCCCTAATATAAAAACACCCACTTACGTAAAAGAAAAACTTTTAGAACTCAAGGCAGTCATCAAACCACACACACTAATAGTAGGAGACTAAACACACCTCTCTCACCAATGGACAGGTCAATCAAACAGAAACTCAAAAGAGAAATAAGAGAATTAATAGAGGTAATGAATCTAATGGACTTAGCAGATATCTATAGAACATTCCACCCAAAAAGGAAAGAATATACCTTCTTCTCTGCAGCTCATGGAATCTTCTCGAAAATTGACCACATACTTGGTAACAAAGCAAACTTCCACAAATACAAAAAAAAAATAGTAACCACCTGTGTCTTGTCGGATTACCATGGAATAGATTTAGAATTCAAAAACAATTCGAACACCAGAAAGCCTACAAATGCATGGAAGTTGAACAGTCAACTACTGAATCATCCCTGGGTCAAGGAAGAAATAAAGAAAGAAATTAATGTCTTCCTTGAATTTAATGAAAATAAAGACACAACATACTCAAACCTATGGGACACAATGAAAGCAGTGCTAAGAGGAAAGTTCATAGCGCTAAGTGCCCAATTAAAGAAAACGGAGAAAGCATATATTGGAGACTTAACAGCACACCTGAAAGCTCTGGAAAAAAAGCAGACTCTCCCAGGAGGAGTAGAAGATTGGAAATAATCAAACTGAGGGCTGAAATCAACAAAATAGAAACACAGAAAACAATCCAAAAAAGTTGGTTCTTGGAGAAAATCAACAAGATTGACAAACCCCTAGCATAACTAATCAAATGGCAGAGAGAGAACACTCAAATTAATAAGATCAGAAATGAAAAGGGGGACATAACAACAGACACAGTGGAAATTCAGAGACTCATTAGATCTTACTACGAAAGTTTATATGCCACATAGTTGGAAAATGAACAAGAAATGGATTGGTTTTTAGATAAATACCATTTACCAAAGTTAAATCAAGACCAGGTGAACAATCTAAATTGACCTGTTAGTCGTGAAGAATTAGAAGATGTTATCAAAAACCTCCCAACCAAAAAAAGCCCAGGGCCAGATGGTTTCAATGCAGATTTCTACCAGAACTTTCAAGAAGAGCTGATACCTATACTCCTTAAGGTATTTCACAATATAGAAACAGAAGAGTCATTGTTAAACTCTTTTTATGAAGCTACAGTTACCCTGATACCAAAACCACATAAAGACACAACCAAGAAAGAGAATTACAGGCCAATCTCACTCATGAACATGGACGCAAAAATTCTCAACAAAATCCTGGCAAACCGATTCCAAGAACACATTAAAAATATTATCCATTATGATTAAGTAGGCTTCATTCCAGAGATGCAGTGCTGGTTCAACATATGCTGGTTCAACATATGATGAACAGTGCTGGTTCATCAATGTAATCCATCATATAAAAAACTGAAAGAAAAAAACCATATGATCATCTCAATAGATGCTGAAAAAACATTTGACAAAATCCAACATCCCTTTATGATAAAGGTGTTGGAGAGATTGAGGATAATACCTAAATATAATAAAAGCAATATACAGCAAGCCGACAGCTAACATCAAACTGAACGAAGAGAAACTCAAAACCATTCCATTGAAATCAGGAACAAGACAAGGCTGTCCACTCTCCCCATACCTCTTCAATATAGTGCTAGATGTTCTAGCAATAGCAATACGACAGTATAAGGGGATCAAGGGTATTCAAATTGGAAAGGAAGAAGTTAAACTCTCGTTATTTGCAGACGATATGATAGTATACATGAGCGACACAAAAATTCTACCAAAGAACTCCTACAGTTGATAAACACTTTTAGTAATGTGGCAGGATAGAAGATCAACTCCAAAAAATCAGTTGCCCTCCTATACACAAAGGATAAAGAAGCAGGGAGGGAAATCAGAGAAACTTCACCTTTCACGATAGCCACAAATAGCATAAAATATCTTGGGATAACTCTGACCAAGAAAGTGAAAAACCTATTTGACAAGAACTTTAAGTCTTTGAAGAAAGAAATTGAGGAGGATACCAGAAAATGGAAAGATCTCCCTTGCTCTTGGATTGGGAGGATCAACATCGTAAAAATGGCAATTCTACCAAGAGCAATCTATAGATTCAATGCAATCGCCATCAAAATCCCATCAAACTTCTTCACAGACCTTGAGAGAATAAAAATTAATTTTATATGGAAAAACAAAAAACCCAGGATAGACAAAACAATCTTATATAATAAAGGAACATCTGGAGGTATAACCATCCCTGACTTCAAACTCTATTGCACAGCTACAGTATTGAAAACAGCTTGGTACTGACATAAGAACTGAGAAGTCGACCTATGGAATCGAGTAGAAGACCCAGATATTAACCCACAAACCTATGAACACTTGATTTTCGACATGGGTGCTAAAGGTATGCAATGGAAGAAGGAAAGCATCTTTAACAAATGGTGCTGGCATAACTGGATGTCAACCTATAGAAGAATGAAAATAGATCCATATCTATCACCATGCACAAAAATCAAGTCCAAATGGATTAAAGACATCAACATTAACCTGACCACTTTGAACCAGATAGAAGAGAAAGTGGGAAGTAGTCTACAAGACATCGGCACAGGAGACCACTTCCTAGGTAGAACCCCAGTAGCACAGACAATAAGATAATAAATGAATAAATGGGACCTCCTGAAACTGAGAAGCTTCTGTAAAGCAAAGGACACTGTCAGTAAAACAAAAAGGCTACCTTCGAACTGGGAGAAGATCTTCATCAACCCCTCAGCAGACAAAGTTCTGATCTCCAAAATATACAAAGAACTCAAGAAACTAGACACTAAATCTCTAATTAACCCAATTAAAAAATGGGGTATTGAACTGAACAGAGAATTCACAACAAATGAACTTTGAATGGCCAGAAGACACTTAAGGACATGCTCAACCTCCTTAGCGATCTGGGAAATGCAAATCAAAACTACTTTGAGATACCATTTTACACAAATCAGATTAGCTAAAGTCAAAAACACCAATGATAGCCTATGCTGGAGAGGATGTGGAGAGAGGAGAACACTCATCCATTATTTGTGGGAATGCAAACTTTTTCAGCCTCTGTGGAAATCAGTGTGGTGGTTTCTCAGGAAACTAGGAGTCAACCTCCCTCAAGACCCAACAATTCCACTCTTGGGAATATACCCAAGAGATGCCCTCTCATACCACAAAAGCATTTGTTCAACTATATTTATAGCAGCACTATTTGTAATAGCCAGAACCTGGAAACAACCTAGGTGCCCCTCAATAGAATAATGGTTAAAGAAGGTGGAACATATATACATTAGAGTTTTACTCAGCAGTAAAAAACAATGACATCTTGAATTTTGCATGCAAATGGATGGACATAGAAAACGCTTTACTGAGTGAGGTAAGCCAGACCCAAAAAGAGGAATATGGTATGTATTCACTCATAAGTGGATTCTAGCCATAATTAAAGGTCTTTGAGCCTATTATTCATGATCCTAGAGAAGCTAAATAAGAAGGTGAACCTGAAGAAAATCATGTAGTTATTCTCCTGGAGATTGGAAATAGACAAGAGTGCCAGGTAACCTCAGGTGCATGGGGGGTGAGGGGGTTGTTGGAAGGGGAGAGAATTAGAGATAAGGGAGTAGGGGAGGAATGGGTAAAGCTGGGGGACTGAAATGGGGGGGAGGGAGGAAGGATGGATATGGGATCAGGGAAGTAAATATCTCAACTATGGGAGTCATTTTAGGGTTTACAAGAGACTTGATTCTAGAGGGGTTCCCAGGTCCAAGGAGAGATCCCCAGATTGTTCTCTGGACAGAGGAGAGGGTGCCTGAGCCGGCCTTGGCCCATAACCATACTGATGAATATTTGCTTATCACCATAGAACCGTCATCTGGTGATAGATGGAGATAGAGACAGAGACCCACATTGGAACACTGGACTTAACTCCCTAGGTCCAAACGAGAAGTAGAAGGAAAGAGAACAAGAGCAAAGAATGCAAGACCAGACGGAACCTTCATCAGACGATGGATGGAGATACAGACGGAGACCCACTTTGGAGCACCGAACTGAGCCACCCAAGGTCCAAATGAGGAGCAGAAGTAGGAAGAACATGAAAAAGGAAATCAGGACCGCGAGGGGTGCGATATCCCACTGATACAAGGGGACTGATCTAATGAGAGTTCACCAAGACCAGTTGGACTGGGACTGAACGAGCACGTGATCCAACCAGATTCTCTGAATGTGGCCGGATTCTCTGAATGTTGCAGGCACGGGGTCTTTCTGAAAAGCCATTGACAATGACACTGGGACTTGTTTCCTCTGCATATACTGGATTTTTGGGATCCAGTCTGTTTGGATACTCACCTTCCTGGACCTGGAGGGAGGGGGAGGAACTTGAACTTCCCACAGGGCAGGAAACCCTTACTGCTCTTAGGGATGGAGCGGGAGGAGGAGAGGGAGTGGGGGAAGTGGGAGGGTGTTGGGAGGAGGGGCAGAAATGGAAACTTTTAAAGTTTTTAAATAATTTAAAGAAATTGTAGCTCAATAAAATGGTTTTTAATTTATAACAATAATGAAATTCTGTAAAAGATATTGACACCAAGCCCATTTTAGAACTTCTTCATAAATGATTCCTGATTGATATATGTTTATCAGAACAGAATATTAAGGCAAAATCTCTTGCTATTTGTTTTTTGTTCCACATGATATATTGAATTATTTCTAAGACATTGTCAATATTTGGGTTCAGGATCTGGGCCTCAAGGCAGGAAAGCTCTGAGTGGGAGAGAGATAAATTGGCAAATAGCAATTCCCATAGAAACTTTTGCTAATATTCTCATTGGACAATGAAAATGCAGTGTGGAGTGAGTTATGTCAAGGAATTATATGGCTACTGGGTGTATCAAGAGGAGAGAACTGAGTGTGAAAATGATAGAGCTCCAGAACTCAGTGATTTGAGAGTCAGATTTCACTTGGGTGTGGCCACAGATAGGTGCTGGTGTATCCTGTATTCAGCATTAACCAAATGGAAAAATAATACTTCTAGCCATGCCTTGATATACAAATAATTCTATTACCATGGGGTTTAGTGGATCCAGAAGTTTCTTTGGGAGGAAATACATTTCAGCATTGCAGAGGTATAGAGAAGGCTGAGGTCTCAGAGACTGTGCCGGGCTTTGCACACGACGTCCAACATAGCAGCACATATACACATATACAGTAGTAATGACAGAGTCAGGGTCCTTGCTGAACTTTATAGCAAACGAAAGGGGATGTGTCTCATGTAGCCATGTGACTTGAAGCAATACAGTGTGGTATCTTCTTTGTGACTTAGCATAACATAACTCTACTGGTTATGTTAAAAATGTTGACCATTGTAAACATTCATACTAATAATTTCAGACATGTATACATCCACTGATTACCAAGTCTCTCCGTGACTTCTTGGGTGTCCATAGTGTATCTTTTGTTAAAAACCAATCTTTGGTTTATTTTTACTTGTTCATAGACTTTTTTAATATCTTGCTATTCCCTAGGAAGTGTGTCTATGAAGGACAGTCAAGAGATAAAAGGCATGTGTACCCAAGACTATATTCCCTCACTTTTCATTAACTGAAACTTTGTGAAGAACATTTATGGGTAGTATTAAGATGAGTCTGAGAACAGTAATAATCAACCTCATCCATGGGCTATATTCCAAATTTCACAGATTCTATGGACACAAACAAGTGACTGGGGTCCCCAGGGCCATGAAATAGATTTAAGTCCATGTGGTCCTACAGGAGAATTCTCCTGGAAGCTGAGAAGCAGAGCTGCCATACTGAAGTCACTACTTTGGCTGCAGGTAAGTACTGCAGATACTCCAGATACACAGCGAGGGCATCTGGGTCAGCACAGCTTGGCCGAGGGAAGTTTCAAACAGTATGAAAAGAGATTGCAGTACACATTCCCATGGATTGTTTACCAAGATGGACAAGGTTGAGTAGGAACTGAGACCTGCTGATACCCAATCCCACCTGTGACTTAAGGGAAGAGCAGGAGGAAGGGCACAGTCCACAGCATGAGGGACAGCTCCTGACCCTTACTGTGGGGTGTCCCTACTCAGGTATCATTGTATCATTTCCTCTTACCAGACACAGAGACTTCCCTGGCAATGTTTTCATCCATGTTTGCCTATGCTCCTCCTCAGCCTTAGTTTACTGTGTTTACAGTAACCTTATCACTAAGAGCCATTTATTCAAAGGAGCATTATGATATGGAGGGAGCAGTCAAAAATACCTAAGCCTGAGTACTGCCTTTTTATTTCAGACACCATTTTACCCACAGTGTGAAGTAAAGTTCAGGTTCCTAAATCCAAGCTGAGCTCAGAACTTCCCAATAGCTGATCAAACTCCTCCCTCACCATAAAAAATAGCTATTATGCAACCATTATATTACACTATATACACATCTATTATGTATATCACACACACACACACACACACACACACACACACACACATATATATATATATATATATATATATATATATATAATAGCTCACACACACAAAGCAGGATAGAGGTTTATTTATGCACTGGGGACCACTCAGGAAGAAGCGCATGCTGATTCACGTGAAGGTCAGCTTTCAGGGTAGAAAAGATGCAGCTACTGATTCTTAATTAATGAGCTAATGGCACCTCCTTTATGTGTTACATACAGCCCATTATGGACCATGAGGAAGGAGTTAGAAAATTCTTATGGGTGCCAAAAATTTCACTTAATTTATTAATTTGCTTCATTAGTGGTCACTGATCAATCAGAGCTTCAGGACAAGGACTCTGGAGCCTTGTTTCTCCTAACAGTCCTGAGTAGGGCCAGAAGTAGGTTTTGTTTGCATAAAATTCACAAACATTTGTTGCCAAGTTACATAAGCAATTTTCACCAATCACTATTTCGAGATTAGTGGCATCCTTGAATGTTCCATCATTGTCAATCAATATACAATGCAAGCATTTCAGTACAACCAATCAGATTCATTTTTTCTTTCTGTCATTAGGAACAGCCATAACGTTTCTAAAGAACTAAAGTTGCATAACAACTATTTCTATGGTTTGGGGAGGAGTTTGATCAGCCATTGGAAAGTTCTGAGCTCACCTAGGATTTGGGAACCGGAACTTTATGTCACACTGCAGGTAAAATGGTGTCTGAAATCAAAACACAGCACTCAGACCTAGGTGCTTGTGCCTACTCCCTTCATATAACTATGCTCCTTTGAATAAATAGCCCTTAGTGGTGATCAATTTACTGCAAACCCAGAATGTCTTACAGTTCCCTCTGCTGGTTAGAAGGTAGAAGACCCATAGCCGTCATGACCAAAAGGTTATGTTTATTTTGAACTGAACTAAAAGAATCAGTTCGGCTGATTTATATACATATATATGTATATATATACATATTTATGTATATAAATCCCATTTTCTTCTTGTTCCTCTCCTCCCACTTTGCCCACCTTTCCACCACCTCACTCCATTTGTTCCTCAGAGGGGGTAAGGCTTCCCCTGGGAATTCAACTAAGTCTGTCCCTTGTTGCAGGTTCAACCCACACACCCCCACCACTATGCCTAGACTGAGCAAGGTATCTCTTCATAAAGAGATAGAGGAGTGATAATATGATCAAAGGGGTCAAGACCACAATGGGGAAAACCACAGAATCAGCTGACCTGAGCTAGTGAGAGCTCACTGACTCCGAACTCAGAACTGGGAACATGCATAGGACCGAAATAGGTCCCCTGAACACAGGGACAAAAGTGTGACTTGAGCAGTATACCACCGGCAGTTAGACCAGAATCTAACCCTAATGCATGAACTGACTTTGAGGAGCTCATTTCTTAATCTAGTGAAATATCCATAGACTAATTCTAAGTTCTGTGGTTTTGATATGCTGTGTGTAACACTGTAGGTTCCCATCACCAAGAATGCTCTTCCCTGTGAGACCTTTCTGCTGTGAATTGAGTAAATATGGACTGTTAACAGCCTTTGCCACCTGTTTCTCAGCTCTCAAAGCAGTTACACTGTGAGTGGGAGATTCAGGGAGGGTCTGTGCTCTGTGCTGTGTGGTTGCCCCTGGAAGGAAGCAGCTGCTATAACCTTGTAATGGGCCAGTGAGCAACTGTACAGGGTCTAAGAATTTGAACACATGAGTGGTTTCGTTATTTATAGAGTTGGGGAATTTCATTCATTGAACCACTGCTTACTTTGTTAATCTGGTAGCCACACATTTATTTTCCAAGTTGACTCATAATAATTGCTTTCCTATTTTTAATTCTTTCAGTTTATAGGTATTTCTCTCATTATTGAGAAATTATTCCCAAATTTTAGATTGGGAACTTTATCTACCTGTAAAAGAACCTCAATTTAGAGGAACAATTCTACATTTTTCCCAAAGACTGTGTCAGTACATATTGAAGGATATTCATCACAACCTAATTTAGTGACGAGTAATTGGAATCAGTTGTAACTGGCAATCTAGGTAATGATGGTAATGCTTCCTGTTTTCACATATTTTCTCTGCTAGGTTTATTCCAATATTATGTCTCTGTGTGTGTATCTGAGTCTACTTTGGAAGGCATTATATCCTCCTATATTTTTAAATTACTGTATTTTGACATTGGTGATTAGAAAGGTTATTTGATTCCATGTTTATTTTAAATCATTCCAATTTACTGAAAATTTTAGTCCTAAAATGCTTGTGGTGAAATTCTGCTTTAAAACCATATGGTCCTGGGATTTTTTTGGTTGGGAGGGCTTTTTTTATGACAGCTTCTATTTCCTCACAACTTATATGTCCATTTAGATTGTTCACCTGGTTTTGATTCAATTTTGGTATATGGTATTTATCTAAAAACAAGTCCATTTCTTTTACATTTTCCAACTTTGTCGCATATAGGCTTTTGTAATAAGACCTAATGATTCTCTGAATTTCCTCAATGTCTGCTGTTATGTCCCTCTTTTCATTTCTGATCTTGTTAATTTGCACTTTCTCTCTCTGCCTTTTATTTTGGATAGGGGTTTGTCAATCTTGTTGATTTTCTCAAAGAACCAGATTCTTTGTTTTCATTGTTTCATTGATTCATTGATTCTTTGGATTGTTTTCTGTTTCTCTTTTGTTGATTTCAGCCCTCAGTTTGATTATGTCCAGTCTTCTACTCCTCCTGGGTGGGTCTGTTTCTTTTTTTTCCTAGAGCTTTCAACTGTGATGTTAAGTTTCTAATGTGAACTTTCTCCATTTTTTGTAATGTGGGCACTTAGTGCTATGAACTTTCCTGTTAGCACCACTTTCATAGTGTCCCATAGGTTTGGGTATGTTGTGTCTTTATTTTCGTTGAGTTTAAGGAAAACTTTACATTCTTTATTTCTTCCCTGAGCCAAGTCCAATTCAGTAGATGACTGTTCAGTTTCCATAAGTTTGTAGGCTTTTAGGGAGTCCAAATGCTGTTAAATTTTAACTTTATTCCATAGTGATCTGATAAGACACAGGAAGTTACTAATTTTTTTGTATCTGTGGAAGTTTGCTTTGTTACAGAGTATGTGATAAATTTTTGAGAAGGTTCCATGAGATGTTGAGAAGAAGGTGTATTCTTTCCTATTTGAGTGGAATGTTCTATAGAAGTCTGTTAAGTCCATTTTACTCATTACATTTTGCTGCTGTATTCATAATAGTGAGAAATTTGAAACAGACTACATATCTTTGAACAGATGACTACACAAAAAACATGTGGTACATTTAGACAATTGGAAACAGCTCATCTATAAAAAAATCCAACAAAATAAAACCCCACAAAATCATGAAATAAATATAGCATGAAAAATCATCCTTATTGCGATAATCTAGACCTCAAAGGACAAATATGGCATGTGTCAGTTATATTTAGATGTTAACCTTTAGGTCTTTAATAAGAAAGATACAATCAATTGAAACACAGAGTATAGATAAGGGACTAGCTGGAGGGAAGACTCTCCATAAGAAGGGGGAATACATTTGATATTTATGGTTAAATGGTTTGGAGATAAAATTGAAGATCAAATGGAGTTAGGGAGGGGAGGGGTGAATAGCAGAGGGAATACTTGGATTGATATCAAAAGGGAATGTTATTTGAAGGGCCACATGGAAACAATACAGGAGAAGTTTTTTTAATATGCAAATATGTCATTTAAAAAATAAGTAAATATGTCAGATATGTGTGTATAAATATCTAAATAACAAGGGAGACAAAGCCTTAATTAGATATCTGTGTCCACCAAATGAAATTTTCAGTGCCTGTAATGGGTTATATCTATTCAAGTTGTTGGCCAAGAAGTTACAATGTGGACCCCTAATCAAACTTAGCTATTGCCAAGGCTTTTCACAGCTCTCCACAAACTGGTGGTAAGACCCTATTGCTGAAGCCAATAACTACACAAACCATTTAACATGAATAGAGCTATTGTCTACCCAGAGCCTTCACTCCTACTAAGTGTTGTTTCTAGTATTTGAAAATACTCTGTACACTAGCATAGGAGAAAAGTAAGCACACAAAAGGTTTATCAACTGGGTAGTGGTGGTGCACACCTTTATTCCAATCACTGGGGAGGTAGAGGCAGGCAGATCTCTGTGAGTTTGAGGTAAGCCTGGTCTATAGGAGCTAGTTCCAGGACAGGCTCTTAAGATACAGAGAAACACTGTCTCAAAAAAAAAAACAGACAAAAGGTCTACAAACCCTAATATCTACAATGTTGACTTGCCTAAAAGATATACTGATTGTAATTATGACATAAAATCTGTGGGGGTAAGCAACCACGAACAGATTGACCGACTATGTGACATGGAACTTATCCCTAAAATTGCCCATGTGACCAAGAAACTGAAACAGGATGGGCCATGAACTTCAGGAAAATATTGAAACTGCATAGAAAAAAAATTCTCCTTACTTTTTCTGTTATACATATAGACCAGTGTCTTGGTCAAGCATCACAAAAGATACTTATTCCTGCAGAAGGAGATCAAATACCAAGACCCACAGCTGAGTCATGTGAAGAGTATGAAAGACAATGAAATACTCAGTACTAAGTGGGATGTCTCTGTGAAACTCATCCCTTGGGGATGACAGGAGGAAGAAAGATTGTAAGAATCAGTGGGAATGGATGTCACCAAGAATATAAGATCTTTGAGACACAACAGGACTAAGCACATATGAACTCACAGTGTCTATGGCTGCATACACAGGGCCTGCACATATATAAGACAGTTAGGGACCAATGAAGGGAGGGGAAGTAGACAGAAGTCCCCATTCTAAACCAGAAGTCATGGTGTTTTAAATATTGTTCACAACAGAAAAATTAGTTTTCTCCAAAAGGGTATCACTAGGTAAACAAAACACAATTAAGACCATGCCCAATGTCAAGCAGTAGATGGTAAACAGAAAATAAAGTGATACTTTTGGAAGGTGTTTTGTTTCACAATTCTCTGTCTGAACTTTTATCCATTGCAGATGATTTTTTTTTATTTTTTTATTTTTTAGTGTATTTTCACAGTGTGTCTCAGTATCTGTGTTTCTTGTGCTTTTTCATGACTTTTTATTTGATTGTTTTGTCCTATTCTAGTTTGTTTGTTTTAATTTTATCTCATTTTATTTTATTACATTCAGGATACCTGTTCATATTGTAATGGGAGAAAGAAAGAGTATGGATTTGGGTGGGTGGTCAGAATCTAGGAGGAGTTGGAGGAGGGGAAATGTAATCAGAATATATTGTATGAAAAAAGTCTATTTTCAATTTTAGAAATTAAAAAAATCAAAACAGATTCCCTCAGCTCAATCATGTGCCTGCAAACTTAGCTAAACTCTCAAGACCTATAGAAAATTCATTATCACAATCAGAGTGGCATGTTTGTCTGTGCTGTGAACCATGATTTACACTATGCATATGACTCTTTCATACACTGACTCAAGAGCACTCCTCTGTATCATCTTAGTTTTCAATGTCTGTCACGTGGTATTCATTCAAGGAATACTGGTTGATATATTCATTTCTTAAAGAAGAAACAGAAAGAAGGTTCCTTTAGTTTCTGTGTTTGATCACTTGGTCCACAGTTTGTGGAATATTTGGGTAGGATTGGAAGATGTAGCCTTATTGGAGGAGGCATGTCACTGGAGGAAGGTTTTAAAATTTCAAAAACCAAGCTATTGACCATTACTTCTCTCTGATTCCTGGTTTTGGATCAATATATGAGTCCTCTGTTACTGCTGTAGGACCATATCTGCCTGCTTCCCTACTGCTTTGATTTCCCCCATGAAACAGTATAATGTCTTCCTGAAAGTATAACGTCCCAATAAATTATTTTTTCTGAGTCTTTGTTGCAATAACTAGCTATTTGTATTACACTGCAATGATTAGGAACAGTATGATTCATAACAAAGTATTACTAATTTCAGATTGTTTCAGAGAACACATGAATATAAAAATTGTAAAGTTAATTCAATTAAAATAGTGGTCTTTCTAAAATGTTTAATATGAACAAT
The DNA here is from genome assembly GCF_982192425.1 of Myodes glareolus. Classification (NCBI taxonomy): domain Eukaryota; kingdom Metazoa; phylum Chordata; class Mammalia; order Rodentia; family Cricetidae; genus Myodes; species Myodes glareolus. Next base: position 82,971,383 of record NC_142027.1, read on the forward strand.
GTTTCCTCGGTCAGCACAAGCAAAGGATGGAAAACAACTGGATCACACTGCATAAGCTCCATAAAAAAAGAAAAAGATAAAAGAAAAGCACAATGTGAAATGTGCATATTTCAGTTTGCACTATACAGAAATACCACAGAGTAAAAGGTTGGGAAAAGGTTTTCCAGTCAAACGGACCTAAAAACCAAGCAAGTATAGCTATCCTAATACCTAACAAAATATATTTTAAACTAAAATCAATCAGAAGAGATGGAGAAGGACCCTTTATACTCATAGTGGGAACAATCATCAAGATGCAGTCTCAATCTTGAACAACTTTGTCACTCATACAAGAGCACTGAAACATGTAAAAAAATTACTAAAATTTAAATATCAGATCAAATCCCATACACTAATAGTAGGAGATTTCAGCACTCCACTCTTGCTAAGGGATGGGTCAATCAGACAGAAACTTAACAGAGAAATAAGAGAACTAACAGAAATCATGAATCAAATGGACATAAGAGACATCTATAGAACATTACATCCAAACACAAAAGAATATACCTTCTTCTCAGCACCTCATGGAACCTTCTCTAAAATTGATCACATGCTCAGTAACAAAGCAAACAGCCAAGGATATAAAAAAATTGGAGTAACCCTGTGTCTTATCAGATCACCATGGATTAAAGTTGGAATTAAGCAACAATACTACTCTCAGAAAGCCTACAAACTCATGGAAATTGAACAGTGAACTACTGAACCACCCCTGGGTCAAGGAAGAAATAAAGAAAAAATTGAAATAATTTCTAGAATCCAATGAAAATGAAGGCACAATGTATCCAAACCTTTGGGACACTATAAAAACAGTGCTAAGAGGAAAGTTCATAACAGTAAGTATGCACATAAATAAATGGAGAAAGCTCGCATTAGACATAACAGAACTCTTGAAAGCTCTAGAACAAAAAGAAGCAGGCTCACCCAGGAGGAGAAAACAGGAAATAAACAGATTAAAAGCTGAAATCAAAAAAATATAAACAAAGAAACAATGAAACAAAGAGTTGGTTTTTTGAGAAACTCAACAAGATAGACAAACCCTTATTCAAACTCATCAAAACACAGAGAGAGAACATCTGAATAACTAAAATCAAAAATGAAATGGGGACTTAACAACAGACACTGAAGAAATTAAGAGAATCATTAGGTCCTACCACAAAAACATGTACTCCTCAAAATTGGAAAACATAAAAGAAATGGAAATTTTTTTATATAGATAACATATATGAAAGTTAAATCAAGACCAGGTGAACAATTTAAATAAACCTATAAACTGCAAGGAAATAGAAGTTGTCATCAAAAATCTCTGAAACAAAAAAAGCCCAGGGCTGAATTGTTTTAATGCCGAATTCTACTAGAACTTCCAAAAAGAGCTAATACCTGTACTCTTCAAAGTATTCCATGTAATAGAAACATGAGAAACATTGCCAAACACTTATGAGGGTTAATTTTCCCTGATACCAAAACCACACAAAGACCTAACCAAGAAAGAGAATAACACACCAATCTCACTCATGAACATGGATGCAAAAATACTCAATAAAATACTGGCAAACTCAGTCGAAGAACACATCAAAAAATTTATCAAACATAATCGAGTTGGTTTCATCCCAGAGCTGCAGGGCTGGCTAAACATATAAAAATATATCAATGTAATTCACCATACAAATAAAGTAAATTGAAAAAAAACTATACGATCATTTCATTAGATGCTGAAAAAGCATTCAACAAAACCTTACACCCTTTCATGATAAAAGTCTTGGAGAGATTATGGATACAAGAGACATATCTAATTATAATAAAAGCAATATATAGCAAATTGACAGACAGCATAAAATTAAATGGAGAGAAACTTAAAGAGATTCCACTAAAATCAGGTACAAGACAAGGTTGTCCACTATCTCCATATCTCTTCAACATAGTTCTTAATGTTTTGGGTATAGCAACAAGACAACAAAAGTGGATTCAAATTGGAAAGGAAGAAGTCAAACTTTCAATATTTGCAGATGATATGATAATATATATATAACTGGTCCCAAAAACTCTACCAGAGAACAACAATACTTTCAGTAATGTGTCAGGATACAAAATCAACTCAAAAAAATCAGTAGCCTTCCTATATACACATGATAAAGAAGCTGAGAAGGAAATCAGAGAAACATCACATTTCACAACAGCCACAAATAACATAAAAGATCTTGGGGTAACACTAACCAAAAAAGTGAAAGACCTATTCAACAAAAACTTTAAGTCTTTGAAGAAAGAAATTGAAGAAGATATCAGAAAATGGAAAGATCTCCCATGATCTTGGATAGGTAGGATCAACATTGTAAAAATGGCAATCCTACCAAAAGCAATCTATAGATTCATTGCAGTCCCCATCAAAATCCCAATGCAAGACTTCACAGGTCTTGAAAGAAGTATAATCAACTTCATATGGAAAAAATAACCAGAATAGCCAAAACAATCCTCTATAATAAAGGAACTTTGGAGGCATCACTATCCCTGACATCAAATTCTGCTACAGAGTACTAAGATGAAAACAGCTTAGTACTTACATAAAAACAAAGAGGTTGACCTATGGAATCAAATCAAAGACCCTGATATTAATCCACATACATACCAACACCTGATTTTTAACAAGGAAGTTAAAATTATACAATGGAAAAAATAAAATATCTTTGACAAATGTGCTGACATACCTGTATGTCAACATGTAAAAGAATAAAATTAGATCCATATATATCACCATGTACAAAACTCAAGTCCAAATGAATTAAAGATCTCAATTTAAATGCAACCACATTGAACCTGATAGAAGAGAAAGTGGGGAATAGTCTTCAATGCATGGACACAAGAGATCACTTCCTAAATATATCCCCAGTAGTACAGACATTGAGAGCAGCAATAAATAAATGAGTGTGGAAGGGCGTGTTCGATCGATAATTAACCAGGCCAACTCAATACAAAAAGATTTAGCTTTTAATAAAAGGGGAAAACTTACACAAGCAGAGATCCCACGAACACCAGGTGAGGAGGGAATCAAAGAGAGGAAGTGGCAAGGCACTTCGATCTTTTATTTGTTTTGTGTGGCCTGAGGGGGACACACCTTAAGCAGAATGTGATTGGCTGAGATTCCCCATCATCTCCCCCTTTGTCTAAACAAGATTGAACTAAAACAATACAACTATATACAGTAGGAACAGATACCAAACATAAAATTACAAACATCAAACAGTATTAAGCAAGAAACATTACAAAAGTTTTACTAAACATTCTATTTCAAGGAATCTAAATAATTTAGAGGGTAACTACAACTATCTAATCTTCAACTTCATCAAAGATCTGAGAAGGGAAATAATTTTACTTAGGCAACCAGGAAGTGCAAGCGAGAAACTTCTGAAATGTGCAACAAATAAAAAAGACAATTGATTACCTGGGCAATCACCCAAAGTCTCGCTTGCAATGTTGAGTCAACCAACTTTGGCTAAGGCCTAACCTAACTGACATGCCATTTTCAAAGGCAAGAAACCTTTTAGACCTCTCTTACCCTGTCTTGGCAAGATAAGACAATCCTGTTTTTATCCATTTATGGATAGTCTGTAATTCTGTCAGTGGTTGAGGTATGGGATTTTTCTTTGCCCAAAGGCCAGTACTGAATTCCAAGGGCTGGTAGATTCTTCTATATGTTGAGCATCTAATTGCTCTTGTAGCAGCTGTTCTAAAGCCTGCAACTTTTCCTCAGATAAAGGCCATTGCTTCATCCATATTGGTTTCTCAGTCCAACATTTTAGAGGCAGGGCTGTTTGTACCTCTGAAGGGCCATCAACTGTTTTGTGTTCTTGTACAGCTCTAATGGCTGGTTTCTGCCATCTGTAATATCTTTTAATATTTTCCTCAGAAATATAGGCTCTAGAAGCAGCAGGAATGTTAATTTGGGTAATCCATTGCTTCAATAGGTCACGGGCCCATAAATTCACTGCAATATTGGCTACATATGGCCTTAGTTTTCCTATTTGTTCTTCTGGCCCTATGCATTTAACCCATCTCGTGCTTTGTCTCACTTGAGATAGAGTTCCTATTCCCAGGAACTGAATATCTACCTCCTGAAGAGGCCAATGTGGATGCCAAGATTCTGGAGTAATGATACTTACATCCACACCTGTGTTCAGTAAGCCAGTAATAAATTTGCCATTTACACACACTCTTAGCTTTGGTCTTTGTTCATTTATAAAATTCTGCCAAAATATACGTCTACTTTGTCCTACCAGATTTCTTAATTCATTCACCACATTTAACTCATCCTTCAGGCCGTTATTGCTTTTAGCAGCAGGTATGGGGCTTTCTAATTTCCCTGAAGAGGCACATTCTCTGCAGTGATCATAAATGACTGGACCACATTCACCATGAGGGCCTGCGAGAGGCCCCTCATTGCATTTCCCAATGGTAACAGGTTGCCTTGTTTATCTCTTGTTGATCTACACTCATTCATCCAATGCCTGCCTTTTCCACATCTCCTGCATAAACCTGAAGGCTGAGTCCTCCTATTCCTGTTATTCCTAGAAGAGACATTATTCCTGGAATTTCGTTGTCTGCAGTCCCTTTTCATATGTCCCATTTTACCACAATGAAAGCATTTGGTAATCTGATGTCTCCTTTTACTTTTGGAAATTGCTTCTTCTACCCATGCTTCAGTGCCATATTCAAATGTATCAACATTCATATTGATGGATCCTGAAAGAGGTTGATTCCCAATTTTCTGAGAAATCACCATACTGATTTCCAAAGTGGTTGTACAAGTTTGCATTCCCACCAGCAATGAATGAGTGTTCCCCTTACTCCACATCCTCTCCAGCATAAGATATCATTGGTATTTTTAATCTTAGGCATTCTGACAGATGTAAGATCGTATCTAAGAATTGTTTTGATTTGCATTTCACTAATGGCTAAGGATGTTGAACATGTCCTTTAGTATCTTCTGGCCATTTGATATTCTTCTATTGAGAGTTCTCTGTTTAGCTCTATACCACAGTTTTTAATTGGGTAATTTAGACGTTTGATGTCTAACTTCTTGATTTTTTTTATATAAAACTCAAGATCAATCCTTTGTCTGATGTTGGGTTGGCGAAGATTTTTCCCATTCAGTAGGGTGCCTTAAAAGTCTTATTGACTGTGTCCTTTGCTTTATAGAAGCTTCTCAGTTTTAGGAGGTCTCATTTGATGGAGAATCTCAGCCAATTATATTCAAGTAACACTTCCTTGACACTTCCTCTCTTTGGTTCCCTGCTTACCTAGTGCTCGTGGGATCTCTGGTCGTGTAAGTTTTTCCCCATTTATTAAACGCTAAATCTTTTTTTTTTATTTGTTTGATATCTTACAATGAAATTTATTTTTTTCCAGATAGGCTGAACAACTTCAATATATTGTGTGATTTTTTATTTAAAAAAATACAAGTAATTTATCTGTCTGTGTCATAACTGAGTCAGAACCCTTTTCTGAGTGTACCCTGGAAATCTTTCCTGAGGACTAGTTAACTAGAACTAGACATAGAGAAAGATATAGAAAAGGCAGGGAGAGAGTTGGATTTTTCAGTGTTTTTTGATCTGGGAAGAGTAGAGAAAGGGTCAGCTGGTTGGTCTTCTGCTTTTTTTTAATTAAAATATAAAAGTTTCCATTTTCGCCCCTCCTCCCAACACCCTCACACTCCCCCCACTCCCTCTCCTCTTCCCTCTCCATCTCTAAGAGCAGTCAGGGTTTCCTGCCCTGTGGGTAGTTCAAGTTACTCCCCACTCCCTCCAGGTCCAGGAAGGTGAATATCCAAATAGACTGGATCTCCAAAACTCCAGAATATGCAGAGGAAACAAGTCCCAGAGTCATTGTCAATGGCTTTTTAGAAAGACTTCGGGCCAGCCACATTCAGGGAATCCAGCCTCCTCCAGAGAATCTGGTTGGATCAAGCGCTCCTTCAGTCCCAGTCAACTGGCCTTGGTGAACTCTCATGAGATCAGTCCCCTTGTATCAGTGGGTGATCGCTCCCCTTGCGGTTCTGATTTTCTTTTTCTTGTTCTTCCTCCTTCCGCTCCTCCTTTGGACCTTGGGGGGCTCAGTCCGGTGCTCCAATGTGGGTCTCCGTCTGCATCGCCATCCATCGCCAGATGAAGGTTCCCTCTGATCTTGCCCTCCCTGCTCACATTTTTCTTCCTTTTGCTTCTCGCTTGGACCTAGGGAGTTAAGTCCAGTGTTCCAACGTGGGTCCCCGTCCCTATCTCCATCCATTGACAGATGAAGGATCTATGGTGATAAGAAAAAATATTCATCAGTATGTTTATGGGCCAAGGCCAGTTCAGGCACCCGCTCCTCTGTCCAGAGAACAAACTGGGGATCTCTCCTTGGACCTGGGATCCCATTTACAGTCAAGTCTCTAGTAAACCCTAAACTGATTTCCATAGTTGAGATATATTCTTCCCTGAACCCATATCTATCCTTCCTCCCTCCCCCCTCCCAGTCCCCCAAGTATTCCCCATTCTTCCGCTGCTCCCTTCTCTCTAACCCTCTCCTCTTCCAACTACCCTCCCAACCCCCCATGCACCTGTGGTTACCTGGAACTCTTGCCTATCTATTTCCAAACTCCAGGAGGAAAACTACCTGACCTTTCTTCAGGTTCACCTTCTTATTTAGTTTCTCTAGGATCACGAATAATAGACTCAAAGACCTTTAATTATGGCTAGAATCCACTTATGACTGAATACATACCTTATTCCTATTTTTGGGTCTGGCTTATCTGACTCAGTTAAGCGTTTTCTTTTTCTTTTTTTTATTTTTCTATTTATTTATTTATTTATTTATTTATTTATTTTTATTTAATTTTTACTGGGAACCCCTCCAGAATCAAGTCTCTTGCAAACCCTAGAATGGCTCTCTTAGTTGCGATATAAACTTCCCTGCTCCCATAACCATCCTTCCTCCCTCCCCCCTCCCATTCCCCAAAGCCATCCCCAATTCTCGCCCTCTCCCCTCTCCCTAACCATCTTCCCTTACGTCCAGTCCCCAACCCCCATGCACCCGAGTTTGCTTGGCAATCTTGCCTAGTTCTATTATCCAGTAGGATAATTATATAAATTTTCTTATGGTTCACCTTCTTATCTAGCTTCTCAAGGATCACAAATTATAGACTCAAAGACCTTTAACTATGGCTAGAATCCACTTATGAGTGAGTACATACCATATTCCTCTTTTTGGGTCTGGGTTACCTCACTCAGTAAAGCGTTTTCTATTTCCATCCATTTGCATGCAAAATTCAAGATGTCATTGTTATTTACCGCTGAGTAAAACTCTAATGTATATATGTTCCACACTTTCTTTAACCATTCTTCTATTGAGGGGCACCTAGGTTGTTTCCATGTTCTGGCTATTACAAATAGTGCAGCTATGAACATAGTTGAACAAATACTTTTGTAGTATGATAGGGCATCTCTTGGATATATTCCCAAGAGTGAAATTGCTGGGTCCTGAAGGAGGTTGACTCCCAGTTTCCTGAGAAACCGCCACACTGATTTCCACAGTGGCTGCACAAGTTTGCATTCCCACCAACAATGGATGAGTGTTCCCCTCACCCTACATCCTCTCCAGCATAGGCTATCATTGGTGTTTTTGACTTTAGCTATTCTGACAGGTGTAAGATGGTATCTCAAAGTGGTTTTGATTTGCATTTCCCTGATCCCTAAGAAGGTTGAGCGTGACCTTAAGTGTCTTCTGGCCATTCAAAGTTCATCTGTTGTGAATTCTCTGTTAAGTTCAGTACCCCATTTTTTAATTGGGTTAATTAGAGTTTTAGTGTCTAGTTTCTTGACTTCTTTGTATATTTTGGAGATCAGACCTTTGTCTGATGAGGGATTGGTGAAGATCTTCTCCCAGTCAGACGGCAACCTTTTTGTCTTACTGACAGTGTCCTTTGCTTTATAGAAGCTTCTCAGTTTCAGCAGGTCCCATTTATTCATTGACTCTCTTATTGTCTATGTTACTGGGGTTCTACTTAGGAAGTGGCCTCCTGTGCCTATATCTTGTAGACTACTTCCCAATTTCTCTTCTATCAGGTTCAAAGTGGAGAGATTGATGTTGATGTCTTTAATCCATTTGGACTTGAGTTTTGTACATGGTGATAGATATGGATCTACTTTCATTCTTCTACAGGTTGACATCCAGTTATGCCAGCACCATTTGTTAAAGATGCTTTCCTTCTTCCATTGTATACCTTTAGCTCCCTTGTCAAAAATTAGGTGTTCATAGGTTTTTTGGTTAGTATCCGGGTCTTCTATTCGATTCCATAGGTTGACTTCTCTGTTCTTATGCCAATACTAAGCCGTTTTCAATACTGTAGCTCTGTAATAGAGTTTGAAGTCAGGGATGGTAATGCCTCCAGAAGTTCCTTTATTGTATAATATTGTTTTGGCTATCCTGGGTTTTTTGTTTTGCCATATAAACTTGATTATTGTTCTCTCAAGTTCTGTGAAGAAGTTTGATGGAATTTTGATGGGGATTGCATTGAATCTATAGATCGCTTTTTGTAGAATTACCATTTTTACTATGTTGATTCTCCCAATCCAAGAGCAAGGGAGGTCTTTCCATTTTCTGGTATGCTCCTCAGTTTCTTTCTTCAAAAGCTTAAAGTTCTTGTCAAATAGGTCTTTCACTTCCTTGGTTAGATTGACCCTGAGATATTTTAAGCTATTTGTGGCTATTGTGAAATGTGATGTTTCTCTGATTTCCCTCTCCGCTTCTTTATCCTTTGTGTATAGGAGGGCCAATGATTTTTTGGAGTTGATCTTTTATCCTGCCATGTTACTAAAGGTGTTTTTCAGCTGTAGGAGTTCTTTGGTAGAGTAGTTGGGGTCTCTTATGTAGACTATCATATCGTCAGCATATAACGAAAGTTTAACTTCATCCTTTCCAATTTGAATCCCCTTGATCTCCTTATGTTGTCTTATTGCTATTGCTAGAACTTCAAGCACTATATTGAAGAGGTATGGAGAGAGTGGACAGCCTTGTCGTGTTCCTGATTTTAGTGGAAAGGCTTTGAGTTTCTCTCCGTTCAATTTGATGTTAGCTGTCGGCTTGCTGTATGTTGCTTTTATTATATTTAGGTATGATCCTTGTATCCCCAGTCTCTCCAACGCCTTTATCATAAATGGGTGTTGAATTTTGTCAAATGCTTTTTCAGCATCCAATGAAATGATCATATGGTTTTTTTCTTTCAGTTTATTTATATGATGGATTACATTGATAGATTTGCGTATGTTGAACCAGCCCTGCATCTCTGGAATGAAGCCTACTTGATCATAATGGATAATTTTTCTAATGTGTTCCTGGATTCGGTTTGCCAGTATTTTATTGAGAATTTTCGCATCGATGTTCATGAGTGAGATTGGCCTGTAAATCTCTTTCTTGGTTGTGTCTTTGTGTGGTTTTGGTATTAGGGTGACTGTAGCTTCATAAAAGGAGTTTGGCAGTGAGTCTTCTGTTTTTATATTGTGGAATAAATTAAGGAGTATAGGTATTAGCTCTTCCTGGAAGTTCTGGTAGAATTCTCCATTGAAACCATCTGGTCCTGGGCTATTTTTGGTAGGGAGATTTTTGATAACAGCTTTTAATTCTTCACGACTAACAGGTCTATTTAGATTGTTCACCTGTTCTTGGTTCAACTTTGGTATATGGTATTTATCTAAAAAAGTGTCCATTTCTTTTACATTTTCCAACTTTGTGGCATAGAAACTTTTGTAGTAAGATCTAATGATTCTCTGAATGTCCTCTGTGTCTGTGGTTATGTCCCCCTTTTCATTTCTGATCCTATTAATTTGCAAGTTCTCTCTCTGCCGTTTGATTAATTTGGATAGGGGTTTGTCAATCTTGTTGATTTTCTCCAAGAACCAGCATTTTGTTTCGTTGATTCTTTGGATTGTTTTCTGTATTTCTATTTTGTTGATTTCAGCCCTCAGTTTGATTATTTCCAGTCTTCTACTCCTCCTGGGTAAATCAGCTTCTTTTTTTTCTAGAGCTTTCAAGTGTGCTGTTAAGTCTCCAATATGTGCTTTCTCCGTTTTCTTTAATTGGGCACTTAGTGCTATGAACTTTCCTCTTAGCACTGCTTTCATAGTGTCCAATAGTTTTGAATACATTGTGTCTTTGTTTTCATTAAATTCAAGGAAGACTTTAATTTCTTTCTTTATTTCTTCCTTGACCCAGGGGTGATTTAGTAGTTGACTGTTCAACTTCCATGAGTTTGTTGACTTCCTGGGGGTACCATTGTTGTTGAATTCTAATTTTAATTCATGGTGATCTGACAAGACACAGGTGGTAACTAATATTTTTTTGTATCTGTGGAAGTTTGCTTTGTTACCCAGTATGTGGTCAATTTTCGAGAAGGTTCCATGAACTGCAGAGAAGAAGGTATATTCTTTCCTATTTGGGTGGAGTGTTCTATAGATGTCTGTTAAGTCCATTTGATTCAATACCTCCTACAATTCTCTTATTTTTCTGTTAGGTTTCTCTCTGATTGACCTGTCCATTGGTGAGAGAGGAGTGTTGAAGTCTCCTACTATTAGTGTGTGTGGTTTGATGACTGCCTTGAGTTCTAGAAGAGTTTCTTTTACATATGTGGGTGCCTTTATCTTAGGGGCATAGATATTCAGGATTGAGACTTCTTCCTGATGAATTGTTCCTGTTATGAGTATGAAGTGTCCATCTCCATCTCTTTTGATTGATTTTAGTTTGAAGTCGATTTTGTTAGATATTAGAATGGCCACACCCACTTGTTTCTTAGGTCCATTTGCTTGGAAAACCTTTTCCCAACCCTTTACTCTGAGTAGGTGTCTGTCTTTGTGGTTGAGGTGTGTTTCTTGTAGACAGCAGAATGTTGGATCCTGTTTTCGTATCCAATCTCTAAGTCTGTGCCTCTTTATAGGTGAGTGGAGTCCATTGATATTAAGTGATATTAATGACCAGTGATCGATGACTCCGGTCATTTTTTGGGGTAGTAGAATGTATGTGTTTTCCTTCTTTGAATTGTGCTTGTGAAGGATCTCTAGATGTCTGAGTTAGTGTAGGCAGTGTTGGGAATGTTGGATTCCTTGCATTGTGATTTTCCTTCTAGTATTCTCTGTAAGGCTGGATTAGTAGCTACGTATTGTTTAAATTTGTTTATTTGTTTTTATCCTGGAATATTTTGTTTTCTCCATTGATAGTGAACAATAGCTTGGCTGGGTATAGTAGTCTGGGCTTGCATCCATGGTCTCTTAGTTTCTGCAGTACCTCTATCCAGGACCTTCTGGCTTTCATGGTTTCCATAGAGAAGTCTGGTGTAAGTCTGATAGGTTTACCTTTATAAGTTACTTGACCTTTTTCCTTTGCAGCTCTTAATATCCTTTCTTTAGTCTGAATGCTTTGTGTTTTGATTATTATATGATGAGGGGATGTTTTTTTCTGATCCAGTCTATTCGGTGTTCTGTATGCTTCTTGAACCTTCATAGGAATATCGTTCTTTAGGATGGGAAAGTTTTCTTCTATAATTTTGTTAAATATATTTTCTGGACCTTTGAAATGCAATTCTTCTCCTTCTTCTACTCCTATTATTCTTAGATTTGGTTTTTTTGCGTCCCACAGTTCCTGAATGTTTTGTGATGAGAATTTGTTGGATTTGCTGTTTTCTTTGGTCAGAGTGTTTAATTTCTCTATGGTGTCCTCAGAGTCTGAGATTCTTTCTTCTATCTCTTGTATTCTGTTCGTTATGCTTGTTTCTGAAGTCTCTGTTCGTTTACCTAGATTTTCCATAGCCAGCCGGCCCTTGGTTTGTGATTTCTTCAATGAGTTCATTTCAGTTTTCAAATCTTGAACTGTTTCTATTACCTGTTTGATTGTTTTTTTCTTGGTTTCCCAGAATTTCTTTCACGGATTTATTCATTTCTTCAAACTCTTTGGTATATTTCTCTTCCATTTCTTTATTCATTTCCTCAATCTTTTTGTTATACTTATCTTCCATTTCTTTCCTGCAGATTTTCACCTCCTGTTTAAGTTCCTCTATTATTTTCATAAAGATCCGCTTAGATTCGATCTCTTCTATTTCTTCTGGAGTAGGGTGTTCAATTCTTCTAGTTTCGAGCTCCCTGGATTCTGGAGATGTCATGTTGCCTTTCAGGTTGTTGGAGGAATTCTTGCATTGGTGCCTGCCCATCTCGTCCACTCTGGATGAAGTTTCTCAGCACTTTCTGGAAAGAACTCCTCAACACTCTCTGGGTTGGACTTCTCAGCACTCTCTGTATAGAGCTCCTCAGCATTCTCTGGGTAGGACTCCTCAGCAGTGCTACAGGGCTAGCTGTTCTTCCCAGGACCCAGGAGACAAAGGGCCAGCAGCAGTGGGGGGAGGGAGGGGTCCCGTGGAACTCTGAAGACCCTGCTGCAGAAGCTGAGGGGGGAGGGGCTGTGCTCTCCTCCTGGATAGGCAGGCTGCCCAGGCGAGCACCCACTCACCTCTCTGAGAAAAGCTCCTCAGCAGTGCTACAGGTCTAGCTGGTCTTCCCAGGACCCCCGCTAAATCTTTTTGTATTGAGTTGGCCTGGTTAATTATCGATTGACCATTGCCCTGCCATATTTTGGCACCCAACCATGCGGATTTTTCCCTCGCTGCACCTCTGAGCAGCTTCTGCTCTGCGCTGCCTGCAACAGAAGTAGCAGAACGAGGCAAGCACAGTCCTAGAGCCAATGGGCACTGGCAGCAACTACACTGCCTCAGAGCAGCCCTTCTCTGCATCCTGGTGTGTTCTCACATGTTGTGCTTTACACGGCATGAGCCTCACTTGCCCACCCCAACCTGGCTTGAATTTCCCAACTTGTGCTGCCGCTGTGGAACAAGTGAACAGAGCCCAGTACTCTTCGCAATTGTTATCAACCTTCCTAATGCTGCAACCCTTTAATACAGGTTATGGTGACCCCATAAAATTATTTTCATTGCTACTTCATAACTGTAATTTTGATTCAGTTATAAATTGTGATATAAATATCTGTCTTTTCGGATAATTCTAGGTGATCACAAAGGGGTCATGACCCACAAATTGAGAATCTCTGATATAGTTCCAGCCTTGCAATATTGTTCTCTTTAATACCTGCCAAATTAATATTATATAGTCTGAGTAGGTAGTACCAATATACATAAGAATCTATATGTATATACATGAACATATGCAACAATGAGAAAAGGGGCCTTGGTTTGAAAGAGAGCAAGGTATTTGGGAGGGTTTTAAAAGAGGAAAGTAGAAACAAAACTGATAAAATTATAACCTCAAGAAATAATTTTTATAAAAATGGCAAGTTTAAAGAAAAATATCTGAACTCTATTAAACTGGAAATCCTAATGGAAATGGATAAAATTCTAGATATAACTGAATCAGAGAAATTAAACCAAGAAGGAATCAGTCTTTCAAATGACGAGATTGAAACAGCAACTAATATTTTTATAACGCTAAAATTTTTGGATGCTGAAAGATCCACACCAGAATTCTAAAAGATTTAAAAGAAGATCTACAATCAATACTTCCTTAATTATCAGAAAAATAGAAATGTAATAATCACTTTCAAACTCCCTCTGTGAAAGTATATTTACTCTACTGTGGGAGTCATGAGAAGTCTCAGCAAACACACAAACAAAGCTTTAGTAGTATGGTTGGTAGTAGCACTTTTTCTTCTGGAGCTTATGAAGTGTTCAGCAGTGGATTCTTGGCTTGGTTTATAGTGCAATGTGTGAGTTTCCTGCAGTATAGTTGCTTTTAGGTCCAATTAGGTAGGTGTTGGCTGTATCCAAGTTGCGTGTGCCTCTATGGCATTGTTAGGGGCATCGTGCTAGTCTTTTTGTATAGTTTTCAACCTTCTTATCTTGTAGAGCAATTGATACCATGTTCCCACTTACATAGTACCTCCAAAATTTGTGAGGGCTACTCCTCAATGATGCAGCTTCCAGATCAATGGAAGTCACTTTGGTGACTACAGGGTATGATGTCTTCAGAAACAAAATCTCACTATGAGGTTTTAGCATGAAACCAAAAGCAATTGTGGCAGAAGTCACACTGTCACACCTGGTAATTGTGTATGAATGTTCTGTAATGATGTTCCATTCTGAAAGGCCCTTTAGAGAGTCCCATCCACCTGGCGAGAACCCATGGAAGCAATGCTTGAGACCCCTGCATTGATCCTAAGAAGCTCATGGCCTCCAGATCTCACTTTCTCTATGCTCATTCTTATGATAATTCTTAGCTTTGCCTTGTCAGTTGTGATTGTAGCTGAGTTTACTAGGAATCAAAACTGATATTTTTTCTATATGTTTCTACAAAGAGATTAGCTCTCTCAAGAGTTATTCATAACTGGTTTCTCTGATCACCCCTGGCTGCCTTTGTAATCATTCTGAATAAACAGGAGGAACTCACTAAGGTTAATGACTCTTGCTTACTTAACTATTCTAAAAAAGGGATAACTATATTACAAAGAACTTAAGAATTTGGGAGATAGATGGGTTCTTAAAAGATGACATACAAACTTATAAGGACACATAAGAAAAGGGTAAATGATATGAAAGGTCAGACATCTATTTGGTGCTAGGATATGAATGGTTAGATACATTTTTCAGTTAAAATTCCCATTTCTCTTGGAAGTAAAAAGTACACTTTGAAACTGGTCCCAATAGTTAAAGACTTAGGTAATCAATACTATTTTAAATTTTGTGAAGAATATGATTATAAATGTTATCCCCATAAAAGTAATAGACAAATTATTTGGAAATTAATTTATACCCCAAAATATAATAATGGGTATGGCATCATATGCCCAGATTACAAAAATATTAAAGTATTGCATTGTTAAGGACTAATCATATGACTATTTTTGTAACCACATGCTTGCAGCCAGCTAAGTCACAGCATGAATAAAATATACCTGAGTAGATATAATTATGTGTCTCATAATACAAAAACCTAGTGATATCAGGTAAAAGTCAATGGTGTCAAGGAAGGGGAGAAGAGGAAAAGAAACTAAAATGGATATTCCTTCACTGTTTGTGGGAGTGAAAACTTGTATAGTCCCTGTGAAAATCAGTATGACGGTTTCTCCAAAAACTGGAAATCAATCTATCTCAAGACCCAGCATTAACACTGTTGGTATATACCCAAAGGATTCTCAATCATATCAAAAGGGCATTTGCTCAACAATGTTTATAGCAACATTATTAATAATAGCCAGAAACTGGAAACAACCTATATGCCCCTCAACTAAAGAATGAAAAGAGAAAATGTGGTACATTTACATAATGAATTATTAGTTGTAAAAAAAAAACACTTTGTAGGCAAATGGATGGAACTAGAAAATACCATCCTGAGTGAGGAAACCCATACCCAAAAAGACAAACATGATATGTGCTCACTCCTAAGTGGATATTAGAGATAATTAGGTGTAAAACAAGGCACAACAAGGCTACAATTCACAGCCCCAAAGAAGCTAGGTAAAAAGGAGAATTCCAAGAGTGACATACATAGATCACCCTAGGAAAAAGAAATAGGTAAAATCCCCTGGGTAAACTGGGGGTAGGGGTTAAAAGGGGAGGGAATGAGAGGATCAGGGATGAGAACAGGAGGGGACTGGATGGTCAAGTTAAAGGAGGGATGGAGAGAGGGAGTAATGAAAGAAAAGTCTTGATAGAGGAATGCATTGTAGTGCTAGGGAGACACCTGGTGATAGAGAAATTCCCAGGAATTCACAAGGATGACCCAAACTAGTACTCCTGACAATAAAGAGAGTTTGTCTGAACAGGCTTTCTCTTGTTATCAGATTGGTGACTCCCCTATTCGTCATGATAAAAATTTCATCCAGTGAGTGATGGGAGCAGATGGAAAAATCCACAGTCAAGCACTGCACTGAGCCCCTGGAATCCAATAAAAGAGAGTAACGAGTAATTATATGAGCAAGTGGAGTCAAGATCATGAAGGGGAAACCCGAAGAGAAAGTAGACCCAAGCTAGGGGGAGTCCATGGACTCTGGACTAAAAGCTGGTGAGCCTAGATGAGATGAAACTGGGCCATCAAAACATGGGTGACAGATGTGTGGCTTGATCTGTTTGTGAAACCCCTGGCAGTGGAACCAGGATTTATCAATGGAGCATGAACTGGCATTTTGGAACCCATTCCCTATGATGGGATACCTTGCTTAGCCTTCATGCATGGGGGAGACATTTGATACTGTCTTAACCAGATATGTCAGGCTTAGTTAAAGAGAAGTCATGTAGCCCCACCAGAACTGGACAAAATTTTTCCTGGTGAGTCACTGCTAAGTGGTGATATGCAGATTACTAGAAATGGGTTAAGTTAATATGTAACAGTTAGTCAGTAAGAAGCTAGAGATAATGGGCCAAACAGTGATTTAAATAATATAGTTTCTGTTGATTATTTCACAGCTGAGCAGCCAAGAACCAACAAGTAGCACTCCAACAACAAATTGGCACCCACGCAGAAAACTAAAATCCACTTAAAACCCAAGGGAGCTTAAAAAGTCATTTTAGACACAAAAGAACCGAGTTAAGAGTAGCTTCTTGGTAGCCAGCATAAGCAAAACTAACAGGTATGTATTAAAGATTTTTTGATTTCAAAGTTTGAGTCTATGGATGTGTTGCTTTAGAAAAGAGGTTCCTCTTTTGTTTCTACAGAGGATGAGAACCTGTGGATTGCTTCCAGACTAATATGGCTTGATTCACCAAGACCTCATGAAAGGTTGCTGTGAATACCCTCCAAAAAATTACTTCACCCAAGAAAAATCAGGAAGCAGCTTGAAAAGAACCACACTCATATTCTCAAATATTGTTTATAAATGTTTGTTTACATTTAAAGGGGGCTATGTTATAGAAATTTTCATTGGTATGAACCTTGGTTTACTGATACAATTTTAAGGTCAATTTTGTTATACTGTGAATATGTATATTTCTACTCTTTATTAAGGTATTGTGTGTGCAGCTCATTTAAAAATGTAATGTATAATTAAAAACTATAGATTACTAGATAATCATCTATTATATTCAAGCTTGAAGTCATGTTAGTTAGGTTTTCTAGATGTACAGAGATGTATTTCAGATGAATTGGCAGTCTTCAAACATTTCAAAGACTACAGAATATAGCATTTCAAATATTTTAAGCACTTAGGGCTTTTCATGACAATGAGACACATCTGCTCCTGGCAGCACCAATTACTTCAAGAGGAAGATGGGCATCGAAGAGGCCCCTTATGTAGTTTGCTAGCCATTTGGGCAAGTAACTGCTCTTGCCTGGACTTTTTCATGAACTGGACATGCAGGACCTGCAGAGAAATGACTTGCTGAACTTGCCTAAAGGTGAAATGATCCTTCAGGATTTCTGCCTCATGAAAGAGTCTGCCAGACATTTTACAGGACACAGAAAAGTGCCAATATATGCAGAATTGTCTTTGAAATTTCCTGCTTCATGGAAAAGTCTGCCAGATACAATGGGCCTATAGGTGAAAGATGGATGCTACAATGGTACAGAAGAACTTTGGGTGACTGTTCAGGCAGCAAGATGTTTCTGTCATTTCTACAGATTGGGGAATTGCTTAAAATGTGCTTCCTGCTTTCTTAGGTATTATAATATCCTTCTGGAGTCTTTCATGGAGTTGAAGACAGATTGCTATTTTTATAGTTTTCCTTAGTTATGATAAGAAATAAAGTATAGGTGAAACTTTAGGCTTATGAAGATATGATAGATGATAGAATATTTTCCTTTACTTCTCAAATGTAAATAGACTAAATATTGTAACTAAAAATTCTTGCCTGATAGCTGTTTTATATATGTAATTTTACTATGCTAAAATTAAAATCTTCCTTTTTATTTAAGCTGAAAATGGAAGCTGTTGTTGGATTCCCTTCTGTACACTATGAATGTGTTTTATTATCATTGGTTATCAAAAAGTCTGTTTTGACCAATGACTAATAGGGTAAAACTAGGTGGAAAGTCTGAACAGAGATATAAAGAGAGAGTAGGAAGAGTCAAGGAGACACCTTGTAGCTGTCAGAAAACTTTACCAGTAAATCATGAACCTCATGGCAATACATAGATTAATAGAAATGGGTAAAATCAAGATGTAAGAGTTATCTAGAAATATGCATCAACTACAGGCCAAACAGTGTTGTAATTAGTATAATTTCGTGTTATTATTTGGGTCTGGATGACTGAGAAAGGAACAGGCAGTCTCTGTCTACAATTCACAACTCTGCTAGAGCTTGATTCCAGCACAGTAGCAGTAGCTTCTATTGTTTGGAGCTCTCTTGCCCCACAGTCACAAACAACTCAACAGTTGCTATTTATAAATGCAACAGAGTGTTTTGAGCCAATCTATAGGTACAAAGGCTTCATTATCCCACTATGTGAAGTAACTTCACTAAGATAATATGTGTTTCTATGTATTTTTAAGTAAGCATACAAAATAGTATGTTTTTCTGTAGTTTCCCAACACCCTTAGGGTTGTGTATGCCCCTTTCCCTCTCCTATACATCACTCCCTATTCATGCCCTCTCACTGTGTATTCTTCCCTCCTTTTCTCTATGGACTACTCACTTCCTCTTCCCAAGTCAAGCCCCCACTTTAATTTTCCCTTTATAACACCTGCTATTTATCTCTCTGAAGTTATGCATCCTCCTCTCAAAACACTTTCTTTCTACTTTCTTGGTTTCTATGATTACTCAAGGTTTTCCACTCAAATCAAAAAGATTTAATTTTAGGGACTACAAATAGGATGGAACAATATATTTTTCTGTACCTGGGTGACCTAACTAAGTATAATCTTTGCCAATTCCATCAATTTATTTGCAGATTTAATTTTTCTTTACTGTTGAATAAAATTGTATATGCACACTTCATTTTCATCAACCATTAACCAGATGAAGGACAGTTAGGCTGCTTCTATTGCTTAATATTTGTTAAGACAAAAGTGGGAACCATGACTAAACAAGTACATCTGTGGTGGGAGATCAAGTCTTTTCAGTGTATGCCAAGCACTGATATATTTTATTCATACAGTATATCTCATCTAAGTTCTTTTGGGAAATTTCCACAATGAACCCAGGAGGTGATGGAACACTTTCCAAGGCAACCAACCTTGGATGAAGGTTGCCCTCCCACTTCATCTTCGACAGCATTTGTTGAGAACTGTAGTGTAGGTTTGAGGTTTATCTTTTGTAGTTTGATTCCTTTGTCTCTACTATTTGGTAAAAACATGAAATAAAATTTCTGAATGAACTTTATCATTACTTTTTTACTTTAGTACAGTATAAATATTACAATGTAAAAAAGCAGAAGTGATTTTTTTATCGCAAACTAAGATTTATGCCTACTTCCTCATCTGTCTGTATCACTGTAAGATGCATTACTTTCCCAGATAGCACAGTAATAATCAGCCTCATCCTCTTCTTGTAGCTGAGAGATGTGCAAGTCTGCTGCATTTTTGGAGGTATCTTTGGATCCAGAGACTCTATTGGTGACTCCAGGCCCAAGGTACTTGTCTGAGTCTGAGTAGTAGCACAGGAAAAACCGAGGAGGGCTCCCCTGCATCTGCTGGTACCAGTAAATGTTTTTACCACCAACATTGATGCCACTCTTCAAGGAACAAGTAAGTCTGACTGTTGATCCAAGAGGTGCAGAGATGGAGGTTGGCTGTGTCAGTATAGATTCAGAAAAAGAACCTGCAAAAGAAGACATCACAGTGAGCAATGGAGCTGAGGTACAAATTTTTGTAGATCTGAAAAAGAATGGACCAAGTGAAGGAGTTCTCCCAAGTACTAATAGGGCCTGTCCCTACCTGTACAGTAAGATACCAGAATAAAGAGAGGCGTCCAAGCCATGATAGGCAAGCACAGCTTCTTCTTAGACCAGGTTGTTTTGTCTGAGCTGTCTCATTATCTCATTGCCAGGAATCTCATAGAAGAGCATCTAGCCATGCAAATGAGTTGTCATTAACTCCTCCTAGTGGATAATTCACAGTAAGCCAGATGAAGTGAATTACACTGCCCCATGGAATATAAAGCAGGTGGTAACCTGCCACTGTTACCACTCAGGACTGTGTGCAAGGACATCTTTCAGATCCACAGTAGGACACTTGCTGATTCCTCACAAAAAGTAGAGGACTTTGTCATTGGGCCCCATGTCTGCTAGGGCACATGTCCTGCAGAAACTACAGAGAGACTCAGTTCGCACCTTCAGGTCCCAGAGCAACCACCAATTTCACAATTGTTCACTATATCAGTTCTGCTGTTTTATTCACCTTATGTTTCAGACACATGAATGGAAAACTACAAGGGTCATGGTGATGTGTCCTCGTGGAGCCATCACTGATGCATTTCCTTATGAATGTGGACAAGAAGAGCACACAAGCAATCAACACAGTTGAACTTGTCAACCCATACTCACCCAGGTGCTAAAGAGAGGAGAAAAAGTTACTGGGTTGCATTTTTATTATTGTCATTATTTAAACAATGAAATGAAGTGACTTATATCTGGCTGGGCAAACACTTTTAAAACTTGAAGAGAAGTGGGCATTTAGAAAGGGACATCAATGGATCGAGAAATCAAAGCTTTTGTAGTATTGGGAGATAAAGGGCAGTCAAGGGTTGTTTTACAACATTTAATAAGAAATTTGAGAATTTAATATTTCTTACAAGACTGGTTCTTAGTTGATTCACAGTGGTAACCAAGAAAATGTGATGGATGGTATCTGACTTTTTTGTATCATTGTTTGGTATAGACACCAGAACTGATTTTCATGCTGAAGAGGCAAGTAAGTCAGCAAAGTTAACAGAGATTCAGAGGCAGGATGAAGGACTGGAAAAGGTTCCTTGCCATGATAGAGACTAACAGATGGTAGGTGAGATACTGTGGTAAAGTGTAGTCGTGATCTGTGCTTAAGAAACAGATATGGCCAGGGTGACAGCAGAGCTTTTAGGCCTGTCACTGCCCATGCAGTGAGAAAGAAACACTTCAAGAGAAAATATGTGGAAATAGACTGAGTTTAGTTTTCCTCCAAGTCTCCATTCCCACCTCTGTAGAGAAGTGGCTCTTCCTTTAGATATGTTTCCACAGATGCTGCCAAGACTTCTCATTGGGAACCAGACTTCTGAAGCTCAGTTCATATGACAAACCAAGGCAGAGATAGGTAGGCTTTCAGTAGTGGGAGAGTCCTGGGAGAAATTGCTAGTTAATACTGAGCCTCTTTCTCCCTGAGCTCTACCAGGACAGAAGGACCCCACTGTTGATTCCTCTCAGTGAGCACAGGATGAGCATTAATGGCAGCTTTTTTGAGTGAAAGCCATATCATCTAAAGTCCCACAGCGCCCCCTGTTGGCCAAATGATCCAAAGTTACCAAAGTCTAGAGATCTCAGAATTTAGATGGAATTCTACTACTCAACAGATCAAATTCTAAAAACTCATATCCAGAATCTTTTCTCTATATCTGAAATGGACACCATTTGATGTGGGTAAACATTGTCCTACCTGGAAAAAAATCTTTGACACTGTTACGAAAATATGCAGAAATAACAAAGTATTATCTCACCCACAGAATAACAGCAAATACCAGATTGCTTCATTGGTATGTGATTTAATGTGAAGATATATAATTTTGGTTCCACACAGCATTTATTATTAAAAAAATAAACTCCAATTTCTGCCATATGCCATATGCACTACAATCTCCACCTTTGGAGATTACAACAGTGCATTGCAAGAGCCCTTCCAACAGTGATTCTCAGTTTACACCTCTGAACTTCCCAAGTTCTATATATGCCGCAATAAAGTGCAGTCAGTCCCATATATGATCAGACACTCATTTTTTTTTAAATTTTTTCACTCACTTTTACTATCTACTATCTATTTGGATGTAGAAATTCCCAAACCCATTACTCATTCTTTTCCTAGAACCCCATTCTCCCCACATTCTATCACTTTGCCTTAGATAACAACACCAGAGGCACTCTTTATCTGGACACATACTTGTCACACTGATCAGGGAAGCAAGTAGGTAAACTTCATCTCCTTTCCACTCTCCAATTCCAATCCCTCAGTCTTATACTCCTCTTGTTTTTCCTGTCCCAATTTTTGAAAGTAAGCCAGTCTTCTCTTTCAGCCTACTACTAAGACCATCTCTTTTTGTCAGCCATATACACAAGAAACAGTCTGTCACCATAACCCTATTGGCCATGCTGGCCAGGGAAACAAGTAAGCAATCTTCGATTTCCTTCCTCTGCTCCATTTCCAAATGCCTACTCTCATATCCAGTCAACTTATCAGACCACCTGCTGTGGAGGGATGTGCATTTGCCATCTTCCTCCATTTCCTAGGTACTCCACAGATCCAGCTGGCAGACCCAGCTTTTCTCTCTCCCTATGTACTCTGTCAGCTTACTAATCTAATCCATTACATTCTTTCCTTCAAGCTCCCAATGCACAGACAATTTCTATCTAGGAACCAGTGGTCACACCTGGCAGAAACTCACAGCAGTCTCCATAAGGCACCGTACATCCTCCAAATAGCCTGGGAAGACAACAGAAACTAAGCAATGAAAAGCCTACCCAACAAAGACAAGATAAGATATCAGCACCTAGAATTGTAATCATCTTAATCCCAGATGCATTGATACCAGTATAAGGACACAATCAAAATAGCTGCAACAGTGTGTCTCCACTAAATCTCAGTAACATGATGATAGTATTTCCTGAGAAATTCAAAATAACTGAAACACAAAACAAGGACTTCAAAATAGCTATTATAAATGTGGTCAAAAACATTAAGAGGATATGAATAAATCATTAATGAATCATAATGTAATGCAAACAATGTATTTGAATAAAAAACAATTCAAGAGGTGCATGTAAAAATAGAATCAATAAAGATAAGTAGAACCAAGGGGAAATGGAAACATTAAGAACTTTAGCAAGAATCTCAGAGGTAAACTTTACCAACAGAATATAAGAGATGGGATAAAGTGTCTCAGGGACAGAAAACAAGATAGAAGCAAGGATTCCCTAGTCAAAGAAAATGGTAAATATAATAAATTCCAAGCACAAAGCACCTGGGAAATCTGGGACATTATGAAAAGAGCAAATCTATGATTAATGGGAATAGAGGAAGGAAAAGAAACTGAGTCCAAAGATACAGGAAATAATTTCAATAAAATCATAAAAAATAATCTTTCCTAACTGGAAGAATGAGCTTTCTATTATGGTACAAAACATACAGAACACCAAATAGACTAGATGATAAAAAATTGCTATAAATACATAATAATCAATACAATAAAAGAAAGAATATTAAATGCTGTAATTGAAAAATTACAAGTATATAATGATAACTCACTGTAATATGACTGTCACTAGGGCTGACCGAGCTAGTTTCCATATAGAATTTGGTCATGGCTACAAGTGCAATAGGTGGCCAAGGAAGTAGGTTCATACAAATTGATAAGTTGTCACAAAGCACCATAAACTCCCACTGACCATGGCCAGAAGACTCTTCAGAGTAAAGAGCTCAATTTGTCTAGTTGAAGTACATCAAGTCCAAGATGCAGAAATTTATCTCCCACAACAAGTCAATGCAGAGTGAGCACAAAGTTATTTCACTTAATGATCTTGGAGGATTAGACCCTTTCATTCCTTGTTAGCTCATACAGATCCCCTGATCCAAGGAGATGTCCCATATATGAAAGGTGGGCAAGAGCTGACTATAGAAAGTTCATTCACTGAGGCTGCTCACAATATCACCAGCTGTCATCTGAAGCTCATTGGCATATAGGTTTCCTTCTTATCCTAATCCCAAAGGTAACACTGGGTTCAATAAGTTGCAAGTATGCTGGCCTTCTCTGGACAGTGATGTTCCACAGCACTGTTAATCTCTACTTACCTATTCCCTGTAGAAAGAATGATCTTGCCATTTACTCGAGGTCAAGGAATTTCTCGTGGGGATATAAAATTTATATGTTTGAATAATCCTTGGATGGTAGAACAGCATTTCACAGAAGGCTGTGAAGACAAAGACACGAATATAACCAGATCAATCCAAGACTGGGTCAAGCAGAAATAGAAAGAGGCTCCTGGGAAACATGTGGCTCTTCTACTCTACAGCCACACCCTGCCTGACCACCCCAGGACAAGAGCAGATTTCTCAGGCAGCATTCATCTGCTGAACCTTGAAACAAGCTGGAACTCACATGGAAGGTATGGTCTTCTCCTCTTGTTTCCCATACACCACATTCCCCAATTCTCCTCTTCAGGAGAATTTTGCTCCTTCTTCTTGTCTATGGCCCCTGTCACCACCCTTCATAATCCACTGACAGATTAATATTTCTTATGGACAAGCTCACTTCCTCCTTTATCCGCTTTATGCTCTTTCCTCCTCCTTCTCTTATTGCTTTTATCTCTTGACACACCTCACTTGCCCCACACCTCTTTATCTCCACTCCTATTGCTGTGACTCTTTATTTCCTCAGCATAATGAGTACCAACAATTCCTGAATCTGGCCCTTGATTATGTTAATGGAAATGAAGGAACAAGCTCATGAAGACACCAAGTCATGTGGGGTACATACTTTCTTCATGTGGACTACAGAGATAGAGAATCTGCCTCTTTATTAGAAGATGGCTTTGCTGTTCAGTCACAAGGGCTGTAGGAACAATGATATTCAGCCTTGGGGAACTATAAATATAACTTATATTCTGCAGGGAGAGTATGAGAGAAAGAGCTGGTGCCCTAGATTCTTGGTGTATCTGAACCTTGAAGGTAAACATATAAGTTGAGTGAGTGGAGCAAAACACTTGTCCTCTATGGAACAGCTCCACAACAAAACTTCTTAGGGAAAAAATGGGTAAAAGTTGTTCTCATATTTTCCTATGAAGTTCATGGAGGGACAATTTGGTAACTCTTCAGAGAGTATTTCTGGATCATGTCAATGAGAAGATAAATGGGGTATCATTTCTGTACTCTTAAAATGGAAACAGGGCACAATGTGGGATATTTCAAAGATCAGAACCCAGTGTGATCCTTCCCAATTTGGACTCCTCTTCCAGGTTTCCTGATTACGTGAGGGAGCAGGATTAAAATGCCCCCTGACACAAATTATTTGAATTCATTGATGCCAAGTGGTGAAGTTGCGGCTAACTTCTCTGTTCAGTCACTAGTGCTAGATGAACAATAGATTTAAGGCTTAGGGACCTAATTTCATTCAACATTGTAGCAGAAGAATGGTATGTAACTACTGCTATGGTTGCTGAAGTGGCATGACAGGAAACAACAAGTTTTCTGAACACCTCCTTTCAAGTTCTAGCCTTGCTCCCTCCTAAGTCTGTTATGACACCATCAAACTAAACACAAACTCATGGTTTTGGAAGCATAGGCTTGGTCCTCATCTTCAACACAAGCAAACAAAGGACTGTGTTAGTGGCTTTGACATAGTTGGACTTAGGAAAGAGCTGTCCTGTCTTACCATAGTTCCCCACACCTATTCCTCTTCCATTTTCCATTCTTTGTTATTTCTTACCTGGATGTTTTATCTTTTATCATTGGTTAGAGAGACAGAAATATAATTTCTCACTCCCTTCCACTCTGTTCTACTGTTCCTACTGGAGATCATGGGTACCTCCTTGGGCTAGTTCTTGGTGGAGGTAGATCGTAACTCCTCAATGACTATGTCCTTGCCGTTTTCATATTTATTGTTACTATGTTAAGGAAAAGCCCTAGAATATATAATATCACATAGTGTTTGTAGACAATTTCATTCAAGTCTACAGTTATGTTGATGTTTCCTATAATGTCAGCATCATAATGTGCTCCAGGTTTTATTTTTTAATTTGTGTCTTCCAAGAGCCAAAATACACTGAGAGTTCTGTGACTGAATGTGATGTTACTAACAGTCTCCTTTAGCTCAACCTCCACATGTGTCATCTCAGATCTGTCACCAAATGAGACAGCATTCTCGACCACCTCAGACTTGTTTAATTCCTTCATACACTCACCCTGTGGGTAAGAGTGCACAGTTGAGCTGATACATGATGCATAAGAGGTGATATGGACCTAAAGAAAGCCTTTCTAATTGTTTTCATTTACTTCTTGTCCTTTGTTGTCTTTCATTGGAGCCATGAATGAGCAGAGCCAGCTCAACCCATCTCCACTTCAAGGGACTAGGAGGGGGAATTGGACAATGACTAGATCACTTGATTAGTCTGCTCTTTCAAAGATAACTGTTTGACAAAGGAAATAATGATTTCTTTCTCTGGTATAGGATATTATTTTGGTCAGGGTGTTCTAAAACCACGTTATTCCTGTAGTTTCCAAGTTTTATTCTACCATTTGTATCAGGTAACATGTAGTGTTTAATAGTATGAATATGGACCACCTTGAATCTGTTAGTCTGATTGCCAGTGGTAAGTTTGAATCACTGAGATCCATGAATGAAAATTTCTCCTCCATGTCCTCTAATTTTTCAGGTGCAGAATGGCACCACTACAACATGCTAGAAATAAAATAAACAAAAAGCAGATATAGGATACAAGATTATGGCTATCAATTTTTACATCATGAAAATCAAAGATCTTTCAAGCATCATAATGATGCATCTTGGAGTCAGATGCAAAGAAGCAACCTAACTCTAAATCACTTATAAGAAAACATAAGAAAGATCACAACAGGAAATAACTGAACACATTAAGGTTGAACAGAGGTCAAAGAAACAAATAGCTGGTCTGTCTCAGGGTTTTAATTTCTGTGAAGCAATACCATGATTATGGTAACTCTTATAAAGGAAAACATTTAATTATGATAGTAACTTACAGATCAAAGGTTGAGTCTATTATCATCATGACAGGGAACATGACAGTTTGCAGGCAGACAAGCTACTAGAGAAGTATATGAGAGTCCTATATCTTGCAGGAAATAGGAAGTGGTCTAAATGTCACACTTACTGCAAGGATATCACACCCAGTCCTACAAAGTCACATCTTCCAAGAGTGCTGTTCCATATGAGCTCATGGGGACCAGTTACACTCAAATCACAACAAAGAATGAACAAATCTGACAAGCTCTTGATATAAATCACCCAAAGTAAAGACACAAATTATTGAAATGTGAGACATTAAAGAGATGAGTATGATCTCTGGAAACCCTAGGGCTGCAAGGCAACCTTGTACTCCAGAGTTCTGACATTTCTCAAATAGGTTGCTCAATTCACAAAACAGACACCGATATTGATATAAGAGGTTATCAAACATGCACTACCTGCTGCCTTCCTGATCCCATATCCTGTGTGTGATAATAAATTCAGGAGTTTATTAAACATCTAAAGAGATTGATAAATGTACAATATTGAAAGAATAATACAGTCTCTTCCAACAAGGAAATCCTAGGACCAACAGATTGTATATAATGGATCTTACCAACTGGCCATAAAACACAATGGATGTCACATATTCTCAAGCTGCTTCACCAAATGGACAAAAAAAGGATTGTTCCAAAGTAGTTTACAAATCCAGTATTATCCTGATGTCAAAATGATAACAATGATAACATCAATACACACACACAACACACACACACACACACACAAACACACACACAAACACTCAAAATGTATGAACTCATATGTACATCCACATGTACATATGATTCCTATGATGGGTCAATGACATCTTATTCAAAAAGGAAGAATTGTGAGCACACGACAAATGCTGCTGCATTGTAATAGAGCACATGAAAATGATTGAAGTTCACATCATACATATGGACATATACATGTGTCACAGGGAATTTCCTTACTTTACAGATAAAGCCTCAAGTTCAAAGAAGAATCAGAGTACAACATAAGAAAGCAAAATTATTGAAAAAGAACAAATTAAAACAAATGAACAAAAACATAAATCAAGGCCTCAAACACAATTAGGGAGTTCATGAATCAAAAGAAAACACAGAATATGAAAGCAATAACAACAGAAAGGAAAACTCCCAATTTCAAGATCCATCAGCCTAAGAAATCCCAGGTGTATCAGGACCAATGCTGGAGATAAACTGCACTTCATCCAACACAAGTTTCTCAGCCACTTCAGGATGAACCCCGGCACACAGCAATGTCTTTAATGAACAGATTTCTGTCATTTCACACAAAGGTCAAGTGATGTCACTGCCAAGGTTGGACAGTAACAACAGGGAGTAACACAAGGTAGTTTCTCTGTCTAATACCAGGTACTGCATTACTAGTATCATGGCAGTGAACAAATTTTTAATAAGATGAAGCTTAAGGGACAAAGGGTATCCCTTCTGCCATGATTTCAAAGGGCAGAGAAGGCATGGCAGCTAGAGGAACCCATGAAGATGACTTGGGGAAGGTAAAGGTGAAGCAGCTCACTACATGAATTTGGCAAACCCTTTCTGCACAAAGTTACCAAATTCTTCCTGTTGCTTTCCAAAGCAATAAAATTTTATGGCATCTCCAAACAATCTGCACTCTGTGCAACAGACCCATAAGAAAGTATGCACCAATTCTCATCAAACCTTGTGGAGTACTCTTTTGTAAACAGAGACTGCTCATTCATTTCTCAGCTGCACATATCAAAATAATCACACAGAAACCATATTAATTACAACACTGTCTGGCCAATTGTTCAGGAGTTTTTCTAGCTAGCTTTTATACCTTGAATTAACCAATTTCTATTAATTTGTGCATTACCACGAGGCTATGGTCTTACCAGTAAAATTCTGGTGTGTTGTTCTCCTTTGGTAGCTACATGACGTTTTCTTGATTCCACCTATTTCCTCTATATATCTGCTCAGTTTTCATGCATGGCTTTATTCTGCTAAGTCATTGGCTAAAACAGCTTTATTCATTAGCCAATAAAAGCAATACATATGCAGGTGGACATCCCATATCATCTCTCCTTTTTCTGTCTAACTAAAAGGAAGGTTTTAACTTTAACGTAGTAAAATTACACATAGAAACCAGTTATTAAGCAAGAATATTAGTTTATCTCTATTTGATAAATTAAGGAAAATACTCTATCATCTATACTATCTTAGTGAGTCCCTCTTTTTTTTCTTAAAAAAGACCTTGATTGTGGTCACTAATAATTTAGAATAAACCTCCTTTAAATGAAAACAAACATTTGTAAACAATCCTTTTGGAAATTTGTGTAGCTAGCAAAGTTTCTTCCCTTCTCTCCTGGCGATTCGCAGGGCCATGTGACCTCCGGCTTCCTGGAGTCTCTGCACCAGCTCTGGCTTGAGGGGATAACTTAGCAAGAACCTGGTTCTCTTTGTTATGGTAATTCCACTTGTATTCAGGTCTTAGCAGTGGGCCCATGCCTGCCTCCCCTGGCTGACCCTGCCCGAGGGGCCGGGAAGCTTTAATCTTCTCCTCCTGCTTCTGGTTGGGAGGAGGCCTTGCCTTTTTTATCCTGGTTGCCCACTGGTATAAATATCTGACTTGAATTTAATAAAGTTGCCATTTGCCACTTGCTCTTGGCAGATGAGCCGGTCTCTTTGTGTGTGTGTCGTCTGTTCAAACCCCTAGGACATGCGTCCGTTCTCGTGGGCTCGAGTCAGGAAAGCGCGCGCCTGTTTCGAGGTTCGGGTGTCCACAGAAAAGTGCGGAAGCTTACAAATTTGTGCATAGTTTTATCGAAACTCTTTCCTGCTGTGTACTGAGCAAAGTATTTTTAGGGTTTTCAGAGACATTTCAAGAGGTCTTGTTCCATAAAACAACATTAGGCTAGGATGAATCGACAGGTTCTCATCTTCTGTGGCAACAAAAACAGAACCTCTTTTCCAAAGCAACATATCCTTAGATTCAAATTTTGAAGTCAAGGCACTTATATGTTAGTTTAACTCATCAGCCCCCAGAATCCAATGTCTCCCTGAACTCAAAATATTGAAAGAAAACACAATAATATACATAATCCTAACCCACTGTGTATGTTCTATCTGTATGTGGTTTATTTTTCTTTGTTCCTTTAATCTATGACTGCCTGTATTCTTTTAATTGCTTTAATTGAGCTATATATCTTTTCTGCCTCCCCTTCATACTTCTACCCTCTCTCATGATCCCCATGCTCCCAAATTACTCATGTGATCTTTTTCTTCCACTTTCCATTTACATACATTTTCTAAGCACACTGTGTCTGATTTAGAGGCTTTTGATGTCTGAATCTGTCCTATCCTGTATCTGAAATCCTTTTCTGACCAGGAGCCCCTTTTTTAATTGCTAAGTGGGTAGACTAGGACCAACTCCATGGTCCTGCCTGCTTGCTTCACTCAGTCCAACATGGCAGAGGCATATTCACAATCTCTCTGAGCCACGTACACTGCTCCAGCTCTGGGGACACAGCAGGTCTATGTCTCCATTAAGTGATTTGTAACACAAAGCTCATAAACCACATTTAAGTGCAGAACCTCTCTAAAGAGCCAGAGTTTGTTCTTCCAGCATGAACCAGGAAACAATCTCTTAAAGAAGCTGCACAATTTTGGCTACTTATGCTGAGTCAGGAAGCCTTCTTTTTAAGGAGTCACACCTCTGCTCACTGTCTCCAAACAGAGCCTATCTGAAAACATGTGGCTACCAAAAGGCTGTGCTTGAGTCTGGTCTTTTGTGTCTAGAATCCTTCCCAAACTTTCTTAGTTTTCATGCGGATATAGTTGCCCAACACTGGAACCAATCGGAACCAGTGAATTTTCATTTCCTTTCTGCCCAGTCCCAAATAATAAAATTATATATATTATGATACTACTTGGCTAATACTTCAGGCATTTGTCTAAAAAATGGAATAAAATTTCTGAATAAACTTTTTCATTATCTTTTAATTTAATAGTGTACATACGTTACAAGGTTCAAAAAAGCAGAAGTAATTTTTTATCACAGAATAAGATTTATGCCTACTTCCCCATCGGCCTGTATCACTGTGAGATGCACTACTACGCCAAATGGAACAGTAATAGTCAGCCTCATCCTCTTCTTGTAGCTGAGAGATGTGCAAGTCTGCTGAATTTTTGGAGGTATCTTTGGATCCAGAGACTCTATTGGTGACTCCAGGCCCGAGGTACTTATCTAAGTCTGAGTAGTAGAGCAGGAAAAACCGAGGAGGGCTCCCCTGCATCTGCTGGTACCAGTAAATTGGGTAACCACCAATGCTGATACCACTCTTCAAGGAGCAAGTAAGTCTGACTGTTGATCCAACAGGTGCAGAGATGGAGGTTGGTTGTGTCAATATAGATTCAGAAAATGAACCTGCAAAAGAAGACATCACAGTGAGCAATGGAGCTGAGGTGCAAATTCTTGTAGATCTGAAACAGAATGGACCGAGTGAAGGAGTTCTCCCAAATACTAATAGGGCCTGTCCCTACCTGTACAGTAAGATAGAAGAATAAAGACAAAAGATTTCCAAGACATGATAGGCAAGCACAGCTTCTTCTTAGACCAGGTTGGTTTGTCTGGGCTGTCTCGTTATCTCATTGCCAGGGATCTTACAGAAGAGCATCTAGTCATGCAAATGAGTTGTCATTAACTCCTCCTAGTGGGTAATTCACAGTAAGCCAGATGAAGTGAATTACACTGACCCATGGAATATAAAGCAGGTGGTAACCTGCCACTGTTACCAATCAGGACTGTGTACAAGGACATCTCTCAGATCCACAGTAGGATACTTACTGATTCCTCACAAAAAGTAGAGGACTTTGTCATTGGATCCCATGTCTGCTAGGGCACATGTCCTGCAGAAACAACAGAGAGAGACTCAGTATACTCCTTTAGGTCCCAGAGCAACCACCAATTTCACAATTGTTCACTATATCAGTTCTGCTGTTTTATTCACCTTACATTTCAGACACACAAAAGAAAAACTAGAGGTAGCATGGCCATGTGTTTTAGTGAAGCCACCACTGATACATTTCTCTGATGAATATGGACAGCCTAGGACAGCACACAGGCACTCAACAGAGGAGAGCTTATGAATCCATTTCTACCTAGGAGCTAAAGAGAGGAGAAGAAGTCACTTGGTTGCATTTTTATTATTGTCATTATTTAAACAATGAAATGAAGTGACTTATATCTGGCTGGGCAAACACTTTTAAAACTTGAAGAGAAGTGGGCATTTAGAAAGGGACATCAATGGATCGAGAAATCAAAGCTTTTGTAGTATTGGGAGATAATGGGACAGTCAAGGGTTGTTTTACAACATTTAATAAGAAATTTGAGAATTTAATATTTCTTACAGGACTGGTTCTTAGTTGATTCACAGTGGTAACCAAGAAAATATGGTGGATGGTATCTGACTTTTTTGTATCATTGTTTGGTATAGACACCAGAACTGATTTTCATGCTGAAGAGGCAGGTAAGTCAGCAAAGTTAACAGAGATTCAGAGGCAGGATGAAGGACTGGAAAAGGTTCCTTGCCACGATAGAGACTAAGAGATGGTAGGTGAGATACTGTGGTAAAGTGTAGTCGTGATCTGTGCTTAAGAAACAGATATGGCCAGGGTGACAGCAGAGCTTCTAGGCCTGTCACTGCCCATGCAGTGAGAAAGAAACACTTCAAGAGAAAATATGTGGAAATAGTATGTTGTGTCTTTATTTTCATTAAATTCAAGGAAGACTTTTATTTCTTTCTTTATTTCTTCCTTGACCCAGGGGTGATTCAGTAGTTGACTGTTCAACTTCCATGAGTTTGTTGGCTTCCTGGGGGTAGCACTGTTGTTGAATTCTAACTTTAATTCATGGTGGTCTGACAAGACACAGGTGGTTACTAATATTTTTTTGTATCTGTGGAAGTTTGTTTTGTTACCAAGTATGTGGTCAATTTTCGAGAAGGTTCCATGAGCTGCAGAGAAGAAGGCATATTCTTTCCTATTTGTGTGGAATGTTCTATAGATGTCTGTTAAGTCCATTTGATTCAATACCTCCAATAATTCTCTTATTTCTCTGTTAGGTTTCTGTCTGATTGACCTGTCCATTGGTGAGAGAGGAGTGTTGAAGTCTCCTACTATTAGTGTCTGTGGTTTGATGATTGCCTTGAGTTCTAGAAGTGTTTCTTTTACATAAGTAGGAGGCTTTATATTAGGGGCATAGATAGTCAGGATTAGCCTAGGTTTATTCTGGCCATAATGAAGGCTGCATAGGCCTCCTGCACGTAATTCTCAGGCAAACATCTAGTGTTGCTGCAGCTGTTTTCCTACAGAAGGCTTCTAAGGTTTCTCCTGATAAGAGCAACTCTTTTTGCTCCACATCATTAAGGAATTATTTTAATGATGACCTTGCCAATTCCCAGAACTGGCTACTTCTTTTAAGGCTTTAATTAATAGTGGAGCAGAATTCAAAAGTGTCCTCAGCAGTCTTGTTTGTATCTGCAACTGCCTGGAATAGTCTGATCTGTTAGCAATATGTAAGGATCACAAAGAACACAAAGACAAAGAAAAGGACACACATATGGCTTTCAAGGACAGCCAGGTCGAGTCAGTACAAATGGTGACTCAGGTGGCATTACACCACAACTGATTGCCAAGGGACAGCCTGGGACACATCTCCATGGAGCTCGGATCCCAATCCTCCCGCAATATTTGCCTGCCTAGTCAGCATTTCTGCTACATTGGCGAGACAGCCGTGGATGTAGCAGGTCCCGTTTTTTATTTTTAAAATGCAACTCGAACACATCCTGTTTCACTTGGGCCACCGAATTGAAAAGACCTTTAAGGAGACAGGGGAACAGAAAAATCACCAACAGTACTAATAAAATGACTATTCCAATGAGAACAAAATGCTCCACCCGATCTAATGGATTTAAAGCCTTAATTCCTGACTCAATTTCATTAGCCAAATCCTGTAGACCTCCTAGTTGTAAATGAGCTTGGCTAATAGCAGAAATATCTTTCTGTAATATAGTTAAATCATGTGTGATGTCATTATCCTGCCAGATACCCTGTAAATGTGCTTTCACCTTGTCCCATGGCTCTGAGTCCTATGGGCTCAAACTTAGTATGATTAGGTCTTTTTTTTTCCAAAAATATAGTTCATAAAGTGCCCAGTTTGTATTAATGGTTGTTTTAGCACAGAATACTCAAATCCTGCGTCTCTTAGAAAATCTATAGAGGTATTTAATGTCCTTTTTCTTGCCATAAACACATTGGCCTTTGTCCAAGGGGTGCCTCTGTCCATCTTTATTTATCTTTGAAGACAGTAGATCTTTCCATAGGACTTTTGGCAAAACAGAGTTAGACTCACAGGTCCAATGCACCATTGCAGGTGTTAATCCTTTATCATTAGTATTTAAATGATTTAATACAAATAAGATATGTGATAATAAATGATGAGGAGCAAAATATTTATGTGTTCTCTGAAGCCTTTTAATCTGCAATTTTAATGTTTGATGTGCTCTTTTCAATAATTACTTGTCCCTGGGGGCTATATGGGATGCCTGTAATATGTATAATATGCCATTGTGCACAAAACGTTTCAAAAGCTTTAGAAATATAAACAGGACTATTATCTGTAAAGGTAAAGGTAAAGAAGTTAGCATTATAATTGGTTAATAATTGTTAACATTATTATGGAAAACATCCTGCTGAGAAATTTTTTCTGTCCCTTTGAGAATAAGGGGTGAGGGTCCTATGTTTCCCCAATCCTCCTGGTCCTAAGAGTCAGCTCAGTCATGAGCTGACTTTGTTAACTTTGGACAAAATGTTTCTTATAATTATAGATTTTTTTTGTTTTTGTTTGTTTTTTTTAGTAATTTTATTAAATTATACAAGTTTCCATTTACGCCCCTCTTCCCAACACCCTCCCACTCCCTCTCCTCTCCTCCTCCCTCTTTGTCCCTAAGGGCAGTCAGGGTTTCCAGCCCTGTGGGAAGTTCAAGTTCGTCCCCCCTCCCTCCAGGTCCAGGAAGGTGAGTATCCAAACAGACTGGATCCCAAAAATCCAGTATATGCAGAGGAAACTAGTTCCAGTGTCATTGTCAATGGCTTCTCAGAAAGACTCCGGGCCAGCCACATCCAGAGAATCCGGCCACATTCAGAGAATCTGGTTGGATCACGTGCTCGTTCAGTCGCAGTCCAACTGCCCTTGGTAAACTCTCATTAGATTCGACCCCTTGTATCAGTGGGTGATAGCATCCCTCGCAGTCCTTCGTCATTTTCTCCGTCCTTCTGCTCCTCATTTGGACCTTGGGGGGCTCAGTCCGGTGCTCCAATGTATTTTTAATATATTTCTTTTGACTTAGCATTTTAACCAGGGATAATTGGGCGATGTATTCTTTTAACTGCTTCCAGCTGACTTTGGGGTGACGTTGTCAAGGGTCAATAAAGGTGAAATGCTAGTCAAAAAGAAAAAATTTTAGGAACATTTGATTCATGGACTTTGTTGAAGAGCCAGGGGGCATTCATATCGGCTAGACTGGTCCACATCAATTTTTACCAAGTCCACAGTCATTTGGAGCAGGTTGTAGGCAGCAATTAATGCTTGTTTGTGTCTGCCAACAAAGGCAAAACCTGTAGAGACAAATTTAAACTAGGAACAGAAGTTAATACATTTAAAACTTTTCGGCCCATATTTGTCTTTATCTGTGAAGGCATTCCTATGATCTGAAAACATAAAGTGAGATATTGAATAGCATTCTTAATAGCTTCTCCTGTGTGTGCTGAGGCAACATTGGAAAAGTATCAACAGTCATATGCACATAGCATAACCTTTCAAAGGGAGTTCATGTGTTACATTCATTTGTCAGATTTTTAGAGGGAGTAGACCTCGTGGATTTATTCCAGTGCTGGGTGGATGTTGATGAGTAAAATTATCTGTCAAGCATCTGCTCGAGAGAGATGAAATTCTTGTTATAATGCTTTAGCATTGACATGAAAAGCTTTATAAAAAGCTCTTGCCTTCTCCAAGGTAGAACTCATGAATACATATATTCCATTTTAGTCCACTGATCAACTATATCATTTCTTTCACTCAAAAGTCCTGGTAGAGCTGTATGGGCTCTCATATGTTGAACGTAAAAACAATTTCTTCTCTGCCAAATTAAATGTTGCAATTGCTGAAATAAAAGGCACACTGGGCTGGAATTTTAATAGGTCCAGCTACTTCTAAAATTCTGAGGGTATTAGCAACATATGTAGAATCTGATATTAGATTAAATGCAAAAGGGCAAGCTTTACATTCCACAGCCTGTCTTAGATCCATCTGTAAATACATTTGGGGCCATGGAAATAGGCTGTGATAATGTTATTTTAGGAAATATTACAGGATGCTCCTAGATAATTTATGATTTTATCCTTTTGTACCTATTTTCTTGCGGACTTTGAAACACGGTATGCTGACTGCAGCTCAGTTCTCACCTCTGCTTAGACAAAATATGCGTTCGGAGCTGCCCTGACCTCCTCCCACATAAGGTGGAGGGGTGGAGGGTGTTATGGGGCAAAGCGTCAGTGCTTTTGAACCTCCTTTTTCCTTTTTTTCTCACCCTTTTTTCTCAGTCTTGCCTTTTCAAATTTGCTTACAATTGCTTACAGTTGCTTATCTGACTCTTTTAACTCAGAAAGGTCCGGGTATAACTCTCCCCACTCCTGATGATTCCTCTTACTGCTTGTCTTTTCTGACTTTTTTGATCTTTCCTCTTACAACATTTCCAGCACTGCCTGTCCATTTTATACCGCTTTACTGTAATGCAGATCCTCCAGACAGCCTCTAATTAACTTCCAAATTGGCTTGACCCCTCCCTTAAGGATCCAAACTGCCCTTGTCCTCATTTATTCTTCAAAACTTTATTAGGTAAACATAAGGTAGCAGTAATAGTTGAGCAATTCTTTGTCCCTTGTGGATCTGAATAGTTTCAGATAATGGTTTCATCATGACCTTAATGTCATTTTCTATGTCTGCATCTATGACACCGGGCACAACCTCAAAATTCTTTTGATAGTTGGAACTTCTTCCTCAAACCTATGGGACACTATGAAAGCAGTGCTAAGAGGAAAGTTCATAGCACTAAGTGCCCAATTAAAGTAAATGGAGAAAGCACACATTGGAGACTTAACAGCACACCTGAAAGCTCTAGAAAAAACAGAAGCAGATTCACCCAGGAGGAGTAGAAGACTCGAAACAACCAAACTGAGGACTGAAATCAACAAAATGGAAACACAGAACAATCCAAAGAATCAATGAAACAAAAAGCTGGTTCTTGTAGAAATTCAACAAGATTGACAAACCACTTTTCGAACTAATCAAATGGAAGAGAGAGAACACGCAAATCAATAAGATCAGAAATGAAAACATGACCACAGACACAGAGGAAATTCAGAGAATCATTAGATCTGATTACAAAAGCCTGTATGCCACAAAATTGGAAAATGTAAAGGAAATGGACATTTTTTTAGATAAGTACCATATACCAAAATTGAACCAAGACCAGGTGAACAATCTAAATAGACCTGTTAGTCACGAAGAATTAGAAGCTGTTATCAAAAACCTCCATCTCCAGAAAAGACCAGGACCAGATGGTTTCAATGCAGAATTCTACCAGAACTTCCAAGAAGATCTAATACCTATACTCCTTAATGTATTCCACAATATAGAAAAACAAAAGTCACTGCCAAACTCCTTTTATGAAGCTACAGTCACCCTAATACCAAAACCACACAAAGACATAACCAAGAAAGAAAATTACAGGCCAATCTCACTCATGAACATCGATGCGAAAATTCTCAATAAAATACTGGCAAACCGAATCCAAGAACACATTAGAAAAATTATCCATTATGATCAAGTAGGCTTCATCCCAGAGATGCAGGGATGGTTCAACATACGCAAATCTATCAATGTAATCCATCATATAAATAAATTGAAAGAAAAAATCCATATGATCATTTCATTGGATGCTGAAAAAGCATTTGACAAAATTCAACACCCATTTATGATAAAGGTGTTGGAGAGACTGGGGATACAAGGATCATACCTAAATATAATAAAAGCAATATACAGCAAGCCGACAGCTAACATCAAATTGAATGGAGAGAAACTCAAAGCCTTTCCACTAAAATCAGGAACACGACAAGGCTGTCCACTCTCTCCATACCTCTTCAATATAGTGCTTGAAGTCCTAGCAATAGCAATAAGACAACATAAGGAGATCAAGGGGATTCGAATTGGAAAGGATGAAGTTAAACTTTCGTTATTTGCTGACAATATGATAGTGTACATAAGCGACCCCAAAAACTCTACCAAAGAACTCCTACAGCTGATAAACAGCTTTAGTAACGTGGCAGCATACAAGACCAACTCCAAAAAATCAGTGGCACTCCTATACACAAAGGATAAAGAAACGGAGAGGGAAATCAGAGAAACATCACCTTTCACAATAGCCACAAATAGCATAAAATATCTTGGGGTTACTCTAACCAAGGATGTGAAAGACCTATTTGATAAGAACTTTGAAAGGAGAAATTGAGGAGGATACCAGAAAATGGAAAGACCTCCCCTGCTCTTGGAATGGGAGAATCAACATAGTAAAAATGGCAATTCTACCAAAAGCAATCTATAGATTCAATGCAATCCCCATCAAAATCCCATCAAACTTCTTCACAGACCTTGAGAGAACAATAATCAAGTTTATATGGAAAAACAAAAAACCCAGGATAGCCAAAACAATCTTATACAATAAAGGAACTTCTGGAGGCATTACTATCCCTGACTTCAAACTCTATTACAGAGCTACAGTATTGAAAACAGCTTGGTTTTGGCATAAGAACAGAGAAGTCGACCTATGGAATCGAATAGAAGACCCAGATACTAACCCTCAAACCTATGAACACCTAATTTTTGACAAGGGAGCTAAAGGTATACAATGGAAGAAGGAAAGCGTCTTTAACAAATGGTGCTGGCATAACTGGATGTCAACCTGTAGAAGAATGAAAATAGATCCATATCTATCACCATGCACAAAACTCAAGTCCAAATGGATTAAAGACATCAACATCAATCTGTCCACTTTGAACCTGATAGAAGAGAAAGTGGGAAGTAGTCTACAAGATATAGGCACAGGAGGCCACTTCCTAAGTAGGACCCCAGTAGCACAGACAATAAGAGAAACAATGAATAAATGGGACCTGCTGAAACTGAGAAGCTTCTGTAAAGCAAAGGACACTGTCAGTAAGACAAAAAGGCTGCCTTCTGACTGGGAGAAGATCTTCACCAACCCCTCATCAGACAAAGGTCTGATCTCCAGAATATACAAAGAACTCAAGAAACTAGACACTAAAACTCTAATTAACACAATTAAAAAATGGGGTACTGAACTGAACAGAGAATTCACAACAGATGAACTTCGAATGGCCAGAAGACACTTAAGGTCATGCTCAACCTCCTTAGCGATCAGGGAAATGCAAATCAAAACAACTTTGAGATACCATCTTACACCTGTCAGAATAGCTAATGTCAAAAACACCAATGATAGCCTATGCTGGAGAGGATGTGGAATGAGGGGAACACTCATCCATTGTTGGTGGGAATGCAAACTTGTGCAGCCACTTTGGAAATCAGTGTGGCGGTTTCTCAGGAAACTGGGAGGCAACCTCCCTCAGGACCCAGCAATTCCTCTCTTGGGAATATACCCTAGAGATTTCCGAACATACTACAAAAGCGTTTGTTCAATTATGTTCATAGCAGCACTATTTGTAATAGCCAGAACCTGGAAACAGCCTAGGTGCCCTTCAATAGAAGTATGGTTAAAGAATGTGTGGAATGTATACACATTAGAGTTTTACTCAGCGGTAAAAAACAATGACATCTTGAATTTTGCATGCAAATGGATGGACATAGAAAACGCTTTACTGAGTGAGGTAAGCCAGACCCAAATAGAGGAACACGGTATGTATTCACTCATAAGTGGATTCTAACCATAATTAAAGGTCTTTGAGCCTATTATTCGTGATCCTAGAGAAGCTAAATAAGAAGAGGAACCTGATGAAGATTATTTAGCTATCCGACAGGAGGTAGGAAATAGTCAAGAGTCCCAGGTAACCTTGGGTGCATGGGGGGTGGTGGGAGGTTTGTTGGAAGGGGAGAGGGTTAGAGAGAAGGGAGTAGAGGAGGAATGGAGAAAGCTCGGTTGACCGGGATGGGGGGAAGGGAGGAAGGATGAATATGGGATCAGGGAAGAATATATTTCAACTAAGGGAGTTATTTTAGGGTTTACAGGAGACTTGATTATATATGGGATCCCAGGTCCAAGGAGAGATCCCCAGATTGTTCTCTG
Source organism: Myodes glareolus (assembly GCF_982192425.1). Taxonomy (NCBI): domain Eukaryota; kingdom Metazoa; phylum Chordata; class Mammalia; order Rodentia; family Cricetidae; genus Myodes; species Myodes glareolus. The sequence continues at coordinate 83,011,762 of NC_142027.1, forward strand.
GACAGAGGAGAGGGTGCCTGAACCGGCCTTGGCCCATAACCATACTGATGAATATTTTGCTTATCACCGTAGATCCTTCATCTGGCGTTGGATGGCGATACAGACGGAGACCCACATTGGAGCACCGGACTGAGCCCCCCAAGATCCAAATGAGGAGCAGAAGGATGAAGAAAATGACGAAGGACTGCGAGGGATGCTATCACCCACTGATACAAAGGGTCGAAACTAATGAGAGTTTACCAAGGCCAGTTGGACTGTGACTGAACGAGCACGTGATCCAACCAGATTCTCTGAATGTGGCCGGATTCTCTAAATTGGCTGGCCTGGAGTCTTTCTGAGAAGCCATTGACAATGACATTGGGACTAGTTTCCTCTGCATATACTGGATTTTTGGGATCCAGTCTGTTTGGATACTCACCTTCCTGGACCTGGAGGGAGGGGGGAGGAACTTGAACTTCCCACAGGGCAGGAAACCCTGACTGCCCTTAGGGACAAAGAGGGAGGAGGAGAGGGAGAGGGGAGTGGGAGGGTGTTGGGAAGAGGGGCGTAAATGGAAACTTGTATAATTTAATAAAATTACTTTCAAAAAAAAAGAAAATCTATCAATGTAATTCATCATATAAATAAAGTAAGGAAAAAAATAAAAAATAAATTAAAAAAAAAGAAGCAGAGAGGGAAATCAGAAAAGCATCACCTTTCATGATAGCCACAAATAGCATAAAATAAATTGGGGGTAACTCTAACCAAGGAAGGGAAAGACCTATTTGAAAAGAATTTTAAGACTTTGAAGAAAGAAATTGAGGAAGATACCAGAAAATGTAAAGATCTCCCTTGCTCTTGGATTGGAGAATCAACATAGTAAAAGTGGCAATTCTACCAAAAGCAATATATAGATGCATTGCATTCCCCATCAAAATCCCATTAAAATTCTTCATAGACTTTGAGAAAACAATAATCAACTTTATATGGAAAAACAAACAAAAAAACAAAAACAGGATAGCCAAAACAATCTGATACAATAAAGGAACTTCTGGAGGCACTACCATCCCTGACTAAACCTCTATCACAAAGCTACAGTATTATAAAAAGCTTGGTATTAGCATAAGAATAGAGAAGCCAACCTATGGAATTGAATAGAAGACCTGGACATTAACCCACAAACCTATGAACACCTGATTTTCGACAATGAAGCTAAAAGTATACAATGAAAGAAGGAAAGCATCTTTAACAAATGGTGCTGGCATAACTGGATGTCAACCTGTTGAAGAATTAAAGTAGATCCATATCTATCATCATGCACAAAACTCAATTCCAAATGGATTAAAGACCTCATTTTTAATCTGACCAAATTGAACCTGATAGAAGAGAAAGTGGGAAGTAGTCTACAAGACATGGGCACAGGGGGCCACTTCCTATGTAGAATCCCAGTAGCACAGACAAAAAAGGAACAATGAATAAATGGGACCTCCTGAAACTGAGAAGCTTCTGTAAAGCAAAGGACACTGTCAGTAAGACAAAAAGGCTGCCTTCTCACTAGGAGAAGATCTTCACAAACCCCTCATCAGACAAAGGTCTGATCTCCAAAATTTACAAAGAACTCAAGAAACTAGACACTAAAACTCTAATTAACCCAATTAAAAAATGGGATATTGAACTGAACAGAGAATTCTCAACAGAAGAACTTCGAATGGCCAAAAGGCACTAAGGTCATGCTCAACCTCCTTAGCGATCAGGGAAATGCAAATCAAAACAACTTTGAGATACCATCTTACACTTGTCAGAATGACTAAAATTAAAAACACCAATAATAGCCTATACTGGAGAGGATGTGGAGTAAGGGGAACACTCATCCATTGTTGGTGGGAATGCAAAATTGTGCAGCCACTGTGGAAATCAGTGTGGTGGTTTCTCAGGAAACTGGGAGTCAACCTCCCTCAGGACCCAGCAATTCCACTCTTGGGAATATACTCAAGAGATGCCCTATTATACTACAAAAGCATTTGTTCAACTATGTTCATAGCAGCACTATTTGTAATAGCCAGAACCTGAAATCAACCTTGGTGCCCTTCAATAGAAGTATGGTTAAAGAATGTGTGGAATGTATACACATTAGAGTTTTACTCAGCAGTAAAAAACAATGACATCTTGAATTTTGCATGCAAATGGATGGAAATAGAAAACACTTTACCGATTGAGGTAACACAGACCCAAAAAGAGGAATATGATATGTACTCACTCATAAGTGGATTCTAGACATAATTAAAGGTCTTTGAGCCTTTAATTCGTGATCTTAGAGAAGCTAAATAAGAAGGTGAACCCAAAGAAAATCATATAGTTATCCTCCTGGATATTGGAAGTAGACAAGATTGTCAGGCAAACTTGGGTTCATTGAGGGTGGATGTAAGGGGAGATGGGTAGAGAGAAGGGAGAGTGGGAGGATTTGGATAAGCTTGGGGGAATGACATGGGTGAGATGGAGGAAGGATGGATATGGGAGCAGGGAAGTAAATATCTTAATTAAGGGAGCCACTTTTGGGTTGGTAATAGACTTGATTCTAGAGGGGTTCCCAGGTCCAAGGAGAGGTCCTGAGATTGTTCCTTGGGCAGTAGAGGAGAGGGTGCCTGAACTGGCCGTGTCCAATAACCATAGTGATGAATATCTTGCATATCACCATAGAACCTCATTTGGCGATGTATGGAGATAGAGACAGACGCCCACATTGGAGCACTGGATTTAGCTCCCTAGGCCAAAATGAGGAGCAGAAGGAGGGAGAATATGAGCAAAAAAGTCAGGATCAATAGGGGTGATTCCACCCACTGAGATGGTTAGACTGATCTAATGGGAGCTCGGCAAGGCCAGATGGACTGGGCGAGATGGAGCATGTGATCAAAATGGACACTCTGAATGTGACTGGAAATGAAAGCTGACATAGAATCCAAGGATAATGGCACTAGGTTTTGATTCTACTGCATGGACTGACTTTGTGGGAGCTTGGTTTGTTTGGATGCTCACCTTTATTGGCCTCTATGGAGGTGGGAGGACCTTGAACTTCTCAAGGGGCAGGGAACCCTACTGCTCTTAAGACTAGAGAGGGAGGGGGATTTGGGGAGGGAGAAGGAAAAGGGAGGCGGGGAAGAGGTGGAAATTTTTAATAAATAAATTAATTAATTTAAAAAAATCATGAATCTCCCATCACTCAGGACACAGATAGGCAGAAGGATCTCTCTGAATTCAAGGTCAGCCTGGTCTACAAGGGAGTTCCAGGCCAGCCAGTGCTGTCCATTCCCCCAGAAAGAAAATTAATTGATTAATTAAAAACTCAGTGACACTAAATGCTCAATAAAAACTTCTTCTGTAACATCGCAGCATCTGCCTTCAGCCTTTAAGCTAAATATATCAGGCAGACATTTCTATGAAACAGGAAATTTGTAAAGTTCATCAGTTTCTTTCTTCTGTGTCCTGCAGAATGTCTGGCTGTTTTTTTTTTTTTCTGTGAAGCAGGAACATAACTTTTGGAATGTTTAGCAGTCACTTTTCTGTGGGTCCTTCATATCCAGTTCATACAGCATACCATTAAGTAGTCCAGGGAAGAGGATTTTCTTGCTAAAATGGCTAGCCTTGTCCCACTGAAGGCAAATTCCATAGCGAGTTTCTTCAATGCTCATTAACCTCTCTGAAGTAATTGTTGCTGCTAGGAGCAGACATGTTTCCCATATCACTTTTTGTTTTTAGTCTTGGGTAAGCCCCATAGTATAAAGGATTACAGACTCAGACACTCTGAGCTGTCCTAGACTAGGGACTTGGGTCTGGACTAGTTGGAATATGATCCTACAGGCGGCTTCAATGACTTTTTCACTACAAACATAAATTTTCTAAGAATTCACTACAACAGACATCATCACTACCCCATCACTGACAACCAATTCCATTTTATTAAAACTCATTGGTGCGGGACAATAGTCTGCATTCTGTCAATTATATTTTAAATAAATGCTGATTGGCCTGTACCAAGACAGGAAGTATAGGTGAGACAATCAGACAGGAAGTAGAGGAGGGTCAATGAGAACAGGAGAATTCTGGGAAGAGGAAAGCTCTCTCTGCAGTCCTGATCCAGCCACAGAAGAAGCAAGATGTGACTGCCTTACTGAATAAGGTACCGAGCAACATGGCTAACATAGACAAGAATAATGAGCTAATATAAGTTGTAAGAGTTAATAAGAAGCCTGAGATACTAGAACAGTCAGTTTATAACTAATGTAGACCTCTGTGTGATTATTTGAGACTTAGTGACTGTCAGACAGGACAGAAACCTCAGACAACAACTCATGGGAATGAGTACCTAAAAGGTGGTAGACTGCCTTTGACAATACAGTGCTGTGGGCTGTCCTTTATTGATATGAAATATTTTTTCATTTTGGGGGGTATGGGATATGGCAAGTCTGTAAGATACTTAACAGGACAGGTAAAGTTTTATACTCATCAAAGTTTGGGGGATATAATAGAACAGAGGAGAGGATGTATTCAAATTGCACACCATAGCAAAATTGCTTATTTTCTACACCTATTTTATAGTAACAAAGAATTTAAAATCGGAAAAACTAATTTTAAAAATATCAAAGAATCATGCTTAATTAAGAATAGAATTATGAGTGCTAGAAAACAAGACACTAAAGTAAAAGCAAAAATTAATCAAAAAACCAATCAAGAGATATGGATCAAAACCAACAAACTAGGAAAGAAACCCAAACTTTTAAGGTCAAACTCTTTTACTATGTCAGTTTCCACATGATTAATAATAACAAAGTCTACATTATCCAATATCTGAGTAGAAACTCTCTGCAGCCAACCAAGCAACACCTTTTATACAGAGTAAATACATGACCTAGTCCCAATTAGTACCTTCAATGGACAGGTTTTACAAGTCCTCACAATGACTACAGTGAAGTCCTCACCAGCTATGAACCAAACATACTATTAGCTATCAAAATATTATTTTTTCACTTTTTGTCTGGCCTCTTTTGTCAAATGAACTCATGCATCAAATTTAAATAGAAATAGAATTTCAGTGGTTGTCATAATCATGGAGTTGAGCACAGAAATGAAGCCACTTTTCTTGGAGAGAAAGAGTTGTCATACTTCTGGTTCTCCCAGCCCTATAAAGGCACAATTTAAAATCTTGGTTACCTTCCACAACTAAATGATGAGAACCTATTGATGAAGACATCAAACATGTTGTTAGAAGATATAGAGAAAATAAGATGTAAACTTCCTCCATGCTTGCTGACTTTCATAGTGCCAGAAGATACTGCACAGACTACTGGAGGAGAAAAGGCTCCAGCAGTCTCACCTAGCTGTGAACCTATTAGACCAGATATGTTCTCTTGTGCTCACTGACTTTTATGAGAACAACTGTCTACTCTCTGACTAGATTTGAGTCCTACTTCACAGCAGAGAACCCATGGATAGTACTGTAAACCTTGTCAAAAGCATGTTTATAGGAGTAATAGGTCCTAGTGTGGAACTTAATACTGTTGTCTAGTTAAATGGACATAGCACCAAACTCCCTTTTAAAGACTTATATTTATACCCATAGACAAATACTACTATCAGCCTTAATGAGAAACGCCTCTCTTTGCAATGAACAATGGTAAATGCAGAGACCCAAGGCTTCACATGGTTCTGAAAATCAATCATGGTTGTGTTCTCAGCCTTCAATAAGGTTCATACCAGCTCCCCTGAACTCAGAAACCACTGTGGCAGATGGGCAGAGAGATTATAAGAAAGAAGAGGGTCTGCACAATGCCATCTCTGAACACAACACAGCCCTTTGTAATCTTGTGAGGCCAAAGCAGCTGTAGTTACTTGAGCCAGACCATTATGAAGAGTAGAGAGGCCTATGGACCACACACATACAAACACAGTCACACAGAGACACACAGACACAAAGATATACACACACACCAGCTGCAGTGTTGGCTACTGAATAATTCTAGGTGAGGATACAGGATTGTCTTCAGCTGTGTGCCCAGTGATGCGCCCACCAAGTTCTGATGATCAGTTTCAACTAACAGTCACATATATGGCCCTGTTAAAATTCAGGGGGTCATTAAAAAAAACAAAAACATACAAATGGGAAAAATGGATTTGTAGTGGGGGACACTGATGAGGTAGGAGGTATTAAAATTCATTCTATACATGCACTAAAATTTCAAGGAATAAATTTAATTAATAAAAGAAAGAACCTACCATTAACCAAAGTGGGAGGCATACTAAAGATTCTCCTTCTTAAAGCTGAGACTGCAAAAAAGGATAACTACCATGCAGCAGTGAAGAATATTATCTGCCAAGATTATTACGATGATATTACCAAGAATATTACCATGCCAAGATTCCATGTTCAAGACAAGCCTCAGCCACTTGGAGAGTAACAAGACAGCCTGAGCTACATAACAAAACCCAGTCTTGACAACAAACAGAGGAAGCAGAAAAGAGAATATCCTGTTTAATAGCATCCCAGGTTGGCAATTTCTGAGGTTACATAAATCTGTTCCATGAAAAGTCTCCAAAGGATTAGATCATGTATTAACACACAGGAGAAGTTTGGGCTCAGCAGGATGACTCATTGCTAAATTGATCTTGTCACCAAGTCTGATGATCTCAGTTTGATCCCAGAGACCCACACAGTGAAAGAGAAAACTGACATCCTTTGCATCTTATGAGTCTCTCTCTCTCTCTCTCTCTCTCTCTCTCTCTCACACACACACACACACACGGAGAGAGAGAGAGTGCGCGCGCGCGAGAGAGAAATTATAGACAGATAGATGGTAGACAGATAGATGATAGATAGATAGACAGACAGATAGATAGATAGATAGATAGATAGATAGATAGATAGATAGATAGATAGATAGATAGATAGGGAGTGTGTCGTACATTAGAAAATAAAGGGCCTATTTCACAAGAATTTCCAAATCAAGACAGAAAAGATCAGTTTTCCAAGGTTGAAAGTAACCCTTGGAGGTGATGCTCTAGAGAGTTTCTGTCTCAGTTCCCCATAAATCTGAGGCTCTGTGTGAAATAGTTGTCATAGCCAGATAGACAGTAGTAGTCAGCTTCATCCTCAGCCTGCAACCCAGAGATAGTTAGGGTGGCAGAGTTGGAGGAGCTGTCCTTGGAGCCAGAGAAGCGATCAGGAGCCCCAGAGGGTCTTAGGTCATATCTGTAGATGAGCAGGCGGGGTGTGTCTGCTGAACGCTGAAGATACCAGGATACAGAATTGCTGTCAATGCTGCCACTGCTGCGGGTACAGGAGATGGTGATCTTCTGCCCTAAAGATCCCGACAGTGATTGGGGCTGGGTGTACACAACCTCAGCCCAAGATACTGTGAGGATAGAGTGAAACAGAGAATCAGTGAGGACAAGATAAAGCCAGTTTTTAGGGGACAGGTGTAAGCTATTATTTCTCCTGTTCACACGCCTAGAAACCCATGTAAACAGCCACCTGTGTAGTGAGCCAGGAAAGTGAGGAGAACTGGAGCCCAGATCATGGTGGAGACACAAGAAATTTCTTCTGGAGTCACACAACCTCGTGAGAGTCTGTCACTTCTTATCTGTCCCTGTCTTCTGAGAGGATCTTCACTATGCAAATATATCCAATCCCAGAAGCTGTGGAAGCCCCTCCTTAAACATTAGAATGGGCTCCAGCTGAGAAAGAAGTAAGCTAGAGAGAATTTGTGTTTTCATGCACAGGAAATACTGCTGGGCAGAGATCAGCTGAAAGTCTGGCCAAACTAAGCAAGTGTGTGGCTGGCAGTGCCCTCTGGTGGCTGGAGGAGATATGACCCTGGGCAGGTGCCATTGCTCAAGGTTTCCATCCTCCTCCTTTTGCCCCCCCCAAAACTCTGACTGTTGCAATCCTGTGCATCCCGTGACTTGAGGGGAGGAGACTCTGCACAACAACCTGTGCTTTAAGTAGAACTAGACCTTCCTACCTCTCCAGGAACACCAAGAGCTACTACTTTTTGCAGCGTTCTGGTTCCTCTTTTGGTTACTGTGGGGTGACACATACCAGAAAGAACATGAACTCTGTTCTCACCAGTGCCAGTAGATGATAAGATATTCAAAGATGATGAAATTGAACCTACAGCCTCCAAATAGAGGCACCAAACAAGCATCTATAGATAAAGCAATTATCTCCAAGAGAAATCTAGAATACAGTTTATGAACTTTGCACACACTATATTATATAAAACAACCTGCATCCAAATGGGTAGAAAAACTGAGGTAATATCAGGTATGATGTCCACTATGCCTTATATTTTGAAAGGAATTCTCAAGTCTCTTTCCCTGAAGAGAGATTTACACCACAATATATATACCCTGACTTAAAGATTCCCCCAGACAGATTGCATTTTCATCTACATTTGAATGTTAATCAAAATGACTGTCATCCCATTGTTCCCTACAGAACAACAAACAGATAATTTTAATCAGCTACCTCATCACTGCAGATTTTCTTCTGGGTGACAAGTTACAGCATTTTAATATGGCATTGAGGGCTGACATAAAGATGACTATGAATAGAAATCTTTTCACATATATTGTTTCCTCTACCTCTCTCAGACTAAGAAACACCCATGTTTTACCTTCAGTGATTATACCCTTATGAAATACATTTATAAAGAGTTTAATATAGAAATGTGTATCAGAACTACTTTGAGATTTCATCTTATACTACATAGAATGGTTAATATAAATGAAAAAAGTAACAGCTCATGGTGGCCAGAATGTAGAATCATGGGAACATTAATCCTGTGCTGGTGGGAATTAAAAATTTTATAGTCATTCTGGAAATCACCATGACAGTTCTTTAGGTAGCTTGGAATAGATCTAACTCAGTTCATATGTCCAACGGGTTTTTTTATATTATTATACAGAAACTTGCTCAGCCATGTTTATTCCTGTTCTATACATAATAGTTAGAAATAAGAAACAGCCTCAATGTCTTTCAACAGATGAATGGAAGTAATCCCTTACAGTACTCAAGGGGTCAAGAACTAGAGATAAGATAGGCCAGGGACCTAAGAAAAAATGAAATACGACTGTTCTGTTAAAGAAACACAGCATTTATATGACATCTAATGATATTCTGTTATTCATCGATCAGCATGTAATTCAGTCATTATAGCAGAACCTTTCTCCTGCACTAAATGAGAACAAATACAGAGACCCCCAATTAAAGTATATTCAGAGAGTGAGGGAACTTGGAACACATTTTAACTGGAGGTTTCTCTCCTGTCTACCTGTTCCAAAATAACCACTCTGAAGCTTAATATTAATTACAAACTATTTGACCGATGGCTGAGGTTTATTACTAACTTGGTTTTGCATCCTAAATTAACCCATTTCTATTAATCTCTGGATTACCATGTTGTTGTAGCATTACCTCACATCTTGCTTCTCTAGCAGCTGCTGACATCTCCCAGATTCAGCCTTATTTTTCCCATTATCTTTGCTTTAGATTTCCTGCCTGACTTTATTCTTCCTGGCTATTGGCCAAATTAGCTTATGAACCAATGATAATAAGACATATTCACAGCATACAGAAGTGCATCCCACATCAACACACGCTTATAAATGGTGTATCTCCATCAAAACCTTTCCCTGTGGACTCGGGGAAGCCTGCGCCATAAGAGGCACTAAAAATATAAGAGGTAGAATGGACAGAAAAAAGGACTTCTAAACACAACACAACCAACACACATATGAACTCTGTGACAGAGACCATGACAGTAAGTACAGGGCCTCCTTGAGATTAAGGCAGATGGGGTCTTAATGCTCAGAGGATAAGGAACACAAACCCCATCCCTAACCCAAAAACTATCCCCAAATAATTACCATTCACATATGAAAAATTGATTTTTTCCTGGAAGTCTCACTGGGGATTCAAACCACACTTAAGACCAATCATCAAATCTAGCAGTAGGTGGCAAGAACAAAATAAACTCAATGGCATCTTTGGATATTCTTTTTGCCATAGTCATGTCAGATCCTAATTTTTTAACTTTATGTTTATACTATGGGTTCTAGTTTTGTGTTTTAATGAAACTCCAGTATATGGACATATGTGTCTAAGCCTATATGTTGTTACTTTTTATAATTTTTTTAAAATTAGTTTTACTTACCAACCACAGTTTCCTCTCCCTCCTCTCCTACCATACCCTGCCCTCACCTACTTTCTACTCCCATCCACTCCTCAAAAAGGGTAAGGCCTCCCACGGGAGTCAACAAAACATGGCATATCAAGTTGAGGCAGGACTACGTTCCTCCTCTTGCATCAAGACTGAGTGAGGCATCCCACCATAGGCAATAGGTTTCAAAAAGGCAGCTCATGCACCAGGGTTAGGTCCTGGTCCTACTGCTAGAGGATCAGGGTACACAACTGCCACCCACATGCAGAGGGCCTATGTCAGTCCCAAGCCATATCCCTGTTGGTTTAGAGTCTTAAACTTCCCATGACCTCTGGTCATTTGTCTCTGTGTGTTTCTCCATCAAGTTCTTGACCCTGAGCTCACATAAACCCTTCTCCTTCTCTTCAACTGGACTCCCAGAGCTTAACCCAGCACTTGACTCTGGATCTCTGCATCTGCTTCCATCAGTTCCTAGTTGAAGGTTTTGTGATGACAATTATGGTAGTTACCAATCTGATTACAAGAGAGAGCTCGTTCAAACACCCTCTCCAGTATTGCTAAGAGAATTGCCTGGGGTCATTCTTGTGTATTCCAGGGAGTTTACATAGCACTGGGTTTCTCCATAATCCCATAATGACCCCTCTATCAAGATATCTCTGTCATTGGTTTCCTTCTCTATCCTTCCCTCAACTTTACCATCCTGATCCCTCATGTACCCATCACCCAGCCTCTCCTCTCTACCCATACACCCAATTTTTCCAGGAGATATCATCTATTTCCCATTCCCATAGCTATCCACCCATCACTCTTAGGGTCCTCCTTGCTACCTAGCTTCTCTGGGGTTCTGGATTGTAGCCTGGTCATCCTTTGCTTCACATCAAATATCTACTTATAAGTGAGTACATGCAGTGTTTGTCGTTGTAGGTCTAAGTTACTTCATTGAGGATTTTTTCTAGTTCCATCCACTTGCCTGCAAATTTCAAGAGGTCCTTGCTTTTTACTGCTGAATAATACTCTGTTGGGTATATATATGACATTGCCTTTATCTATTCTTTGGTTGAGGGGCATCTAGTTTGTTTCCAGGTTCTGACTGTTATGAATTTTAGTGTTATGAATATGGTTGAGCAAGTGTCCTTGTGGTATGATTGAGCATCCTTTGAGTATATGCCCAACAGTGGTATAGTTGAGTCTTGAGGTAGGTTGATTTTCCTGATGAATCACTATACTCATTTTCAAAGCAGTGGTACAATTTCTCCTCCCACCAGCAACGAAGGAACATTTTTCTTACTCTACATTGTCTCCAACATAAAATGTCATAAGTAATGCTCATGAGCTCCCATTTAGTAATTGTCTATCTCAGTGTCCGTGTTACTAGTGTTATATTCAGCAAGTAATCTCTAGTGTTAAGGCATTCAAGGCTACTTCCCACTTTATTTTCTATCAGGTTCAGTGGAACTGGATTTGTGTTAAGGTCTTGATCCACTTGATTTTGAGTTTTTTGCATTGTGATAGGTATGAATCTATTTGCATTTTTCTACATGTCAACATCCAGTTACACCAGCATCATTTGCTGAACAGGCTTGCTTTTTTTTATTCATTGTACAATTTCAGCCTCTTTGTAAAAATCAGTGCTCATAGGTGTGTTGATTTATGCCAGGGTCTTCAATTCAATTCCATTGATCCATGTATCTGTTTTTATGCTAATATCAAGCTGGTTTTATTACTAGGGTTTTGTAGCAGAGATTGAAGTTACAGAATGTGATACCTGTGGAAGTTCCTAGGCTATATAGGAGTGTTTGACCTATACTGTGTTTTTTGTTTTTCCATATTAAATTGTGTGTTGTTCTTTTGAGGTCTGTGAAGAATTGTGTTAGGGTTTCAATGGGGATTCTACTGAGTCTGCATATTTTTTAGGTATAATCATCATTTTACCAAAATATATTCATCCTACCTATTCATGTACATGGGAGATCTTTCTATTTTCTGGAATCTTCTTCAATTTCTTTCTTCTAAGACTTAAAGTTATTGTCATCTTAATAGTTCACATGTTTGCTTAGAGTTACTGCAAGATATTCTATATTATTTGTGGCTATTTTTCAGGGTATCATTTCTCTGATTTCTTTCTCAGTCCATTTATCAATTGTAGGAGGTCTACTGAGTTTTAGTTAATCTTGTATCCTACTACATCACTGAAGGTGTTCATTATCTGTAGGAGTTCTATGGTGGAATTCTGGAGGTCACTTGTGTATATCTCATAACATGTGTTGTTAATTCTCTGGTATGAGAAATCTCTATTCTATTCATGTAGACACTTGCTACTATGAACACAGCTTCCATTGTAGTTTATCAGGTGCTTTTTACTTTTATTACATTTTGCTTTTTTTAAATCTTTTTTCTCCTTTTTAGAGCATTTGGTTGTTGCATTGGATCTTTGTTCATTTCTTTGAACTTTTAAGTATATGGAAGAATGAAGAGAACCAGTGTTTTATACAAAGAGACTTTCCCCAGATGCAACATTTTCAACATACAAAGAGAAGTAAATAATCACTAAAGAGTAAGGTGCAGAACACATGCACAGCAGGGGCTCTCAGAAAACATAAGCACCATTTGTGTACATGCCTCCTGAATGGATGCTTAAATTTAGATGTCTAGGTCAAGTTCCCAGTCAGTGTGCTGCAAAAGACGGAAATAGCACCTGTATAGACTTAGGTGATATAAAAAGACCACTGAAGACTTCCATAATGGTTAACTTTCATGTTTGGAACAAATTTGTGCCAGTGTGCTTCTAGAAAATTCCATATAGATAATACTCATATCCTTCTTGCAGAAACCTGACAGAGGTATTCTTCTGCTTAACAATCTTCCTACACATTTTCTGAGTGATGTGATCACTCCTTGAGAGCTTCCTTGTTCACAGACCAGGGATTCCTTGGTTACTTTTATGAAAATCTTTGTCTGTGGAATTATTTTGAGAGTTCATCATCAACTGTAGAAAATCCACCCAGTACTGGAAGCAGAAAGAGAAGTTACAAAAATAGAAAGTCAATGATGAGGTCAGAGGTCAGAGGTCGATCAGGAGTGCGGAAATTTACCCTCCTTTCTGAGAATGTAGCTCCCTTAAATTCACAAATGAGGTTAGTGTTGCTTGAGTCATCAGAAAACAAAAGCAACTGTAGTTGAACCTGGAAGAAATCTAGCTGATTTATCAACAACTTTACAATAAATTACAAGAAATGCAGTTTTAAACATTAACAATGAGTTTTTGAAAATGTTTCTATAGGGGATGAAAGTAGTATTTCCCTTGCTTTAATCATTTTTATCTATTGTTAGATTTTCATAGATGTATACAATGAAATATAGTCATACCCACACCACCATTTCCTCCATTCGATTCTTTCTAGATCCCTTGCAACATTTCTTCTTCCAAACTTCATGACCTCTTTTTTTTTAATATAACCCACTGAGTCCAAGTGCTGCCCATATGTCCCTGTCTGTACATGGGAAACCTATCGGTGGCTACACACTCTATCTGCAGCAATTAAGTACCAATAGTTCCTCACGGAGTTGTGGGTTTTGGAGAGGTTCTCCGTCATCTATGTTGGAGATTTGGTGGTGTTATCTTGTGCTGGTTTATTTGGTTTGGTTTTTTTTTGAATAGTGTTGTATAAATCATTTTTCCTTATTTTTTTCTTTAGTGATAAAAGGGAAAATATAATTCTATTTCCATGGTGAAAACTTTATTCTATTATCCACTCTTATATTTTATACCAATGTGGAGTTTACCAACTGCACTCATATTAAAGAACTCAGTACAACAAGAAGAAATGGAACTGGCTTCCCTTGATGAAGGGCAGTTGTAAACTAGGCCTACAGCCAGCTTTACCACATGACCAAAGACTGAATGAGGACCAGAGAGATGGCTCAGTAGGTAAATGTGCTTGCTGCCAAGTCCCAAAACTGAGTTCATTCTTTAGGATTCAGGGGGTAGAGAGAGGGAAACAAAAGTTTTTTCCAAAGAGAACAGTGGGATAGCCATGATTTTAAAATAGAGAACATTGAACTAAGTATCATACCTCACAAAATTTAACATAAATAAAACCATAAATTTAAGAGATACTCTCAAAAGGATATATTTTTACACAACAAAATCTACACAGTAGGCCCAGGTGAGTAGTCATCAATTTGACATTGACCGCAAAATCCACTGAGGAGGAAATTGGATACAAAAAGAGAGAATAAGGCATCCGTACATGGAGGGCATTGCTGGTCAAGGAGCCTCTCTCTATTCTGTGTTGTGCCTTCACAAATCTAGACCTGTGATAAACTGTACTGTACTTCACAGACATAAGAAAGGACCTGTGAAATATGAAATGCAAACACAATCTAGATGATAACAGTGTCTATTTACAAGTAGATTACCAAAATATAGTACATTTATACTTCCTCATTAGCAAAATGAATACCCAGATCCTGCTTGTATATTATTGTGGAAACCACTATCATTTGACATTTATTTCATTTTTAAATTCACTAAGTAGCCAAAGAGGTGGCAGTGCATGCTCTTATATCCAGCACTTAAGAGGCAGAGGCAGGCAGATCTCTATGAGTTCAAGACAGCAAGGCCTACAGAGTGAGTTCCAGAATAATCAGAGCTACACAGAGATACACTGTCTCTGAAAAGCAAAGCAAACAAACAAAATGAATTCAATAGGTATAAATAAAAGTTTGCATTCTTAAAAGAGGGAGTCTTGGGTCACGGTTCAACAGTTAAGGGTGCTTGCTTATCTTCTGGAGGAGCCAGGTCCCATCACCCATGTCAGGCTCCTCCAACTGTTTGGAGCACTAGCTGCAGTGTTTTTCAATCCCCCTTTTTTGTTTCCACAGGAACCTCTACGTGTATGGCATTTACTTTTATCGACACATGCTGTGGGACAATGGTCTTGTACTCTTTAATGGTTTGTCAGTTGTACTGGTTTAATAAAATGCTGATTGGCCAGTAGTCAGGCAGAAAGTATAGTTGAAGCAACCAGGCAGTAAGTAGAGGGGTGGTGATGAGAACAGGAGAATTCTGGGAAGAGGAAAGACTCAGTCTACATTCCTCACCCAGACACAGAGGAAGCAGGATGAGACTGCTTTGCTAATAGAAAGTACCAAGCTGTGTGATTATCACAGACAAGAATTATGGATTACTGTAAGATGTAAAAATTAGTTAACAAGGAACTAATAAATCAACCAGTTTATAATTAATGTAAGCTTCTGTGTGTTTCTTTGGTATTGCACGGCTGCAGGAGTGGGTAAGATAGAACCTCTGTTAACAGATATACATATATACATATAAATAAAACAACAAAAATAAGTCTTTAATTTTTTTTAAATTAAAAAAGTTACCTACCCGTCGGTTTGTGAACACAGAATAGCAGTCCTTCACTAGTACGTTTATGATCATCTCTGTGTCCGTGATAGCTAACACAGGTATTTGACCATCAAGCAAACTGTTCAAGGAAAACAACTGATTAACTCAAGCCAGGTTCTGAAGTGGGAGTCCCAAATACACACTTTGATTCCACTGTTATATGACCCTTACTCTGGCTATACAACTTAGGGTGTCTAACCACAGATCCATAGAGTCTTTGTAGTGTGACAGGTGATATCATTGAAGACACAATGAGTCACTTAAAGACAAAACAGTTTGTAGTGGGAATTTCATAGAGTCATTGTATCTCGTGTAAATATTAGGATGAAATGTTCTTTCTTACTGTATGTAGGGTAATGGCAGAGAAATCAAAGTTGCTAGACAGTGATTGTTTTCTATGATTTATAGTTGTTTTCTTTATGGGATTTCCATCCATTGCATGTCTTTTGTCACAATACTATCTAGACACGTTTGGAGGGCTTGAATTATTGGCTACTGCAAGTAGTGTACAGTAAGGACTGAAATTGCAGGGGTGTGATTATTCCTTTCAGAGAACATATAGAATAGATCAAAGTGGCTTTGGAATGAGGACTTATTGTACCCCAAACACAACCTTTGTGTAAAAATCAATAAATGCATTTCTGAACAGAGATTTGAGGTTTAGTTCACAGACACTGTTCCTCCCTGTTGCCAGAGTGCCTAAAATTAAATTCTGGAATTTCTTTCCATTGAACATCCCACATAGCAGGGAGAACCATACATTTGGTGCCCAATGTCATGGGTTCTGGGATGAGAAAGTCTGTTTAGTATGGGACTGGTGGCAGAGTATGCTCAGAGCAGGTAGTTCTTCAGGATAGGATCAGGACTTGGGAATTTCCCATCTCAGGAGCAGCAATATGCTCGTTTCTTTGTGTTTGTTACCAGGAAATGGAGTGAATGTGAGAGAAAAACAGCTTGTAGAGCTTTTGGTAATAGTTAACAGACATTGCTATTGGTTTCATGCAACTCCCTAGGTTCAGCTAAAACTCTTGGTATGGAAGCCAGTGTTGAAAGCCTAATGAGCTCATGTTTGAGAGGAGCCTATACTTCCCAGAGAGGAGTTGAGATTTGTTCTTTATGTAATTTGATCTCAAATGCTGTGCATTCACTGCAGAGTGAGGAATCACATAAAGTTCCATCTGAATTTGAACAGGAAAGTAAAAAGGAAAACTTTCAATCTCACAATTGTCAGTCAGCAGAGTAGAATGTTTCCTCACAGGAAGACTAGAATGTTGTTTCAGAGGAAGAAAAAATAGAGGAGGATCAAGATAATGGCGATGAGACACTGAGAGTAACAATAAATGGGACTGTTTGAAACTGAGAAGCTTCTGTAGGCAAAGGACATGATCAAAAAGACAAAATGGCAATGAACAGATGAGAAACAATCTTCACCAACCCCATAATGGACAGAGAAAGATCTCCAAAATATATAAAGAACTCAAGAAACTAGACATCAGAATACTAAATAATCCAGTTAAAAACAGATGTATCGATCTAAAGAGAGTATTCTCAATAGAAGAATCTAAAATGACTGAAAGACACTTAAGAAATTTTTCAACATCCTTATTCATCAATAAAATGCAAATCAAAATAACTCTGAGATACCATCTTACCCCTCTCACAATAGCTAAGATCTAAAATACTGTTGACAGCTTATATTGGAGAGGATGTAAGTAAATAGAACTCTCCTCCATTGCTGGTGGGAATGCAAACTCATGCAGGCCCTTTTGAAATCAGTACGGCAATTTCTCAGAAAATAGGAAATCAACCTCTCTCAAGACCCAACCATACCACTCTTGGTCATATACCCAAAGGATACACAAACATATAACAAGGGTATTTTCTCCACTATGTTCATATCAGCATTATTTATAATTGCCAGAACCTGGAAATTCCCTAAAGACCCCTTAACTGAAGAGTGGATAAAAAAAATGTGGTAATTTACACAATGAAGAACTAACTACTGAGCAGTAAGAAACAATGACATTTTGAAATTTGCAGACAAATGGATGAACTAGAAAAAAACATGCTGAGTTAGTTAACCCAGACCAGAAATACAAACATGATATATAGTCACTTATTAGTAGATATTAGACATAAAGCAAAGGATAAATAGTTTACATTCTTCAGCCCACAAAAGATAGTTGAAAAGAGGGACCCTAAGAGAGATGCATGGGGAGAGCACCAGGAAGGGGAAATAGTGACGATCTAATGGGTAAACTGAGAGGGGATATAAGCGAGGGATGGAGGATGGGAACCTGAGGGATCTAGATGGCCAAGTTGGGGGAGGGACAGAGAGGGAGAACAATGAAAGAGTATTGTGATAAAAGGAGTCAATGTGGGTTTAGGGAAAAGCCTGTAGTTAGGGAAACTCCTAGGAATACACAAGGATGACCCCATCAAAGACTCCTAGCAATAGTGGAATCTGAACTGGTAAGCCGATTAGGGATCTCCATAAGACCTATCGTAGAAATAATATCCAGTAACTGATGGAAGAAGATGCAGAGATCTACAGCTAAGCACTGGGCTGAGCTCCTGGAGTTCAGTGGAAAGAGGGAGGAGAGATCATATAAGCAATGATTGTCAAGATCATCATGGGTAAAACCAAAGAGCCAACTTGAGCTAGCAGTAGTTTACTGACTCTGGGCTGACATCTGGGGAACTCTCATGGGAACAAACTAGGCCATCTGAATGAGGGTGACAGTTAGGGGGTCCCATAGCAGTAGGACCAGGACTTATCCTTGGTGAATGAACTGTTTTTTTTTTTTTTGGAGCCCATTACCAATGGTGGAATATTTTTCCCAGGAAGACTCAGGGGTAGGGACTTGGTGCTGTCTCAACTTGGTATCCCAGACTTTGTTGACTCCCTAAGGGAGGTCTTATCTCCTCTGTGGTGGATTGGGGCTCTGATGGGGGGTGAAAAGAGGTGAAAGAAGGAAAAGGATGGAAACTGGGCTTGGAGTGTAAAATGCTTTTTAAAAACTAAATAATAACAAGAAAAGAAAAAATAACAGAGATTCTACTTCTCTTCTTTCTTTAGATGCCACAATCGTAGAGATGCAAAAGTTGAAACACTAGTTGCACAGCTGCAAAAATTAAGAATACAAATGGGCAAACTCCCGAGACAAAGAATAAGAGAGATTAAAAGAGGTTTCTTCCCAGAAGAAAAGATGAAATGAGAAGAAACCATAAAAGATATTTTCCCATAAAATAGGCAAGTGTTTAACCAAGATAAAAGGCTTTTCCCTGGAGAAGAAGGGAAAGTGTTTAATCAAGACCTATAAAAATGAAGGCTCAAGAGATGAATATTGAAGGGAGATAAATTCCTCTTCCCAGTAGAAATAGAGAAAGGGCAAAGGCCACATCCAATAGAAAATGGAATTCATGTCTGTTGGAACCCAGAACCCTCTGGCTGGGTGACGCATGACAATGCTTTCTGCAAGAGCCAGCAAGTGCAGAGAGACAACACCTGATTTCCAGAGAATGATGGGTGGGGTCCTTTACTGCAGCCTGTGCTAGCACAGTTGGCTCAGAACTTAGAATTTTCTTGTTTGTTTAATTTTAGTCTAAATGTTTTCTGCCTTTTCCTCAGAGAGTAAATAACTCAATATGAAATGTTCCTTCATGGGAAATGTTTATTCTCTTGATAGTGGGAATAACTCATTATCAATAATCACTTCATGGGAGAAAAACAATTGAAACAGCCCAAATTGTAGTACAGAAAACAATTGTAATCATAGTATGTAGTACTAAGCCAATGCTGGTTAAATTTCCAGGTGTATTAATTATTCATTATATGGAGGCTGTTCTCTTCTCTTGATCATCTTTATCAGATTCTTAAATGAATGTTCAATTTTCATAATAAATGACCTAAAAAAAATTCATAATTTTGAAATATATTACTGAGTATAATATTTTCTATTTATCACTAGTGGGTATTTGATCTGTTCTTTATATTGCTTTCCAGAGATTCTTGGTTAAATTCTATAAAACGCAGTTCCTGAAGCTGAGCAGATTTTTAGTTTATTAACCAATATGGCAGTGAAGGTGAAACTCATGGAAATAGTATCTTACTGACAAAGAGCCTATAAACATTATTTTCCACTAAATAAAATTCAGATAAATTGTACCACCCTGTTAATAATTGACAGGTCAATTTGACATGTTTCTAGGGTTCTTTGTGAGATTTAAAAGAAAATACTCCATGTGTGTTGCCTTGAGTTAACTCTTAAAATCAGAGAGAGATTGTGTTTAATGCTTATATAGACGACTTTTTAAAAGGATGTAGAGAATGTTCATACATAAATCCCACATGTTCTTCAAAATAATTGTACCCTCTCTGGGTTATACAGCCCAAATTAATATTACCCCAATTACAGCACCCACTCATAAAACAATGTTAGAAATAAGATACATTCTAAAACAGGTATCGAAATAATTGTCAACAAAAGCACAGGCTATTTAGATTGCTCAGAAATAAGACAAGACAGAAATTATCCACCAAAATTTGGACTAGGTGTCAATGCTGGAAGCCCAACTGCTCTGCTTTCAAAAATTGGTCACTAATAAGCTTATATGAGTGGAGCAGTGACCCAGAGACTAACAGGGAGTCCTGGGAGGACATATGGTTGAAAGTAACCCTCATGGCTTTCATTATCCTGCCATTTTAATATTTTTGCACTCTTCTTGGGACTTGCTTGACCTTGTAGGGTAGTAGTACTACTTTCTAATGGCCACTTCTTAGGCCAGGATTGTAAGGACAGGACGGAGACATCAGCTCCAGAGTCTAAAATCCCATTAAATGACTTCTCATCAACAATCAATTCCAATTGTGGTCCTTCCTTCACATGAAGTGCACAAAAGGCTGCATAGCTGGAAGACCCAAAACCCTTAGCACCCCAACTGGATCTGGCTGTAGGGTTGGAGGTATTAACTTTGGGTACCAAGACCAATTGGGCAATATGATCCCCCTGAGGAATTACTGTAACTCCTTGAGTAACTGATGTCATAGAGTTTAATTCTCCTTGATAATCTGTGTCAACAACCCCAAAATAAATTTGAATTCCCTTAAAGATGGTACTACTTATTCCTAAGATAAGCCCCAAGGGAGCTTATCTATCTAGGGAGTTGCCCAAAACATTAGTGGGTAAAGCTTGAACCCCCATTTGGGCTGCTAAGACTTCTTGGTCGGAATTACTGAGGTCCACTCCTACACCTCCTGAGGTGGCATAGGTGAGATCTGCAACATAAAACGATTGCCCTGTGGAACAAACTGGATACAGCCACTGCTGGGGTACGACCCCTGACTTCCAGTGTCATTTCTCCATCCACTGGGGTTCTATGGCCCTAAAGTGGGGCCCTCTGCCAGTTTCCCTGCTGTTGGCCTTTGATGTGCAGAGGTCTTCCAACTATATCTGTCTTAGATCTGCAATCATTTGCCCATTGGGCCCCCTTTTACATTGTGGTCACTTTCCAGGTCTGGGGGTAGTTCCCTCAGGGAGTGGTGGAAATTCCTTTTTAAAATGTCCAGGGGCACCACAATTAAAGCAGGTTATATCCCCAATTGTCTGGGGTCCTCGCCCAGGGCTGATGGCAGTGGCAATCACCTGGCACTGAATGAAGTGCCCATCAATATCCCAGAAAATCCGTTTGTATTCATTTAAGCTTTTGGCATTATGTGACTGCAAGGCTTCCATACAGTATTTATTTGCATTTTCAAATGCCAGCTGGTTAACTATGGGCACAGCTGTGGTCACATCATCAAACAATTTTTCTGCCAATTATAGCAACCTATCCACATAATCCTGGAAAAGCTCTGAGGGCCCTTGTAACAGAGGTCCAGTACCTTGGACAACTGATCCCCCATGGCCTTGTTTGGCAGGAGTTTCCAAGCTTTGGTAACTGCAATGGCCATTTGGAGATATACGACAGGATGGATAACAATTTGATTGGTCAAGTCAGCATAAGCTCCTGCTTTATTTAGCCTGTCTAGGTTGTGCTGTGCCTGTCCCACTTGAGCATTTAACCTAGCCATTTGTAAACAATTTTCTTGATATTCTCCCTTCCACAATAAGTAATCTCCTCCAGATAGTACCACATGGCATAGCTGTTGCCAATCACTAGGTGTAAGATTCAATTCCGCAAAAGATATTACTATGACAAGAGTAAAGGGGGCCTGACTGCTGTATGATGTCATGACCTCTTTCAATTGCTTCATCTCCTTAAAGCACAAGGCCACATATTATCTCAGCATCTGTCCTGGATTGTTCAGATCAGGTAATTCTGTGACCAGAGCAACTGTGTGTCAGGGCTGAAAACATATACCTCTTCTTCTTCCTGAGCCCTCTTTAGTCTCCCACTCATCTCTCAGTCCCCAACAGGACTCCCTCCTTCCCCAATCCTCATTATAAGCAGGTGGGGCTGATGGCACACATAAGGAATCCTTCGATTTACAGCACTTCAGCCTTCTCTGAAGTACCTTAATTTCCTGTGTTAGCTATTCTACCTCATCAGATAAACTATTCTCTGCACTAGAACTGAGGCTATCTTCCCCATTTTCTGACTCAGAGATTATTGTTATATAGTTTTGCACCTGAAAGCATGCAGACTTTGGTGCTAGCCTTGGTCTTGTGCCAGATTCCAAAGATCCCCTTGATACTCCTTACTCTTTCTTTCTGTCCCTATGTGACTGCTCTGATGATCCTATGGATTGGTGAGTCCCCTCCTCTTGTATTTCTTCAAGTATTTTTTTAGCCGCAGTGATCTCCTATCTTACTTTCATGTTATCAGTAAGCAGGGTGTTGTGGACCAGGAGCCATAGCAAAAAGGAAGATATAGGAAAGTTATTGGCACCCTCCTTTTGTAGTCGCTTCTGCAAGTCTCTTTTCACCTGTTGCCAGTTGGGGATGTTAAACCTCCACCTATTAAAAACCATGGGCTTACTGTGACTATTGTCTTAAGAAAATCCTCTATAGTTTTCTGTTTGAACATGGTTCCTTGTTGCTCTAATAATTTAGATATCTGATATATCAGGTTTCTCTTATTGTTTGTAGATCCCATTTGACCTCAATCCATACTTACCAGCCTAGGATGACCCCATCCATTACCCCTTCTTTCTCAGATCTCGGTGGGACCTCCACTTACCACACCAGCATGGCAACTGTAGTTCTTCTGAGTGAGGGACATCGGGATTAACACACAATACAACTTCAGGTTCTGCAGACAAGCCTTTATTCCACTTTCTCACACAGTATATATAGCTCTCAGCAGGTGAGGCTGAGCCAGCAAAAACAGGAAGATCATCACCACAACTCACATGGCTTAGGGGTAAACATCCTTAAAAACATTGCTGAGAACAACAGATGGTTCCTGTTTTTGGAACAGCTAACCACAAGAGTGCAAAACAGGTCAAGTAAGGGTGTGAAAACCTGTCCTCAAGGAACCCAACAACCACTAACTACTAAATTATTGATGTAGGAGGGTCTTCTCTATTGTAATTGGAGTGGCGGGCCACTTCCCGCCACCCGGCTCCAGCTAGCTTTACCTGAAATAATGACACAGAAACTGTATTCATTTAAACAGTGTCTGGCTCATTGTCTCCAGCCCCTTACTGCCTAACTGTCACATATTGATTCAACCCATTTCTAATAATCTGTATGTCACCATGAGATCATGACTTACCTGGAAAGATTCAGCATATCTGACCTGGCAGGTTATTGGCAGCAGCTCTCTGCCTCTGCCCTCTTTTCTCCCAGCATTCTGTTCTGTCTACTCCACCTATCTAAGCTGCTGTCCTATCAAAAGGCCAAGGCAATCTTTTTATTTAACCAATGAAAGCAACAAACTATTGACATGTAATGGGTCCTGGGTAAGAGGGAAGCATTGTATGCATTTGTGTGTTAGTTCACTGGTGAGTGGGGAGCTCACAGGCTCTAATGGACAATTCTAAACCCATAGTCACACAGATGATACTAGTTAAAGTCTGTAGGACACAGAAGAAATCACAAATATGAGAAAGAGATTTTCAGGGAGGAAGTAAGACTGACAAGGGTGGGAGGGAAATAAGAAAGAGTGGGGGAAATTAGCCAGAATGCATTTTATACATTTTTGAAGTTATCAGACAACAGATTAATTAGCTAAATCAGGTAGAATATGATATCCTCGGTTGGAGTTGTAGCTCAGTTGAGAAAGTTCTGTCTTAGTACTCACAAAGCCCTAGGCTGGATCATCAACACCACAGAACAGGGTCTGGTGGTTGTTCTAATCCCTGCACTCCAGAGGTAGAGAAAGGAAGATCAGAAATTCAAGACCATTCTTGGCTACATAGCAAGTTTGAGGCTAACCTGGGCTATAGTATTAGATCCTGTATTTAAAGAAAAGTACATGGTCATATAATAAGGAATCAATAGACAGGGCTCCCTGTTTTTAATATATAATATATACAGTATTTTAACAGTTGTCCATTTTAAAACACAGTATTGTATCTACATGCACTCTATTATTTTATTCTATGGACATAAACAACATGAATGCTGCTGGTGATGTAGCTCAATGGTAGAGCACATGAGCAGCATGCATGATATCCTAGATTCAATCCCTTTAACCAGGGACAAAATCCCAAATCCAAGTTGAGGCTGCATTGGTAATTCTTTAGGTGGGTAATATTTGGCTGGCTGGTAAGCATAGACAAAGACTCCTTGTTCATTTCCCAGCCTCCCAAACCCAAAAAAATAACACAGAAACTACATTAATTATAACACTGCTTGGCCAATAGCTTAGGCTTCTTGTTAACTAACTCTTACATTTTAAATTAACCCATTTTTATTAATTTGTGTATTGTCACAGGGCTATGGCCTACTGATAAGGTTCTGGCTGATGGTTGGCATTTTAATCCTTCAGCAGCTACATAGTGTCTCTTTGACTCCACCTTCTTTCTCCCAGAATTCAGTCTAGTTTTCCCACCTAGCTCTATTTTGGTCTGCTACAGGTCAAAGCAGATCTTTATTAAACAATAATAATAAAATATATTCACAGCATACAGAGGAGAATCCCACATCACATAAGAGTGCTTACTGCCAAAATATAATGACCTGAGGTAGATCCTTGGGACTCACATGGTGGCTGAAGAAAATCAACTCCTGCAGGATGCCTTCTGACCTCCATATGTGTGTTATAGCACAGTCAAAAACACACAAAAAGTGCATTTAATAGAAAAAATTTAAAATAGTACCAAGAGCATGTGTTTTGATATATTCTCCTATGGAGAAAAACAGTGTACATTTCTTAGAATAAGTATCTGTCCTACACACTGACCAGGTTGATAACTGTTGACATAGATTCCAAGCACTCTGTTCATGTCCTGTGATGCAGGGCAGGTAGATGCCATAAAACTAAGGCCTCATACTTCCTGGTGAACCTGTTGTTTTCACACATTCAAAGGAAAAATATTGAATGAAAGGAATGTATGAGTAACCAGCAATCAGGCCTAGAAATCAGACCATCTTAGCAAGTGTGTGCTTTAGATGATGGTCTGAAGGAATTTTACAGGTCATTGGCTTCTAAAAAGAACCAGGAAGACTGAATTTAGATGAACATGTTAGCCTGTTGATGGCTGCAGGGTAACCCACTCTCCTCTAAACTTCCTCAAGGATAGTCACTGTAATTCTTCAGTTGAGAACATGGAAAGAGGTGATCCCAATCACCCACACGTTAGTTTCCTCCTGACTTTTCATCCCTCTTTCTCCCTCTGAGAGGGGATGCTTTCTGGGTCCTGGGCACAGAGAAGGTTGCATGTGCCAAGTATGAAGTAGAACAGACGGACAATCTTTACCTCCTCTCTAGAGAGAAATAGCAGCTTATAAGTCAGCATGCTGACAGGCAGCAGTAATTGTATCCAGTGAGTAATTAAGAACATTGGTAAAAATGACAAGAGTTAAAGGGGGGGAGACATATTAGAAACATCTAGGAGAGAGGGAAAAAGAGGAGTTGAGTTTTGTATAGTCAAGATATGTGATTTACACACATGAGATTGTTTAAAAGAAATAAAAGATATTCCGTTTTAAAAAATAACTGCTGCCCCCTTTGTCTCCTGAGTCCTGGGAAGACCAGCTAGCCCTGTTGCCCTGCTGAGCAGTTCTTCCCAGAGAGGTGAGTGGGTGCTAGCCTGGGCAGCCTGCCTGCCTGTCTGGGAAGGGAGCACAGCCCTCCCCCCCCTCAGCTTCTGCGGCAGGGTCTTCGGTGTTCCAAGGGACCCCTCCCCTCCCCCCACTGCTGCGGGCCCTTTGTCTCCTGAGTCCTGGGAAGACCAGCTAGCCCTGTTGCCCTGCTGAGCAGTTCTTCCCAGAGAGGGCTGAGGAGCTCTATCCAGAGAGTGCTGTGAAGTCCTACCCAGAGAGTGCTGAGGAGTTCTATCCAGAAAGTGCTGAGGAGTTCCATCCAGAGTGGAAGAAATGGGCAGGCGCCAATGCAAGAATTCCTCCAACAACCTGAAAGGCAACATGACACCGCCAGAATCCAGGGAGCTCGAAACTAGAAGAATTGAACACCCTACGCCAGAAGAAATAGAAGAAATTGACTCTAAGCGCTTCTTTATGAAAATAATAGAGGAAATTAAACAGGAGGTGAAAATCTGCCGTAAAGAAATGGAAGATAAGTATAACAAAAAAATTGAGGAAATGAGTAAAGAAATGGAAGAGAAATATACCAAAAAGTTTGAAGAAATGAGTAAATCCGTAAATGAAATTCTGGGAAACCAAGAAAAAACAATCAAACAGGTAATAGAAACAGTTCAAGATTTGAAAACTGAAATGGAGTCAATGAAGAAATCACAAACCGAGGGCTGGCTGGCTATGGAAAATCTGGGTAAACGAACAGAGACTTCAGAAACAAGCTTAACCAATAGAATACAAGAGATAGAAGAAAGAATCTCAGACTCTGAGGACACCATAGAGAAATTAAACACTCTGTCCAAAGAAAACAGCAAATCCAACAAATTCTCATCACAAAACATTCAGGAACTGTGGGACACAATAAAAAAACCAAATCTAAGAATAATAGGAGTAGAAGAAGGAGAAGAATTGCATTTCAAAGGTCCAGAAAATATACTCAACAAAATTATAGAAGAAAACTTTCCCATCCTAAAGAACGATATTCCTATGAAGGTTCAAGAAGCATACAGAACACCGAATAGACTGGATCAGAAAAAAACATCCCCTCGTCATATAGTAATCAAAACACAAAGCATTCAGACTAAAGAAAGGATATTGAAAGCTGCAAAGGAAAAAGGTCAAGTAACTTATAAAGGTAAACCTATCAGACTTACACCAGACTTCTCTATGGAAACCATGAAAGCCAGAAGGTCCTGGATAGAGGTACTGCAGAAACTAAGAGACAATGGATGCAAACCCAGACTACTTTACCCAGCCAAGCTATTGTTCACTATCAACGGAGAAAACAAAATATTCCAGGATAAAAATAAATTTAAACAATACGTAGCTACTAATCCAGCCTTACAGAGAATACTAGAAGGAAAATCACAACCCAAGGAATCCAACATTCCCAACACTGCCTACATTAACTCAGACATTTAGCGACCCTCCACAAGCACAACTCAAAGAAGGAAAACACATACACGCTACTACCCAAAAAAATGACCGGAGTCATCGATCACTGGTCATTAATATCACTTAATATCAATGGTCTCAACTCACCTATAAAGAGGCACAGACTTAGAGATTGGATACGAAAACAGGATCCAACAATCTGCTGTCTACAAGAAACACACCTCAACCACAAAGACAGACACCTACTCAGAGTAAAGGGTTGGGAAAAGGTTTTCCAAGCAAATGGACCTAAGAAACAAGCGGGTGTGGCCATTCTAATATCTAACAAAATCGACTTCAAACTAAAATCAATCAGAAGAGATGGAGATGGACATTTCATACTCATAACAGGAACAATTCATCAGGAAGAAGTCTCAATCTTGAATATCTATGCCCCTAATAGAAAGGCACCCACATATGTAAAAGAAACTCTTCTAGAACTCAAGGCAGTCATCAAACCACACACACTAATAGTAGGAGACTTCAACACTCCTCTCTCACCAATGGACAGGTCAATCAGACAGAAACCTAACAGAGAAATAAGAGATTTACTGGAGGTACTGAATCAAATGGGCTTAACAGACATCTATAGAACACTCCACCCAAATAGGAAAGAGTATACCTTCTTCTCTGCAGCCCATGGAACCTTCTCGAAAATTGACCACATACTTGGTAACAAAGCAAACTTCCACAGATACAAAAAAATATTAGTGACCACCTGTGTCTTGTCAGATCACCATGGATTAAAATTAGAATTCAACAACAATGGTACCCCCATGAAGCCAACAAACTCATGGAAGTTGAACAGTCAACTACTAAATCACCCCTGGGTCAAGGAAGAAATAAAGAAAGAAATTAAAGTCTTCCTTGAATATAATGAAAACAAAGACACAACGTATTCAAACCTATGGGACACAATGAAAGCAGTGCTAAGAGGAAAGTTCATAGCACTAAGTGCCCACCTAAAGAAAACAGAGAAAGCACACATTGGAGACTTAACAACACACTTGAAAGCTCTAGAAAAAAAAGAAGCTGATTTACCCAGGAGGAGTAGAAGACTGGAAATAATCAAACTGAGGGCTGAAATCAACAAAATAGAAACACAGAAAACAATTCAAAGAATCAATGAAGCAAAAAGCTGGTTCTTGGAGAAAATTAACAAGATTGACAAACCCCTATCCAAACTAATCAAACGGCAGAGAGAGAACTTGCAAATTAATAGGATCAGAAATGAAAAGGGGGACATAACCACAGACACAGAGGAAATACAGAGAATCATTAGATCTTACTACGAAAGTTTATATGCCACAAAGTTTGAAAATGTAAAAGAAATGGACATTTTTTTAGATAAGTACCATATACCAAAGTTGAACCAAGACCAGGTGAACAATCTAAATAGACCTGTTAGTCGTGAAGAACTAGAAGCTGTTATCAAAAATCTCCCTACCAAAAAAAGCCCAGGACCAGATGGTTTCAATGCAGAATTCTACCAGAACTTCCAGGAAGAGCTAATACCTATACTCCTTAATGTATTCCACAATATAGAAAAAGAAAAGTCACTGCCAAACTCCTTTTATGAAGCTACAGTCACCCTAATACCAAAACCACACAAAGACACAACCAAGAAAGAGAATTACAGGCCAATCTCACTCATGAACATCGACGCGAAAATTCTCAATAAAATACTGGCAAACCGAATCCAAGAACACATTAGAAAAATCATCCATTATGATCAAGTAGGCTTCATCCCAGAGATGCAGGGATGGTTCAACATACGCAAATCTATCAATGTAATCCATCATATAAATAAACGGAAAGAAAAAAATCATATGATCATTTCATTGGATGCTGAAAAAGCGTTTGACAAAATTCAACACCCTTTTATGATAAAGGTGTTGGAGAGACTGGGGATACAAGGATCATACCTAAATATAATAAAAGCAATATACAGCAAGCCGACAGCTAACATCAAATTGAATGGAGAGAAACTCAAAGCCTTTCCACTAAAATCAGGAACACGACAAGGCTGTCCACTCTCTCCATACCTCTTCAATATAGTGCTTGAAGTTCTAGCAATAGCAATAAGACAACATAAGGGGATCAAGGGGATTCGAATTGGAAAGGATGAAGTGAAACTTTCGTTATTTGCAGACGATATGATAGTGTACATAAGCGACCCCAAAAACTCTACCAAAGAACTCCTACAGCTGATAAACACCTTTAGTAACGTGGCAGGATACAAGATCAACTCCAAAAAATCAGTGGCACTCCTATACACAAAGGATAAAGAAACGGAGAGGGAAATCAGAGAAACATCACCTTTTACGATAGCCACAAACACCATAAAATATCTTGGGGTTACTCTAACCAAGGATGTGAAAGACCTATTTGACAAGAACTTTAAGCCTTTGAAAAGAGAAATTGAGGAGGATACCAGAAAATGGAAAGACCTCCCCTGCTCTTGGATTGGGAGAATCAACATAGTAAAAATGGCAATTCTACCAAAAGCAATCTACAGATTCAATGCAATCCCCATCAAAATCCCATCAAACTTCTTCACAGACCTTGAGAGAACAATAATTAAGTTTATATGGAAAAACAAAAAACCCAGGATAGCCAAAACAATCTTATACAATAAAGGAACTTCTGGAGGCATTACTATCCCTGACTTCAAACTCTATTACAGAGCTACAGTATTGAAAACAGCTTGGTATTGGCATAAGAACAGAGAAGTCGACCTATGGAATCGAATAGAAGACCCAGATACTAACCCTCAAACCTACGAACACCTAATTTTTGACAAGGGAGCTAAAGGTATACAATGGAAGAAGGAAAGCGTCTTTAACAAATGGTGCTGGCATAACTGGATGTCAACCTGTAGAAGAATGAAAATAGATCCATATCTATCACCTTGCACAAAACTCAAGTCCAAATGGATTAAAGACATCAACATCAACCTGTCCACTTTGAGCCTGATAGAAGAGAAAGTGGGAAGTAGTCTACAAGATATAGGCACAGGAGGCCACTTCCTAAGTAGGACCCCAGCAGCACAGACAATAAGAGAAACAATGAATAAATGGGACCTGCTGAAACTGA
The DNA here is from genome assembly GCF_982192425.1 of Myodes glareolus. NCBI lineage: Eukaryota > Metazoa > Chordata > Mammalia > Rodentia > Cricetidae > Myodes > Myodes glareolus. Next base: position 83,042,100 of record NC_142027.1, read on the forward strand.
GAAGCTTCTGTAAAGCAAAGGACACTGTCAGTAAGACAAAAAGGCTGCCTTCTGACTGGGAGAAGATCTTCACCAACCCCTCATCAGACAAAGGTCTGATCTCCAGAATATACAAAGAACTCAAGAAACTAGACACTAAAACTCTAATTAACCCAATTAAAAAATGGGGTACTGAACTGAACAGAGAATTCACAACAGATGAACTTCGAATGGCCAGAAGACACTTAAGGTCATGCTCAACCTCCTTAGTGATCAGGGAAATGCAAATCAAAACCACTTTGAGATACCATCTTACACCTGTCAGAATAGCTAAAGTTAAAAACACCAATGATAACCTATGCTGGAGGGGATGTGGAATGAGGGGAACACTCATCCATTGTTGGTGGGAATGCAAACTTGTGCAGCCACTTTGGAAATCAGTGTGGAGGTTTCTCAGGAAACTGGGAGTCAACCTCCCTCAGGACCCAGCAATTCCTCTCTTGGGAATATACCCTAGAGATGCCCAAACATACTACAAAAGCGTTTGTTCAACTATGTTCATAGCAGCACTATTTGTAATAGCCAGAACCTGGAAACAGCCTAGGTGCCCCTCAATAGAAGAATGGTTAAAAAAGGTGTGGAACATATACACATTAGAGTTTTACTCAGCGGTAAAAAATAATGACATCTTGAATTTTGCATGCAAATGGATGGACATAGAAAACGCTTTACTGAGTGAGGTAAGCCAGACCCAAAAAGAGGAACACGGTATGTATTCACTCATAAGTGGATTCTAGCCATAATTAAAGGTCTTTGAGCCTATTATTCGTGATCCTAGTGAAGCTAAATAAGAAGACGAACCTGATGAAGATTATTTACCTATCCGCCAGGAGGTAGGAAATAGTCAAGAGTCCCAGGTAACCTTGGGTGCATGGGGGGGGGTGGGAGGGTTGATGGAAGGGGAGAGGGTTAGAGAGAAGGGAGTAGGGGAGGAATGGAGAAAGCTCGGTTGACCGGGATGGGGGGAAGGGAGGAAGGATGAATGTGGGATCAGGGAAGAATATATTTCAACTAAGGGAGTCATATTAGAGTTTACAGGAAACTTGATTATATATGGGATCCCAGGTCCAAGGAGAGATCCCCAGATTGTTCTCGGGACAGAGGAGGGGGTGCCTGAACCGGCCTTGGCCCGTGACCATACTGATGAATATTTTGCTTATCACCATAGATCCCTCATCTGGCGTTGGATGACGATACAGATGGAGGCCCGCGTTGGAGCACCGAACTGAGCCCCCCAAGATCCAAACGAGGAGCAAAAGGAGGAAGAAAATGACGAAGGACTGCGAGGGATACTATCACCCACTGATACAAGGGGTCGGATCTAATGAGAGTTTACCAAGGCCAGATGGACCGTGACTGAACGAGCATGTGATCCAACCAGATTCTCTGAATGTGGCCGGATTTTCTGAATGTGGCTGGCCTGCAGTCTTTCCGAGAAGCCATTGACAATGACACTGGGACTGGTTTCCTCTGCATATACTGGATTTTTGGGATCCAGTCTGTTTGGATGCTCACCTTCCTGGACCTGGAGTGAGGGGGGAGGAACTTGGACTTCCCACAGGGCAGGAGACCCTGACTTCCCTTGGGGACAAAGAGGGAGGAGGAGAGGGAGGGGGGGAGTGGGAGGGCGTTGGGAGGAGGGGCGTAAATGGAAACTTTTTATAATTTAATAAAATTACAAAAAAAAAGAAAAAAAAAGAAAAAAAAATAACTGCTGGTTCTGGAGATGTGGCTAAGCAGTTCACAGTGCTTGCTTCTCTTTCAGAGGTCCTGAATTTGATTCCCTGCACTCACATTGAATAGCTTAGAAATGCCTGTAAATCTGTCTCCAAAGACATACAGAAACAAGTGGCATATACACCCCTACACACCCATTCCCCCACCCCCACACACAAATATACATACACAGTGTGTGAGAGTTAATTTTCAATGAAAAATATCTGTTGAATTACAAATTTTGATAGGGACAATGCAGTTAAACAATCTTGAGCTGAATATCTCAGTAGGATTTAATATTCATGAGTATTTCTTAATTTTGTTGTCCTCTGGAAAAAAAGTGAATGTAAGACATGAAGATTAGCAAGTGTATATGGTATCTGGTATTCCTAGACTTGTGCCTTCATGCCTGTAAAAGAGAAATGAAAAGAATTAACCTGAGAAGTCTAAATGCCTGCTAATCATAATCAACATCTTTTTGATAGGGCTAGCCTCTCTTAACTTCTCCCCACATTGATGTATTTCTGACACTCATTTCTTTCTCATTACTCTGGTTTTACTTATCACTTAGGATTTCCCAAGTCCTCAGAGCCCACGAGGATCCAAGAGTTCCTGAAGCACTATGAAAGAAGAAGACTCTAGATAAGTCACCCACCATTGTGACTTTGAGGCCTAAAAGTTACAATAATTTCTCAACTGGAGTATAGTGTGGAAGATCATTCAACCACAGGTCCATGTGCACATAAGCACCCTATAATAAGAAATATCAGACGGTGATTGCTAATGTTTACTGTTTTAAGCACTTTGGCCATAATAGCTGATTTCACCCAACCTTCAACCCTGAGGATTGCTCTATCACAAGCGAATAAACTTTGTTCCACATGATAAAAGACCCATTTCAGGTTATATAATTAATCTCTAATTCAACAAGGATCCAAGAGATCATGTAGTTGTACAGCTGAAAGTCTCCATCTCTTTTATTTGCCAATTTAAATTAAAATAAAATTGCATCATCTTCCTTTCTCTCCTCCTTCAAAATACTCCCATGCCCCCATTGTTACACATATATGAGCATAAATACATAAAAACAACCTGTTGAGTCCATTTAAGGTGGCTTGTTTGAAGCTTTCAAGGCTCACCATTTGGTTTTGTACAATCAATTAAGGGACTCATTCCTAGGGAAGACATCATCTTTCAGCAGTTATTAATTGGCTGTGTAGCTAATCATCTAGGGGTCAGGGCTTGTGACATGATTTTCCCCATTCATATAAGTGTACCTTTGGTGTTACCAATGTGTTCAGATCTTGTTTATGTCACCATATTGTTGCTGTTTCATGTATGTGGCTTTCCTACCATTTCTAGGAGACACCATCTCATAGCAGACTTTCTAGTCCTTTGACTCTTACAATACTACTCTCTCTTCTTCCTCAATCTGACTCTGCTTACTTTATCTTTATATCTCTTTGAGCCAGGTTTTACTCTGTTAAACCATTGGCAGAAAGCAGCTTCTTTATTAACCAATAAAAGCAAACATAGATAGAAGGACTTTCCACACTACACACACACACACATACACACACACACACACACACACACACACACACACACAAATGAACAAAAAAATTCTAAGCAAAATAATAGCAAACCAAACCCAGTAACAGTGGTCCAAAGATGACACTCTGTGATAAGCTGGACTCAACCCAAACAAAAGTGTGCTTAGCACAGAAAAAACTGTGAATATCTGCTGTCAAATTCAAAGTAAAAGGCAACATTTCATGCTGAAAAGTTAGCTTAGGGGCTAAAGTCACTTGTCTCTGAACCTTACAATCTGAGTTCAATTCCCAGCACCCATCAGATGGAATGAGGGAATGGATTCCCTCAGGCTGTCTTTGGTCTCCACAGCCCACACATATATGCAATCACTCATAAATATGTAAGTATAAAGTAAATGTGATTGTAAAGAACACACAGAGCTGTAGAGATGACTCAGCACATAGAGCATTTGCTTGTGATACAGATAACCTGAATTGGGATGTCAACAGCCATGACTCATGGCTCATACATATGTTCACACCAGTTCTAGTGGAACTCAAATGACCTTTACAGGCACTGCTCTTTCTCTCTCTCTCTTACACACACACACACACACACACACACACACACACACACACACACTTGTAACTCATGCGCAATCACACACATAAACTCATGCATGAATGCACACACAGGGAACACAGTACACACACAGAGCACATACACATTCAATCTCACTTATACTTGCTAGTCATGATTCATTAAAAAAGAATAAAAATAAATATCTCTCTAGAAGATCTGTAAATAATATAATAGTATACAAGCAATTAAACTGTTATATCTCCTCAACCTAAAAAACTATCCTCAAAATATAAAGAAAACATTCTTTATTCATTTATTGAGAATTTTATGATGAGTATTGTATTTACATCAATTCCATCTTACTGTCTCGTCCCTCCAAGTCCTGCAATTACTCCTCCCCCTCTCAACTCCATGACTTCATCCTGCTATACTCACTTAATGTTGCTAGTGTTTGCATCAGTTTAGGGATGATCACTTTCAGGTTTGTCAACTCACAGTCCACAAATCACATGCAGTCAATGGTAACTCTGAATTTAGCCCACCAATCACAAACTTATTTAAAACTTTATAAGTTTAGGGTTTGGGGGAAAAATTTCTTGTAATTCAAGTTTTGGTTTGAATGTATGGATTTTGTAGATGAACATGTCAAACAACATCAAAAATTTGGACTCCAATGCACCATTTGATATTTTCACCATTAACATAACCAACTTGTTTCTCTGGATCTCTCCTACTTGAAACTTTTTGAAACTAGCCCATCATTTTTAACAGAAAGGCTTTCAGTTGACTTTGCTTTCAATGTTTGTCTCCATTTTGCAAGTCCATCGTGTCATGCCAGAGCAATCGTGCAACAAAGTTAGAAAAATCACTGAAGAAAGTAAACATTTGCTCTACTTCCCTATTCTGCTTGAACTCAACAAATATCAAGGCAGCAAGGGGGCAAGAAAATGAGTGTGAGTGTATCCAGAAGGTCATTTACCCAGGGTTCATGAGTTAAAGCACTAGACAATTAATTGAGACAAGGAATTTCTTGGTAATTAGCAAGCAGAAATACTCAGACATAGAAAGTCAACAAACACCAATCACGTGTTATACTTTCTTTAAACTACATTTACTTGTTTATTGGAGAGTCATCCCATGATGCATGTGTAGGTCAGAAAACAATGTTCAAGAGTTATTTCTTGACTTTCACTATGTGATCCCCAGAGACAGATCAAGTCCCTAAGTTTGGCAGCAATTGTCTTTTCCCAAACTTTTTAGTACAACAAAATTGCACAATAACATAGCTCTCCTAGGTAGCTGTATTAATTAGGGTTTCTATAGTTGTGCAGAGAAACCATGAACACAGCAATTTGTAAAAAGGAAAATCATGTAATTGTGGTAGCTTATATTTTCAGAGGTTTAATCCATTTTCATCATGGTGTAACATGGTTTTCTTCAGGCAGATTTGGTGCTAGAGTTGAAAATGAGATTCCTGCATCTTAAATTTCAAGCAACAAGAAATGGTCTGTATCATTGAGTGTGGCTTGAGCATATTTGAGCCTCAAATCTCACCTCTACAGTGATAGACTTCCTCCAACAAGACCCCACCTGTCTCAAAAGTGTATCCCACTGCAAGATGTCTTCAAAGGAACCAGAAGCTTATGGAAGGCACAAATAAGAGTATCTGAAGTGCCCTGAGAGTGTCAGGGGTTATCAGCATGTACCTCCACCTGGTCATTGTGGAATAGTAGCCCAGAAGATAAATTAAGAAGGCATCTCATGGCTGTGGGAATAGGTCAGTTTAATTAAATATGTTATCTTGGTTCATTTTATGTTGATCTCACAAGTTATTTTAGACTGGTGACTTATTTATAAAGAGCATAGAGGATTAGTGACTATCACCAAGATGTGATAATGGCACAGGGAAGGCATTCAATAGAGCATAAATGGAGAAGACAGACTTCAAAAAGAGAAGGAAAGGGATACCTATGGGAAATGACACAAGGATATTTTAGTTGCCATTCATAGATAAAATTTACCCCACTGAAAATAGGAATTAAGACAGGAGAAGGAAGAAAGGATCTGTGCATAATGACAGAAGGTCATATGGGCTGTGACTCATGTGAAAAAATAGTGTTTGTTTCTCTTGAGAACGAGGGAAAAAAAGAAGACATGAAAAACATTCTCTGTAGTGAAAATATATTATAACCCAGTATTATGAGATTGGCTCAGCATCATGCATGGAGACAAACATCACTATGGGTGTAGAAATTTACTTCCTCCCATTTTATTTTTGTTCTTGGTTTGTTTGAGGAAAAGAGTCTGTTGGTTTTCTTCTTCTCTTTTATTACTTTTTTTTTAAAAAGAAAACTACCATTTTTCATTTTCGAAACCAATTCCAATTCCCTCTCCATCCCCACCTCCCATTCCCTTCACCCTCCCACCACCCCAACTGCCATCCATTCCTCAAATAGGATAAGGCACATTGCTTTGAGGAGAACCAAGGTCCCCCTACTATATCTAGGCTGAGCAAGATATTCATCCAATGAAGACGTGTTTACAAAATTCAGTGGTTTGAAAGGTCCGTCTGTCTATGCGTTGCTTTGATTAGATAATAAATAAAGAAACTGGCTTGGCATATAGCATGGGAGGAGGAAGGTGTAGTTAGAGAGAAGCCATAGAACAGCCAGAGATAGACACTGGGATCTTTACCCAGTAAGCCACAGCAACGTGACAATATATAGATTAATAGAAATGGGTTAAATTAATATAAAAGTTGGCTAATAAGAAGCCAGAGCTAATGGTTTAATTAATACAGTTTTTCTGTGATTCTTTCATGGATGAGCAGCCTCCCTACACCAAGTAATAGAAGGAAAACTCCAACCCAAGTAAGTTAGCTGTATTCACAAAAATGCAGATAATAAATGATCTCACAGCAGCAAATCCCAGAGAAGGCAAAAAATATACACAATAACATCATCAACAACAAAATCTAAAAATAACAAGAACAAACAATCAGTAGTCATTAACATCCCTTAATATAAATGGACTCAATTCACCTTTAAAAGGAAACAGGCTAACAGATTGGATATGAAAACAGAATGCATCCTTTTGCTGCATACAAGAAGCACACCTCAACCTCAAAGACACATCACCTCAAAATAAAGGGTTGGGAAAAAGTTTCCAATCAAACGAACCTAAGACACAAACTGGTGTAGCTCTCTTAATATCTAATAAAATAGATTTCAAACTAAAATCAATCAAAAGAGGCAAAGAAAGATATTTCATATTAGTTACAGGAAAAATCTCTCATGAGGAAGTCTCAGTACTGAATGTCTATGTTCAAAACACCCTTATATATAAAAGAAACACTACTAAAATTTAAATCACACATTAAACCCCACACATTAGTATTGGGAAACTTCAACACCCCACTCTCACCACTGGACAGAGAAATAAAGAAACTAACAGATGTTATGACACAAATGAACTTAACAAACATCTATGGAACATTACATCCAAAACATAAAAGAATATAACTTTTCAGCACCCCATAGAACCTTCAAAAATTGATCATATATTAGATAATAAAGCAAACCTCAACAGATACAATAATATTGGAATAACACTATGTAACTCATTGGATCACCATGGACTATAATTAAAATTCAACAGCAACACTAATTCCAGAAAGCCCACAAACACATGGAATTAAACAATTCTCATCTGAATCATCAATGGGTCAAGAAAGAAATAAAGGGAGAAATTAAAGACTTCCTAAAATTCAATGAAAATGACCACACAACATACCCAAATTTAGCGGACACAATGAAAGCAGTGTAAATAGGAAAGTTCAGAGCACTAAATGCCTTCATAAATAAGCTGGAAAAATACCACACCAGTGAGTTAACACAACATTTGAAAACTTTAGAACAAAAGGAAGCAAACTTACCTAAGAGAAGTGGATGGCAGGAAATAATTAAATTGAGAGCAGAAATCAATAAAAATAGAAATAATACAAAGAATCAATGAAACAAAGAGTTGGTTCTTCAAGAAAACCAACAAAATAGACAAAACTTTATCCAGTGTAAAATCTAAAAGACAGAGACAGAATATCCAAATTAAAAAAATCAGAAATAAAAAGGGGAACATAACAACAGACATGGAGGAAATACAGAAAATCACCAGGTCATATTTCTAAAACCTGTACTCCACAAAATTAGAAAACTTAAAGGAAAGGGACAACATTTGGATAAATATCAATTACCAAAATTAAATCAAGACCAGAAAAGCAAATTAAATAGAGCTATAAATGCTAAATAAATAGATACAGTAATTAAAATCTCCCAACCAAAAAAAAGCTCAGTGCCAGATTGTTTCAGAGCAGAATTCTACAAGATTTTCAAAGAATAAGTAATACCAATACTCCTCAAATTGTTTCACAGAATAAAAACAGAAGGAACAATATCAAACTCTTTCTATGAGGTTACAATTAAACTGATACCCAAACTACACAGAGATATTACTAAGAAAGATTATTACAGACCAGTTTCACTCATGAACATTGATGTAAAAATACTAAATAAAATGCTGGCAAATTGAATCCAAGAACACACCAGAACCATCATCCATTGTGATCAAGCTAGCTTCATCCCAGAGATGCAGGGATAGCTCAACATAAGAAAATCTGTCAGTGTAATCCACCATATAAAGAAACTGAAAACAAAACAAAACACATGATCATCTCACTAGATGCTGGAAAGAGTCTTTAACAAAGTGCAATATCCCTTCATGATAAAGGTCTTGTAGAGAGCAGGGATACAAGGACCATAGTGAAGGCAATATACAGCAACCCAACAGCAAACATCAATTTAAATATGGAAAAAAATCAAAGCAATCCCACTGAAATTAGGAACAAGACAAGGTTTTCCACTCTCTATGGACATATATCTATATCTATTCATTATAGTACTTGAGGTCCTAACTAGAACAATAAGTCAACAAAAGGAAGTCAAGGAGATACTAAAAAAAGTCAGACCTTCACTATTTGCTGATGGTATGATAGTTTACATAAGCCACCCCCAAAATTCTACCAAGGTACTTCTACAACTCATAAACACCTTTAGTAATGTAGCAAGATAAAAGATAAACTCAAAAAAAATCAGTAGCCATCCTTTACACAGATGATAAATTGACTGAGAAAGTAATCAGAGAAACACCAGCCTTCACAATAGCCACAAATAGCATAAAATATCTTGTAGCAACTATGACTAAATAAGTGGAAGACCTGAAAGAAGCCTTTATGAGACTCTTTGTCTTTGTAATTGTTTTGAGCATCCATCATCAACTTAAGCAAAACCACTGGGTCCTGGAAACAAAGATAAGTTGCTAAAATATAAGGTCACTGGTGAGGTCTCAGATCTGAAGAGGATCAGGAGTGCAGAATCTTAACCTCTTTTCTGCAAATGTAGCTCCTTTATATTCTCAAATGTGAGTAGAGTGGCTCGAAGCATTAGTGGCTAAACCAGGAAGCAATCTAGCTTCCATATCTACCACTTTTACAATGAATTGCAATAGATACAATTTTAAACTATAGCATTGATTTCTTTTAAAAAAATGTTTTGAAGGAGATGAAAATAGTATTTCTCTTTTAAAATCATTTTATATATTCTTAGAGAATTTTATACATGTGTATAAGAAGATATAGTCATATTCTTCCTATCATTTCCTCCATTCAATTTCTTTTATATCCTTTGTGAATTTTTTTCTCCAAACTTCATGATCTCTCTTTGTTTTTAATAATTCACTGAGTCCAAGTAATTCAGCCCATATGTGCCTGACTGTGGCGTCATCCACTGGTGCATGGGAAACCTATTGGGGACCACACCTTTCCCCTGCAGCCAACAACAGTCAATAGTTTTTCAATAAGGTTTAGGACGTAAAGAGTCCTTTCTCATCTATGGTGTAGATTTGGCCGTACTGATCTTGGGTAGGTCTTGAGACTTTCCAGTTTCTAAAATTACAATCCTTATGCAGGGCACACTTGTTTTTTTTCCTATTGCTAAGGATTAATTCTCAATCAGCTTTTCAAAACTCCAGTGCCTTCTCTCCAAGGTGTACTGATTCTCTCTCTCTCTCTCTCTCTCTCTCTCTCTTATCTTTTTTATCTACCTTTATGACAGGTGAAGGGAACAAACTGTTCACATGTTCACAGCCCAGCCCATTATCAAACCCTAGATTTCTCATGAGACTACCACTTTTTTATTTCCTGCTTAGAATCCAGGCAGTTTTTCTTCATTCTATTTAATTTGTTTTTTGAAAAATGCTATTGAATCCTTTGGGAACAGAGAGACATTTAACATTTCATATATTGGGGTGAGGGACGGAAGGAGTACTGGAAAGGAGAGATGAATATCTCCGACAGATGAATATCTCCACTCTGTTGCGCCTTTCCTTATCCCCTCCCGCAGGGTCTGCGGCCACCATGGTGTATTAGAGGCAGCAGTGCCTGCAGCAGCGTTGGCCTTTGCAGCGGCGGCAGCAGCACCAGGCTCTGCAGCGGCAGCCCCCACCGGCTTAAGCCATGGCGTTCTTCACGGAATCCAGCAGCAGCGTTGCTGTAACGGACAAAGATACCTTCGATTTAAGTACACTCTTCGATTCCAACAAAGCCCTACAACATGACCGAGATGAGCTTCTTGAACAGCGAAATGTTGGCGGGGGACTTGATGTCCCCCTTCGACCAGTCGGGTTTGGGGGCTGAAGAAAGCCTAGGTCTTTTAGATGACTACCTGGAGGTGGCCAAGCACTTCAAACCTCATGGGTTCTCCAGCGACAAGGCTAAGGCGGGCTCCTCCGAATCGCTGGCTGTGGATGGGTTGGTCAGTGCCTCAGACACCGGCAAGGAGGATGCTTTCTCCGGAACAGATTGGATGTTGGAGAAAATGGATCTTAAAGAGTTTGACTTCGATGCTCTGTTTCGTTTTGATGACCTGGAAACCATGCCAGATGAGCTTTTGACCACGTTGGATGATGACACATGTGATATCTTTGCCCCTCTAGTCCAAGAGACTAATAAGGAGCCCATGACAGTGAACCCAATTGGCCATCTCCCAGAAAGTGCAACAAAAATCGACCAGGTTGCCCCCTTTGCATTCTTGCAGCCTTTTCCCTGTTCCCCAGGGGTCCTGTCTTCCACTGCAGATCATTCCTTCAGTTTAGAGCTAGGCAGTGAAGTTGATATCTCTGAAGGAGACAGGAAGCCTGACTCTGCTGCTTATATTACTGTAATCCCTCAGTGTGTAAAGGATGAAGACACCCCCTCAGATAATGACAGTGGTATCTGTATGAGCCCTGAGTCCTACCTGGGCTCTCCCCAGCATAGCCCTTCCACCTCCAGGGGATCACCAAACATTGTTCCCTCTCCGGGTGTTCCCCGTGGGTCTCCCCGACCTAAACCTTATGACCCCCCAGGAGTTACTTTGACAGCTAAGGTGAAAATTGAAAAGTTGGATAAGAAGCTGAAAAAAATGGAGCAAAACAAGACAGCAGCCACTAGATACCGTCAGAAGAAGCGGGCTGAGCAGGAAGCCCTCACTGGCGAGTGTAAGGAGCTAGAAAAGAAGAACGAAGCCCTGAAAGAGAAGGCAGATTCTCTTGCCAAAGAGATCCAGTATCTAAAAGATTTGATAGAAGAGGTCCGTAAGGCAAGGGAGAAGAAGAGAATTCCCTAGTAGGGTAGCCGGGTGCGTTGTGCCTGTACATAGTCTTGTGCTGAAGCTGTGTTTGCATAATAAATTATTTTGTAGTAAAGTAAAAAAAAAACAAAATAAATTTTAGTGGAAATACAAGTTTCAGTTAGAAAAATAATGAAGCAATCCAAATAATAAGTCACCAGTGTCTCCACCCAACCTTTCTCTATGTGAGCGTGCTCACTCTGGGTCAGCACCATAATGCTTTTTCTGAACTATGGGGTAGACTCTCTTGGATTTAACTCTGCTCCTGTAGTTTCTGTGAAAACAAAATACAGTCAGAGGCCATTGTCATGTTTAAAAGTAAAGGGTCTTGCAGAAAAACCTAACAACCTGAGTTTGATCCCTACATCCCACATTGTGGAAGGAAAGAACCAACTAATGTAAGTCATCTTCTGATCTACACATGCCAAATAAACACCAAGATGTGTATACACAGGCAAATAAATCAATAAATTTCTTTTTATGCTAATGAATGAATAAATAAATAGTAAAGAAAGAAGAGCCAAGACAGCATTTGTTTCTCAATTGGCATAAAAAGATCTTTGGAAAGTCAGAGGTTTGTGCAAATTATTCAGTTCACTCTTATTAAATAGAGAATAGATCAAAGAAATCCAGCAGGACGTTGGAAAATTTGTTGACATATAATTTCATTTGTGAAGTGCTTGCCTAGTAAGTGTGAGATCTTGGGATCTCCACCAACCAGCAAAAGAATAGAAAATGTCTTGAGGGACTATAAAATGAAGATACTCCAAGATCGTTTGCAGAAAAGACACTGTGAGATTTATGCTGTGGGATAATATTTTTGTACACTGTGAAGATGCATCTCTATTAAGGAACTTTCTTATCACAAAACATTCAGGAACTGTGGGACACAATAAAAAAACCAAATCTAAGAATAATAGGAGTAGAAGAAGGAGAAGAATTGCATTTCAAAGGTCCAGAAAATATACTCAACAAAATTATAGAAGAAAACTTTCCCATCCTAAAGAACGATATTCCTATGAAGGTTCAAGAAGCATACAGAACACCGAATAGACTGGATCAGAAAAAAACATCCCCTCGTCATATAGTAATCAAAACACAAAGCATTCAGACTAAAGAAAGGATATTGAAAGCTGCAAAGGAAAAAGGTCAAGTAACTTATAAAGGTAAACCTATCAGACTTACACCAGACTTCTCTATGGAAACCATGAAAGCCAGAAGGTCCTGGATAGAGGTACTGCAGAAACTAAGAGACAATGGATGCAAACCCAGACTACTTTACCCAGCCAAGCTATTGTTCACTATCAACGGAGAAAACAAAATATTCCAGGATAAAAATAAATTTAAACAATACGTAGCTACTAATCCAGCCTTACAGAGAATACTAGAAGGAAAATCACAACCCAAGGAATCCAACATTCCCAACACTGCCTACATTAACTCAGACATTTAGCGACCCTCCACAAGCACAACTCAAAGAAGGAAAACACATACACGCTACTACCCAAAAAAATGACCGGAGTCATCGATCACTGGTCATTAATATCACTTAATATCAATGGTCTCAACTCACCTATAAAGAGGCACAGACTTAGAGATTGGATACGAAAACAGGATCCAACATTCTGCTGTCTACAAGAAACACACCTCAACCACAAAGACAGACACCTACTCAGAGTAAAGGGTTGGGAAAAGGTTTTCCAAGCAAATGGACCTAAGAAACAAGCGGGTGTGGCCATTCTAATATCTAACAAAATCGACTTCAAACTAAAATCAATCAGAAGAGATGGAGATGGACATTTCATACTCATAACAGGAACAATTCATCAGGAAGAAGTCTCAATCTTGAATATCTATGCCCCTAATAGAAAGGCACCCACATATGTAAAAGAAACTCTTCTAGAACTCAAGGCAGTCATCAAACCACACACACTAATAGTAGGAGACTTCAACACTCCTCTCTCACCAATGGACAGGTCAATCAGACAGAAACCTAACAGAGAAATAAGAGATTTACTGGAGGTACTGAATCAAATGGACTTAACAGACATCTATAGAACACTCCACCCAAATAGGAAAGAGTATACCTTCTTCTCTGCAGCTCATGGAACCTTCTCGAAAATTGACCACATACTTGGTAACAAAGCAAACTTCCACAGATACAAAAAAATATTAGTGACCACCTGTGTCTTGTCAGATCACCATGGATTAAAATTAGAATTCAACAACAATGGTACCCCCATGAAGCCAACAAACTCATGGAAGTTGAACAGTCAACTACTAAATCACCCCTGGGTCAAGGAAGAAATAAAGAAAGAAATTAAAGTCTTCCTTGAATATAATGAAAACAAAGACACAACGTATTCAAACCTATGGGACACAATGAAAGCAGTGCTAAGAGGAAAGTTCATAGCACTAAGTGCCCACCTAAAGAAAACAGAGAAAGCACACATTGGAGACTTAACAACACACTTGAAAGCTCTAGAAAAAAAAGAAGCTGATTTACCCAGGAGGAGTAGAAGACTGGAAATAATCAAACTGAGGGCTGAAATCAAAAAAAATAGAAACACAGAAAACAATTCAAAGAATCAATGAAGCAAAAGGCTGGTTCTTGGAGAAAATTAACAAGATTGACAAACCCCTATCCAAACTAATCAAACGGCAGAGAGAGAACTTGCAAATTAATAGGATCAGAAATGAAAAGGGGGACATAACCACAGACACAGAGGAAATACAGAGAATCATTAGATCTTACTACGAAAGTTTATATGCTACAAAGTTTGAAAATGTAAAAGAAATGGACATTTTTTTAGATAAGTACCATATACCAAAGTTGAACCAAGACCAGGTGAACAATCTAAATAGACCTGTTAGTCGTGAAGAACTAGAAGCTGTTATCAAAATTCTCCCTACCAAAAAAAGCCCAGGACCAGATGGTTTCAATGCAGAATTCTACCAGAACTTCCAGGAAGAGCTAATACCTATACTCCTTAATGTATTCCACAATATAGAAAAAGAAAAGTCACTGCCAAACTCCTTTTATGAAGCCACAGTCACCCTAATACCAAAACCACACAAAGACACAACCAAGAAAGAGAATTACAGGGCAATCTCACTCATGAACATCGATGCGAAAATTCTCAATAAAATACTGGCAAACCGAATCCAAGAATACATTAGAAAAATCATCCATTATGATCAAGTAGGCTTCATCCCAGAGATGCAGGGATGGTTCAACATACGCAAATCTATCAATGTAATCCATCATATAAATAAACGGAAAGAAAAAAATCATATGATCATTTCATTGGATGCTGAAAAAGCATTTGACAAAATTCAACACCCTTTTATGATAAAGGTGTTGGAGAGACTGGGGATACAAGGATCATACCTAAATATAATAAAAGCAATATACAGCAAGCCGACAGCTAATATCAAATTGAATGGAGAGAAACTCAAAGCCTTTCCACTAAAATCAGGAACACGACAAGGCTGTCCACTCTCTCCATACCTCTTCAATATAGTGCTTGAAGTTCTATCAATAGCAATAAGACAACATAAGGGGATCAAGGGGATTCGAATTGGAAAGGATTAAGTTAAACTTTCGTTATTTGCAGACGATATGATAGTGTACATAAGCGACCCCAAAAACTCTACCAAAGAACTCCTACAGCTGATAAACACCTTTAGTAACGTGGCAGGATACAAGATCAACTCCAAAAAATCAGTGGCCCTCCTATACACAAAGGATAAAGAAACAGAGAGGGAAATCAGAGAAACATCACCTTTCACGATAGCCACAAACACCATAAAATATCTTGGGGTTACTCTAACCAAGGATGTGAAAGACCTATTTGACAAGAACTTTAAGCCTTTGAAAAGAGAAATTGAGGAGGATACCAGAAAATGGAAAGACCTCCCCTGCTCTTGGATTGGGAGAATCAACATAGTAAAAATGGCAATTCTACCAAAAGCAATCTACAGATTCAATGCAATCCCCATCAAAATCCCATCAAACTTCTTCACAGACCTTGAGAGAACAATAATCAAGTTTATATGGAAAAACAAAAAACTCAGGATAGCCAAAACAATCTTATACAATAAAGGAACTTCTGGAGGCATTACTATCCCTGACTTCAAACTCTATTACAGAGCTACAATATTGAAAACAGCTTGGTATTGGCATAAGAACAGAGAAGTCGACCTATGGAATCGAATAGAAGACCCAGATACTAACCCTCAAACCTACGAACACCTAATTTTTGACAAGGGAGCTAAAGGTATACAATGGAAGAAGGAAAGCGTCTTTAACAAATGTTGCTGGCATAACTGGATGTCAACCTGTAGAAGAATGAAAATAGATCCATATCTATCACCATGCACAAAACTCAAGTCCAAATGGATTAAAGACATCAACATCAACCTGTCCACTTTGAACCTGATAGAAGAGAAAGTGGGAAGTAGTCTACAAGATATAGGCACAGGAGGCCACTTCCTAAGTAGGACCCCAGCAGCACAGACAATAAGAGAAACAATGAATAAATGGGACCTGCTGAAACTGAGAAGCTTCTGTAAAGCAAAGGACACTGTTAGTAAGACAAAAAGGCTGCCTTCTGACTGGGAGAAGATCTTCACCAACCCCTCATCAGACAAAGGTCTGATCTCCAGAATATACAAAGAACACAAGAAACTAGGCACTAAAACTCTAATTAACCCAATTAAAAAATGGGGTACTGATCTGAACAGAGAATTCACAACAGATGAACTTCGAATGGCCAGAAGACACTTAAGGTCATGCTCAACCTCCTTAGCGATCAGGGAAATGCAAATCAAAACCACTTTGAGATACCATCTTACACCTGTCAGAATAGCTAAAGTTAAAAACACCAATGATAGCCTATGCTGGAGGGGATGTGGAATGAGGGGAACACTCATCCATTGTTGGTGGGAATGCAAACTTGTGCAGCCACTTAGGAAATCAGTGTGGAGGTTTCTCAGGAAACTGGGAGTCAACCTCCCTCAGGACCCAGCAATTCCTCTCTTGGGAATATACCCTAGAGATGCCCAAACATACTACAAAAGCGTTTGTTCAACTATGTTCATAGCAGCACTATTTGTAATAGCCAGAACCTGGAAACAGCCTAGGTGCCCCTCAATAGAAGAATGGTTAAAAAAGGTGTGGAACATATACACATTAGAGTTTTACTCAGCGGTAAAAAATAATGACATCTTGAATTTTGCATGCAAATGGATGGACATAGAAAACGCTTTACTGAGTGAGGTAAGCCAGACCCAAAAAGAGGAACACGGTATGTATTCACTCATAAGTGGATTCTAACCATAATTAAAGGTCTTTGAGCCTATTATTCGTGATCCTAGAGAAGCTAAATAAGAAGACGAACCTGATGAAGATTATTTACCTATCCGCCAGGAGGTAGGAAATAGTCAAGAGTCCCAGGTAACCTTGGGTGCATGGGGGGGGGTGGGAGGGTTGTTGGAAGGGGAGAGGGTTAGAGAGAAGGGTGTAGGGGAGGAATGGAGAAAGCTCGGTTGACCGGGATGGGGGGAAGGGAGGAAGGATGAATGTGGGATCAGGGAAGAATATATTTCAACTAAGGGAGTCATATTAGAGTTTACAGGAAACTTGATTATATATGGGATCCCAGGTCCAAGGAGAGATCCCCAGATTGTTCTCGGGACAGAGGAGGGGGTGCCTGAACCGGCCTTGGCCCGTGACCATACTGATGAATATTTTGCTTATCACCATAGATCCCTCATCTGGCGTTGGATGACGATACAGATGGAGGCCCGCGTTGGAGCACCGAACTGAGCCCCCCAAGATCCAAACGAGGAGCAAAAGGAGGAAGAAAATGACGAAGGACTGCGAGGGATACTATCACCCACTGATACAAGGGGTCGGATCTAATGAGAGTTTACCAAGGCCAGATGGACCGTGACTGAACGAGCATGTGACCCAACCAGATTCTCTGAATGTGGCCGGATTTTCTGAATGTGGCTGGCCTGCAGTCTTTCCGAGAAGCCATTGACAATGACACTGGGACTGGTTTCCTCTGCATATACTGGATTTTTGGGATCCAGTCTGTTTGGATGCTCACCTTCCTGGACCTGGAGTGAGGGGGGAGGAACTTGGACTTCCCACAGGGCAGGAGGCCCTGACTTCCCTTGGGGACAAAGAGGGAGGAGGAGAGGGAGGGGGGGAGTGGGAGGGCGTTGGGAGGAGGGGCGTAAATGGAAACTTTTTATAATTTAATAAAATTACTAAAAAAAAATATACTATAGGGACTGGAGAGATGGCTCCACATTTAACACTGACGCTCTATGGAGGACCCAGGTTTAATTCTCAGAACCCACATGGCAGCTCTCAACCATGTATAACTCCTGGTCCAGAGGGTTCATGCCCTCTTATGTCCTCAACCGGCACTTCATGCATTTGGTACACATATTTGTAGGTAAAACACACACACATACACACACACACACACACACACACACACACACACAATAAAACTTAATAAATCTTTTAAAAATGATAAAGCAATTCAACTATGTAAGAGAGATGATAAAAAAGCAGACATTAAAACATCTCGATTACCTTTTAATTGCCTTAAGATGAGAGAAATTCTAATCAAAACCACAGGTTCAGTCTGCCGCATATTCACTAAGTGGCAATGATCAAAGTCATGGGAGAGTCGAATGTTGGGTGAAGCATGGAGAATCTGAAACTCTCCTACATTTCTAGGAGACATAGAAAATACTGTACCTACTTTGGAAAATGAATACTCAGTTGTTTAGTATGTTTAAAATGGGGTTACTTTGTAACTCAGGAACAATTCTGAACATATAACCCCAAAACATAAAAACAAATATTCAAATACCACCTTGTATGCAAATTCTCATAGTCATAAAGTTATAGCAAACATTTAATACTAACTTCAGTGTTCATCAAGGGATATGAAAAGTCATTTTTTCATAGACACCAAAGACAGTGATACTTTCTTCCTTTAATAGTATGCTGAGTGACAGACACCTGACACAGAGATGACATAGTCTATGATCCCATTGATGTGAAATACCCAGAATATGTAAATATACAGAAAGTGAATTGGTTGTTGCTTAAGTCAAGGTTGCTTGAAACACAATGCTTCAAATGTGTAACATGGCTAGAACAAAGTAGTCTGCAGTTGACTTTGGTAACGGGCCATGTGGATCATCAATCCGGGCAGAGTACTGAGTGATCAAAGTTCTGAGAAAAAGTGACTGTTGAGTGCTGAGTCCTACATGGATCATCTGCATGAGATCACGCCAATTATATTTGGTGGCAGAACTATTGGACTCACTGGGTGACTGAAAAGTTAGAGAGACACAAGTTGAGTGGAAGTTGGAGTGTCTGAGGCAAGTGGGAGGTAAGAGTTAGGGGTGTATATAACTAAGATAGATTGTATACCTATATGATATCGACAAAAGATAAATAAAAGAATTCCAAATCAAAGCCAGGAATTGCAACATGAGGGGAGGCTTGTTGGTTTATTTGTCCCACCAGGCACCACACAGCCCACATACCGCAAAGAAAATCACACAGAGTCTACATTAGGTTATAAACTGATTGGCCCATTAGTTCAGTCTTCTTATTAGCTCTTGAAACTTATATTAGCCCATTATTCTCATCTAAGTTAGCCATGTGGCTCAGTACCTTTTCCAACAGGGCAGGTTACATCTTGCTTCTCTGTGGTCTGGGCAGGAATGGAGGAATGGGCTTCCTCCTTCCTAGCTTTCTCCTATTCTCATTGCCCTGCCTCTATTTCCTGTCTGGTTGACCCACCTTTACTTCCTGCCTGGCCAATCAGTGTTTTATTAAAATATGATTGACAGAATGTAGACAATCCTCCTGCACCACTTCCCTCTCTTTTTTTAAACAAAGGAAAATACCCATAGTCCATTTGTTGGGAATGTAGGCATAGTATTTCAGACTACTTCCAGCTGGTTGGGGCCAATGATAAACTTATGGGGACCTAAAGAATATTTAGAGTTATAATCAAATCCTGACTGGCATATCCTGTGAGACCTGATCATCCCAGGCAGCTTCTTGAATCTGTTCTGGATGTAGAACTCAGACATCTGGGCCATCAGTTCCTACCAGAGATTTCTCATGTAATCTTCCTAGATCAAACTGGATTTCTCTTAACTCTTAATAAAGCAACAGTCTCTCATTTTCTATGGAAACAAAATCAAAATCTCTTCTCCACAGTAACATACCTTTTGACTTCAATTTTGTAGTCAAGGTGTTTTCAGAATACTTATCTTGGATTAATTCAGCAGCATTTATAAACAAATATCTTTTAGCAGCTGTTGCTCCTTTCTCAGCATTCAAACAATTCAAAGAGAGCATAATAGCATACAGTATCAAGATTCTCTGTGTATTTTCCATCTTACTTTTCCTTTTTGAGACTGATTCTCTGTATATCTTTGTCCTGGAATAACTCTGTAGACCAGGATGTCCTTGAACTCACAGATATCAGTTTGTCTCTGACTTCCCAGTGCTGGGATTAAAAGTATCCACCACCACACCTTGAACTCATAGAGGTCTGTCTGTCTCTGTCTCCCAGGCATAGGGATTAAAGATATGCTTGAAATCACAGGTCAATCTATCTCTGCCCCTTGAAGTCACAGTGGTCAATCTACCTCTGTCTCCCAAGTGTTGGGTTTAAAGGTGTGTATGACCACACTCAACTACCAACTACTCTTTCTTTCTTTTTAAGAACTCTTAACCTTTAGCCTGCACACACTGTAAACCATACAGCGGTTTTCTCCATCTTTGAATAGCTCTTTACTATAGATCTCTCTTTTTATGACCACATGAGTCTTTATGGAGAGGATTAAATCCATGTCTTTAATGATTAAATCCAGACCATTCCTTAGCTTTCCCACTTCATGGAAGAGGTACTGCTCAAGCCAGTTTTATTGCCACAACTCTGTGGTGTTTTAAGGCCCATGCCAGTAAGCAAACGGCAGTATTCTACTCACAGACCACACTCAGTCAAAGTTTGCACTGGCAGGATGGCCAAGAAAGTCAGCATTATAAAATGACACATCCTTTTTCCTGCTATGACTGAAAACCAAAAAGCATGTGTTCAGGTTTTCATCAACATCATTTAAGTGTTTTGTGGCAGGACCTCTTTTTTTAAAAAAAAAAAATTATTTATTTATTTTTTAAAAATTTCCACCTCTTCTCCTCCTCCATTATCCCTTCATGCCCCACTTCCCCTTCCCTCTCTAGTCTTAAGAGCAGTCAGGGTTCCTTCATGGGAAGTCCAAGGTCCTCCCCCCTCCATACAGGTCTATAAAGGTGAGCATACAAACAACCAGGCTCCTACAAAGTCAGTCCATGCAGTAGAATAAAGACCCAGTGCCATTGTCCTTGGCTTCTCAGTCAGCCTTAATTGCCAGCCACGTTCAAAGTATCCATCATCCCAGGACAGCTGACCTTGGTGAGCTCCCATTAGATCAGTCCCACCATCTCAGTGGGTGGACTTAACCCTAGTGATCCTGACTTCCTTGCTCATGTTCTCCCTCCTTCTGCTCCTCATTTGTACCAAGGGAGCTAAGTCCAGTGCTCCAATGTAGGTCTCTATCTCTATCTCCAGCCATTGTCAGATGAAGGTTCTATGGTGATATGAAAGATATTCATCAGTATGGCTATGGGGCAATGTGGAGGGCTGCAACCACATTCTCCATTGCTTCAAGGGACAGAGGTAGAGATTGACCTCTGTGACCTCAAGGTGTGGTGGTACATGCCTTTAGTCCCAATGCCTGGGAGGCAGAGACAGGCAGATCTCTGTGAGTTCAAGGTGTTGTAGCACACGCCTTTAATCCCAACAATGGGGAAGCAGAGACAGTGGGACTATGATGCACGTGTGCTTGGTAACTTTCCACTGCTGCATCCTTGCCTACTTCCGAGGCATCATCTGGGATAATGGGCAGCAGACCAATTCAAGAGTGACACGTCCGAAGTGAGGACTGTTTCCTTTATAAGGGCTGGGTTCCCCTCGTTCTAGGTCTCCGCTTTGGAAGCTTTTGCTCTCTCTCAAGATGCATTAAAGCTTTTCTGCAGAAGGATCCTAGTGTCCTGCGTGGTTCTTGCGGGCGAGACAGTAGCGCGGGACAGGACAAGGCCAGTTTAAGCAAACTCTCCTCTGCTGCCCAAGGAACTATCTGGAGACATCTCCTTAGACATGGGAACCCATCTAGAATCAAGTCTATTGCAAACTGAAAAATGGCTCCCTTAATTAAGATATTTACTTCCCTGGCCCCATATCCATCATTCCTCCATCCCTCACATCCCATTCCTCCGAACTTTCCCAAATCTTCCCTCTCTTCCTTTGCTCTACCCATCTCCCCTTACATCCATCCCCACCCCCCGTGGACCAAAGTTTTGCCTGGCAATATTGTCTACTTCCAATATCCTGGACGGTAACTATGTGATGGTCTTCAGGTTCACCTTCTTATTTAGTTTCTCTAGGATCATGAATTATAGGCTCAAAGACCTTTAATTATGGCAAGAATCCACTTATGAGTGAGTACATACCATATTACTCTTTTTAGGTCTGGCTTACCTCACTCAGTAAAACATTTTCTATTTCCATCCATTTGCATGCAAAATTCAAGATGTCATTGTTTTTTATCGCTGAGTAAAACTCTAATGTGTATATGTTCCAAAACTTCTTTAACCATTCTTCTATTGAAGGGCACCTAGGCTGTTTCCAGGTTCTGGCTGTTACAAATAGTGCTGCTATAAACATAGTTGAACAAATGCTTTTGTAGTATGATAGGGCATCTCTTGGTTATATTCCCAAGAATGAAATTGCTGGGTCCTGAGGTAGGTTGACTCCCAGTTTCCTGAGAAACTGCCACACTTATTTTCAAAGTCGCTGTACGATTTTGCATTCTTCCCAACAATGGATGAGTGTTCACCTTACTCCACATCTTCTCCAGCATAGGCTATCATTGGTGTTTTTGATTTTAGCTATTCTGACAGGTGTAATATGGTATCTCAAAGTTGTTTTGATTTGCATTTCCCTGATCACTAAGGAGGTTGAGCATGACCTTAAGTGTCTTTTGGCCATTAAAAGTTCTTCTGTTGTGAATACGCTGTTTAGTTCAGTACCACATTTTTTAATTGGGTTAATTAGAGTTTTAGTGTCTAGTTTCTTGAATTCTTTGTATATTTTGGAGATCAGACGTTTGTCTGAGGAGGGTTTAGTGAAGATCTTCTCCCAGTCCGACGGTAGCCTTTTTGTCTTACTGACAGTGTCCTTTGCTTTACAAAAGCTTCTCAGTTTCAGGAGGTACCATTTATTCATTGTTTCTCTTATTGTCAGTGCTACTGGGGTTCTACCTAGGAAGTGGTTTCCTGTGCCCTTGTCTTGTAGACTACTCCCCAATTTCTCTTCTATCAGGTTCAATGTGGTCAGATTTATATTGATATCTGTAATCCATTTGAATTGGAGTTTTTGCATGGTGATAGATATGGATCTACTTTCATTCTTCTACAGGTTGACATACAGTTATGACAGCACCATCTGTTAAAGATGCTTTACTTCTTCTGTTGTATGTATACCATTAGCTCCCTTGTCAAAAATGAGGTGTTCATAGTTTTGTGGGTCAATATCTGGGTCTTCTATTTGATTCCATAGGTCGATGTCTCTGTTCTTATGCCAAAATCAAGCTGTTTTCAATTTTGTAGCTCTGTAATAGAGTTTGAAGTCAGGGATGTTAATGCCTCCAGACGTTCCTTTATTGCATAAGATTGTTTTGGCTATCCTGGGTTTTTTTGTTTTTCCATATAAAGTTGATTATTTTTCTCTCAAGTTCTTTGAAGAATTTTGATGGGACTTTGATAGGAATTGCATTGAATCTATAGATTGCTTTTGGTAGAATTGCCATTTTTACTATGTTGATCCTCCCAATCCAAGAGCATGGGAGATTCTTCCATTTTCTGGTATCCTTCTCAATTTCTTCCTTCAGAAACTTAAAGTTCTTGTCAAATTGATCTTTCACGTCCTTGATTAGGTTTACTCCAAGATATTTTATCTTATGTGTGGCTATTGTGAAAAGTTATGCTCCTCTGATTTCCTTCTCTGCTTCTTTATCCTTTGTGTACAGGAGGGCAACCGATTTTTTTTTGAGTTGATCTTGTACCCTGCCACATTACTAAAGGTGTTGATCAGCTGTAGGATTTCTTTGGTAGAGTTTTTTGGGTCGCTTATGTACACTATCATATCATTTGCAAATAACAGAAGTTTAACTTCATCATTTCCAATTCGAATCCACTTGATCCCCTTATGTTGACTTATTGCTATTGCTAGAACTTCAAGCACTATGTTGAAGAGGTATGGAGAGAGTGGACAGCCTTGTCATGTTCCCGATTTTAGTGGAAAGGCTTTGAGATTCTCTCCATTCAATTTGATGTTAGCTGTCTGCTTGCTGTTTATTGCTTTTATTATACTTAGGTATGATCCTTGTATCCCCAGTCTCTCCAACACCTTTATCATAAATGGGTGTTGAATTTTGTCAAATGCTTTTTCAGCATCTAGTGAGATGATCATATGGTTTTTTTCTTTCAGTTTATTTATATGATGGATTACATTGATAGATTTGCGTATGTTGAATCAGCCCTGCATCTCTGGTATGAAGCCTTCTTGATCATAATGGATAATTTTTCTAATGTGTTCTTGGATTCGGTTTGCCAGTATTTTATTGAGAATTTTTGCATTGATATTCATGAGTGAGATTGGCCTGTAATTCTCTTTTTTGGTTGTGTCTTTGTGTGGTTTTGGTATCAGGGTAACTGTAGCTTCATAAAAAGAGTTTGGTAATGGCTCTTCTGTTTCTATTTGTGAAATACATTAAGGAATATAGGTATTAGCTCTTCTTGGAAGTTCTGGTAGAATTCTGAATTGATACCTGGGCTTCTTTTGGTAGGGAGGTTTTTGATAACAACTTCTTATTCTTCAGGATATCATCAGGTCTATTTAGATTGTTCATCTGGTCTTGCTTCAACTTTGGTATATGATACTTATCTTAAAAAATGTCCATTTCCTTTGCATTTTGCAATTTTGTTTCATACTGGCTTTTTTTACTAAGATCTAATGATTCTCTGAATTTCCTCTGTGTCTCTGGGTATGTCCCCCTTCATTTCTGATCTTATTAATTTGCATGATCTCTCTCTGCCATTGGATTAGTTTGGATAGGGGTTTGTCAATTCTGTTAATTTTCTCCAAGAACCAGCTTTTTGTTTCATTAATTCTTTGGATTGTTTTCTGTGTTTCTATTTTGTTGATTTCAGCCCTCAGTCTGATTATTTCCAGTCTTATTCTTTTCCAAGGAGAATCTGCTTCTTTTTTCGTATAGCATTCATTTGCGCTGTTAAGTTTCCAATGTGTGCTTTCTCAATTTTCTTTAATTGGACACTTAATGCTATGAACTTTCCTCTTAGCACTGCTTTCATAGTATCCCATAGATTTGAGTATGTTGTGTCTTTATTTTCATTAAATTCAAAGAAGACTTTTATTTCTTTCTTTATTTCTTCCTTGACCCAGGAGTGATTCAGTAGTTGACTGTTCAACTTCCATGAGTATGTAGGCTTCCTGGGGAAAGCATTGTTGTTGAATTCTAACTTTAATCCATGGTGATCCGACAAGACTCAGGTGGTTATTAATATTTTTTGTATCTGTGAAAGTTTACTTTGTTACCGAGTATGTGGTCAATTATCAAGAAGGATCCAAGAGCTGCAGAGAAGAAGGTATGTTCTTTCCTATTTGGGTGGAATGTTCTATAGAAGTCTGTTAAGTCCATTTGATTCAATATCTCCAATAATTTTCTTATTTCTCTTTTAGGTTTCTGTCTTATTGCCCAGTCCATTGGTTAGAGAGGTGTGTTGAAGTCTCCTACTATTAGTGTGTGTGGTTTGATGACTGCCTTGAGTTCTAGAAGTGTTTCTTTTACAAAAATCAGTGCCTTTATATTAGGTGCATAAATATTCAGGATTGAGACTTCCTCATGATGAATTGTTCCTGTTATGAGTAAAAAATGTCCATCTCCACCTCTTCTGATTGATTTTAGTTTGAAGTCAATTTTTTTAGAAATTAGAATGGCCAAACTCGCTTGTTTCTTAGCTTTGTTTGCTTGGAAAACCTTTTACCAATCTTTTTCTCTGAATTGGTATCTGCCTTTGTGGTTGAGGTCTGTTTCTTGTAAACATCAGAATTTTGGATTTTGTTTTCATATCCAGTCTCTTAGTCTGTGCCTTTTTATAGGTGAATTGAGACCATTGATATTAAGTGATATTAATGACCAGTGTTTGTTGACTCCAGTTATTTATTTTTATTTTTATTTTTTTGTGTAGTAGAGTTTGTGTGTTTCCCTTCTTTGAATTGAGCCTGTGAAGGGTCACTAGATGTCTGAGTTACTGTAGGCAGTTTTGGCAATGTTGGATTCCTTGGATTGTGATTTTTCTTCTATTACTTTCTATAGGGGTGGATTTGTTTCTATGTAATGTTTACTTTTGTTTTTATCCTGGAATATTTTGTTTTCTCCATTGATAGTGAGTGATAGCTTGGCTGGGTATAGTAGTCTGGGCTTGTATTCATGGTCTCTTAGTTTCTGCAGTACCTCTATTCAGGACCTTCTGGCTTTCATGGTTTCCATAGAGAAGTCCGGTGTAAGTCTGATAGGTTTACTTTTATAAGTTACTTGACCTTTGTCCTTTGCAGCTCTTAATATTCTTTCTTTAATCTGAATGTTTTGTGTTTTGATTATTATATGGCAAGGGGATGTTTTTTTTTTTTTTTGATCCAGTCTCTTCGGTGTTCTGTATGCTTCTTGAACCTTCATAGTAATATTGTTCTTTAGGTTGGGAAAGTTTTCTTCTATAATTTTGTTGAATATATTTTTTGGGCCTTTGATCTGCAATTCTTCTCCTTCTTCTACCCCTATTATTCTTAGATTTGTTCTTTTTATTGTGTCTTAGATTTCTTGAGTTTTTTGTGATGAGAATATGTTGG
Source organism: Myodes glareolus (assembly GCF_982192425.1). NCBI lineage: Eukaryota > Metazoa > Chordata > Mammalia > Rodentia > Cricetidae > Myodes > Myodes glareolus. The sequence goes on from NC_142027.1 coordinate 83,068,768, forward strand.
ATTTGCTGTTTTCTTTGATCAGACATTTATTCTCTCTATGGTGTCTTTAGACTCTGAAATTCGTTTTTCTATCTCTTGTATTCTATTGGTTATGTTTGTTTCTGTAATCTCTGTTGATTTACCTAGATTTTCCATATCCAGCTGTCCCTTGGTTTTTGTTTTCTTCATTGCCTCCATTCAGTTTTCAATTCTTGAAGGGTTTCCATTACCTGTTTGACTGTTATTTCTTGGTTTCCCGGGGTGTCATTTACGGATTTACTCATTTCTTTAAACTTTTTGTTTTACTTCTCTTCCATTTCTTTAAGGGAGTTATTCATATCCTGTTTAAGGGACTCTATTGTTTTCATAATGACACTGTTTCTCACTTCTTCCAGAAAGGGTGTTCAAGTCATTCTGTTGTAAGATCGCTGGGATCTGGTGTTTTCATGTTGTTTTTCAGCTTGTTGGAGGAATTCTTGCTTTGGCACCTGCTCATCTCTTCCTTCAAATACTCTCCAATGGATATTCTGGTACAGGGTCAGGTTCCCTTATTGGCCAAGGACCTTGCCCTCTGATGGATCTTCTACAGGATCAGTGCCCCTTGCTTGCCATGAATCTCACCGACTAAAGGCCTACCTTGCTGCATGCAGGCTATTAAAACAAAGGATCTCCCTCCTTCCTGGATGCACCCACCACCCAATCCCAATGCCCAAACAGGCTGAGCTAGAGGATTTTATGGCCCCCAGGAAGGGAGGGAAAAAGGGAAGGCATTCCTGGGTGGAAGCTGGGATGGGATAGGAGTAGAGAGGGTTTAGCTGGGTGAAGCTGCCTCTGTAGTATGACCAGGGAGACAAGGGTGTCGGGGAGTGTCTGTGTTTCCTTGCCAGGCTTCTGCCACTTCACCTCAGTATTGATCCAGTATCTTGCTCTCCTGCCCACCTTTGTGACCTTTTTGACCTTTGTGACCTTTGTGACCTTGGCACACTCATGTTTCTTTCTCAACTGTACATTTTGTCCTCCAGTGTCTAAAAGGGAAGAAGGAACAACTGGACATGTGATACACATAGAAGAGTTACCCTTCTGCCCCAGTTGTCCTCCCTCTCCCAGAACTACAGTGAATGTACCACTACTCACTCTTTCATGGTGAAAGGCATGCCTTTCCTTTCCTCTCTTCTCAAGAATTTTACCAAAATATCTCCATATTGTTTAATGATGGATAACATCTCAACACAAAACACAAAGACATCCATGGTTGTTAGGTGTGGATATTCAAGTCACACAAACATTTCATCTAACAGTCCTTTAAGTTGCCTCTTTGAGTTTTCCATTGGTGAAGGTGGGAGACAGCAAGGCTCAAAGTCTCTTCCACTCCTTATGCTTAGATATGGAGATGGCTTTACTCATTATTCTCAATGGACCAAAATCCTAGAGTCCAAAACAATTACAAATATTGCTCTCTGAAGTCCAGATCTTTCCATGGTTGCAAAGTGTTAGGTGGAAAATGACATAGAACAATTAGTTGCTGCCTCATGCCAGATGCAAAAAAGTCAGAATTTCTTCACAACCTATAAGAAATCAGGTGCTCACCGGGAAGTGGTAGTGCACACCTTTAATCCCTGTCTTCAAGACGTCTTAGTTAAGGCGTGATTTCACTGGGACTCAGGGTAAAATGTGTGCACCTCTCTCTGTGCCTTTTCCTATGGAACATTGCTGTTCTTAGATTTCTTGTTTCCTGTTTCATGAGTTTCCCCCCCTATAATAAATAAAATGCAATTGTTTTCCTTAGATAGCCAGGTTATTTTAACACTTGGTGCCCAATGTACTTGGAAATAGAATTCCTGGCCCTGAGTGCCTGCTGGGCTTGGAGTCCATCCCTCCTCAGCTGTGGCCTGTGCACAGAACCAGTAGTTCATTTGTATATAGAATTCTCATGCAACAGCCTTTCTTGCTACAGATTATCCGTGGTTCTGTATATTTTCTCATTGCACGACTCAGAGCAGCTTCAAGCTCTCCTACCCCAACCAGATGAAAAACAAGCATTCCTCGGTGCCTCTGTAATATTGTTATTCACGTGGTCTGTGGCTGCTGACCAACCAGGGACTACTGCAGTGCACACAGTCTGTGATTTATATTAAAAAACTGTTTTTAATCTGAGCATATCTTTTAGCATTTAAGTCTTAGATCAGATTCAGACCAGCCACATGTCTCCAAGTGCTCCTGTCACCTACTGACAGGTAACGGTTATTGCACCTACTCCAGCTAACTAAATCAAATTTAAGATTTAATATCAAAAATATTAATTATAAATTTATAATTTAAAAGAGCAAGATTGCAGACAACTTAACCATTCAGGGTTTTAATAGCCTTTTTACTTATACAATGTACGAGGTCATACAAGACTTATATGATTTCCCTCCTACATCATTATATTTGATTCTGGGAATTAGTTTTGTTCTCTGTATTTTTCTCCTTAAAAACATGGTTTGATAACAGGGTGTCCTCTCTCTTCACCTTTTCCCATGGAACATTGCTGTGCTGGGATTTCTTTTTTCCTGTTTTGTGAGTTTTCCCCTTATAATAAATAAAATATAATTGTTTTATCCTTAACTAGCCAGGTTATTTCAACAAGCTCCAAAGCTACACAGAGAAACAGTGCCTTAAAATCTCTCCCCCCACCAAAAAAAATCAAGTGCCCACTAGGATGTCTACTTAGGTTTCAATTTTTTTTTATTCTAATATCCTTTTAAATGTATATCTCTGTGATTGGAAAATTAGTTCCATTGGTGGGAGAGAAGATGGGAAATAGAAATAGATTCTCCAGATGGCAAATGACTTGGGGATTGAAAGCTAACTATGCATCATATAAGATCTCCAGTTCTGTATTTATAACATAAGCAATGTGAAAAGGTATGTCTTGATAGGGCGTGTGTGTGTGTGTGTGTGTGTGTGTGTGTGTGTGTAGACTAGAGTGCTGGTGTGCATACTCATTTGGAGACCAGAGGTCTGGCATCTTCCTCTCTAACCCTCTACTGCATTTTTTGTGGCAGAGTGTAATTGAACTCAAAGGCTCTGGTTTGTCATGATAATCTAGCCAGCAAGATCCTGATATCAACCTGTTTCCAAATATAGTGTTGAAGTAACACATGACTGCTGCTATGGATTCTGGGGATGCAAACTCAGGTCCTTTAACCACAGAGCCATCTCCCTTGTCCAGAGGATTTGATGTTTGAGTTTTTCAAGATTTATTTTAGTATGGTATGTATGTGTGTTATGTATGTGTGTGTGTGTGTGTAAATGTATGCACATGTTTGTGCAGTGCATTTATAGGTCAGAGGAAGGAGTTAGATCTTCTAAAGCAGGAGTCATAGGTTGTTGGCAATCAATTTCACATCCTCTTTTAGAGCTTTCAACCACTAAGCACTCTCTCTAGCCCCTGGTTTCTTTGTTTCAAGTGTTGTTTGTTTGTTTAAGAATAATATGATAGAAATCTTCTTTTCTGTTGCAGGAAGGCTTCTTGTTGGTTTCTGGCTGCTTAGCCCTGAAATAATCACACAGAACCAATGTTAATTAAATCACTGCTTGACCTATTAGCTCTAGCTTCTTATTGGCTAACTCTTACATATAAATTTAACTCATTTCTAGTAATTTGTGTATCACCATGTGGCTATGGCTTACCAGCAAAACTCCAACCAGTGACTGTCTCTGACAAGGCTGCTTGGCTTTTTGTCTGACTCCTCCTCCTTTCTCCCAGCATTCAGTTATTTTCCCCACCTACCGAACTTCTGCCCTGCAATAGGTCCAAAGCAGTTTCTTTATTCATTAATGGTAATCACAGCATACAGAGGGAAAACTCACATCAATTTTTTTCTTAATTTTTATGTAAGTCAAGGGGCAGCTCTGTATTCTGAGTGTTCAACAACACACAAATCTAGACCCGTGATAAACTGTACACAGACACAAGAAAGGACCCATGAATAGGAAATGTAAACACAATCTAGATAACAATGGTGTCCATCTACAACTGGATCACAATAATATACATCTACACTTTCTCATTAGTAAAATGACTACCTAGACACTATATGTATATTATTGTGGAAGCCACGTGAATCTATATTTATTTTATTTTTAAATTTAGTAAGTAATCAGGAGGTGGCAGTTCACGTACTTAATACCAACACTCAGGAGGCAGAGGAAGCAAAATCTCTATGAGTTCAAGGATAGCCTGGTCTACAGAGTGAGTTCCAGGGCAGTCAGGGCTACACATAGAAACCCTGTCCCTGAAAATCCAAAACAAGGATAGAAATGGACAAACTCTAGAGACAAAAATAAGAGAGATTAAAAAAGGATTCTTTCCGATAGAAAAGAGGAAAAGAAAAGAAACTTAAAAGGGAATTTTCCCAGGAAAAAGAAGGAGGGGCATAGTCCTCGCCTACACCTAGAAGAAGTGATGAATTTATGAGCCCTGTTTTCTCAGGCCTATCCCCCAGGGACACATCCTGTGCCTCACCTCCACCTATTGCAATCCCTAGCAACCAGGCAGAAGCATCTTTCCTGCCAACTCCAATCATCTGCTGCTGCATCATCAACTACCAGAGTTACAGGCCTTATCTACACATGGAGGAAGAGTGACCATTGGAGCCAAAACCTCACCAATAGCATTTGAAGGAAGAGATGGTTAAAAGTCAATGTAAGAATATATTCAACAGCATAAAACACAATACTGCAATACCAGAAAGTAGTGGTTCTACAACAGCAAGAGCTGAACATTCCAACACAGATGAAGCAGAAGAAAATGACCTTAAAAATAACTTTATGAAAGTGATAGAGGCCCTTAAAAAGGATATGTAAACCTCCTTTAAAGAAATGGAGGAAAAGACAAAAAGATAACTGGAAGAAATCAATAAATCTCCTAAAGAAACCCAAGAAAACCAAGAAAAAACAATCAAACAAGTGAACAAAATAGTTTAAGACATGAAATTTCACCGAAGGTAAATTTGATGCTCAATAAACAGACATTAAGGCCAGTGAGATGGCTTCAGATGAAAATACACTTGCCACAAACCCTGACCATTTGAGTGTCATTCTTGGGACTCATGTGATGGAAAGATAAATTTGACTCTTGTAAGTTGTCCTCTGATCTACATATGCAGTGACACATATACACTCACCCAAAAATTAATAATATGGTGGAAAGTTGATAATGGGAGTTGTGGAAATGGTCCAGTGGGAAAAGTACATCATAAAAAACAGTTTGGATCCCTAGTATCTGTGTAAATCCAAGTCAGGGGTTAAAGCCCTCTTGGGTCCCCACTTGCAGGAGGCAGAGTCAAGGGATTCCTAGAGCAAACTGGCAAACTAAACTAGTCAAGTCAGAGAGAGTGGGGTTCAAGTGAGAGACTCTGTCTCGAAGTGTAAAGTGAAAAACTATTAAGAAGATACCCAATACCAATCTCTGGCCCCTACATGCACACACACACACATCCATGCATATGCACCTGAGTACATATGAGCATTCATGCAATGCAAATACATACATATGCACAATAAAATTATACACACACATATATGATAGTTTTAAGTTGTCAAAAGAGCTGCAAGGGGCACTGGGCATTTTCTAGTATCATGAGAACACACACTATGAGGGCCTGAAGTCTCGGAGTTTCTTCCCAAGGAGCATTTTGTAGAACTAAACCATTATTGACTCTCAGGAATCAACACTTAACCTTGTAGTAATTTGTCAGAATTCCTAAAAAAATGCAGAGATTTTGGCTCAGGAATTCCCTGTTTCTTAAAAACATCATGTTTATGGGTCCATATCTATAGAGTGAAACAGAAAGCCTTGTTACCACACATACAGCAGAGAGGAGATAAACATGACCAAAGTCAATACATGAAACATACCAACAATTTGACTGCCAGAGAGATTAGGAAAAGCTTGAGGGGTTCAATGTGCATGTCAGTCCATTGTGTATATCTATTTCTACTGAGTTCTGGATCTAGGGATATCCTGAAAGTAAGTCAGGTCAAGTTAAAAACAAATCTTATCAGAAAGCCCTCTAACTTCAGCAAATAGGTGGTGTAGTTCCTTTTGTCTTTGTGTTGCTTTCATTGGTTAATAAGAAACTGCTTTTGGCCCTTGACAGGGCAGAACTTAGGTAGGTGAGGAAAATTAAATGGAATGCTGGGAGGAAGGAGGCAGAGTCACAGAGATGCCAAGGACCCTTTGTAGGAGATAGAAGTGTGAGACTTTTCTGGTAGGTCATGACCTCATGGTGATATACAGATTAATACAAATGGGTTAAACTAATATGTAAGAGTTAGCCAATAAAAAGTTCGAGCTAATGGGCCAAGCAGTGATTTAATTAAAACAGTTTCTGTGTGATTATTTCAGGGTTAAGCTAGCTGGGCAGACAGGACAAATAAGCCCTCCTTGCAACAAATGGGAATTGAAAGTGAGTGTTTGTGTGCCCAGCAGATCTGTTTAACATCAGTATGAACTTTAAGAACTGTCACTGGCGATATGGCTCAGTAGTAGAGTGCTTGCCTAGAACATATAGGCTCTAGTTTGATCCCTAATTCCACCAAAAAAATGCAAAATGAACTCGACTCTCATTTCATTTTGGGCCTTCAAGATGACTGCACAGGTAAAGGCACTGGCTGCCAATGTTGATAACCTGAGTTTGAACTTCAGGATTCCATGTGATAAGAGAGAACTGACATCACAAAGTTGTTTTCTGAACTCCCACTCATACACAATCAGAAACACACTCACATCTGTCTCACGTGTTTCCATTAGTCTTAATAATAAAAACATGCTATTTTAAAATGTTTTTACAAAAGTTAATTTCAGCTTCTGCTATCACTTTTTAAAAATCACATTCTGGTGCCTGAGGAGAGCATCAGATTCCCTGGAACTGTAGTTACAGATGATTGATGGTTGTCAGTCACATGTGGTTGGCAGAATTCAAACCTGGGTCCTCTTAACCATTGAGCCGTAACTCCAACTTCTATTTCCAATGTCACTTTTGACCTTGCAGTCACTATCAGAATACAGGCCTGAATATAACCCCAATTCAAGGACATGGTGGAAGAGTAACATTTATGGTTACTCACTGGTATAGGAGCACCAGAATGATTACCAGGAGGACCCAAGTTTCCAGTGAGAGAATTGATGTCAGGTCCGTCATTGCTTGTCTATCAGCAATGTTCCCCTCTGTGCTCTCCCTCCAGCTGTGTGCTACTCTTTGCAGGGCTTCCCTTCCACCAATGGTACTGAAGGGTATTTATACATTGGAAAGATGGGCGGGTCCAGGGCTATAGTCAGCAGATGACTCACCTCTGCATCACCTGAACTTTGGTATCCTTTTAGCCTTGACAGATCATGAAGTTCATCACAGGCTTTTTTGACCTCCTATGAGTTAACATGCTGTGAAGAATCAATAAACAATGTTGTCATTTCAGGAATAACAAGGGTTCTACCTTTTCACCAAAAATTCAAGCAAATTCATTGACATAAAATTCCCCCCATCAACAACACTTGCTCCATTCAAAAGGACATGAAATAAAGCAACATTGTGCTGTCTTCTTGTAGATCTTTACAGAATCCCTCTCTGAAAGATACTTCATCCTTTTTCACAACGCCACACTACAAAACAAAAAACAAAAAAGCAAACAAAAAATAGTCTCGAAGAATATATCCTCATTTGTGCTGCTAACAAAGTCACTTTTTCTAAGTTATGACTCCCTCACAGGCATCTCCTTCCCTGTAATCCACCATCGAGGGTCTTCCTGTCAGGCCCCTTACTATATTGTGAGAATATTCTGGTCAGAAGTCACTGATATGTAATAGAGTGGTCATTCAGACCTGTCATGTTGAGTTAGGAGAGATGGCTGGGCCTAGTATGTCCCAATGGACCAGTCTCTCAGCACAATTAAATGAGGTCATGTTTTACAGAGGGAGGAAATGAGATTCAAGCCTGCAAGTGACCCTGTGTGTGTGTGTGTGTGTGTGTGTGTGTGTGTGTGTGTGTGTGCGTGTGTATGTGCATTAAAACAACTCTCTGTTCAATTGCTCATAAATGTTAGGGGAGATTTTTTGGAGTGATGAGAATGTTCTAAAACTCACTGACTATGTAGCTTTGTATAACCACTTTGATCCATATTAAAAACCATTGAAAATTGTAGCGTGAATGGATAAACCATACAGTGTGTGAATTTCCATACCATTAAGGCAGGTATATTGCTTAAAGTCTTTACTTTTATTTGATACCACTGATGTTTGTTTGTTTGTAAAAAATAAAGTCCAGGAATAGTAATAAAAATCAGCCGGGAGAGTGACAGCTCAGCAGTCACAAAGCCCTGGCTCCATCCCCAGCACCACATACTTGGTGGTTCACTTCTGTAACCCCAGAACTCAGGGAGTAGAGGCAGGGGGATCACAAATTCAAATAGAAATTTCAAAGCTACATAAGGAGTTTGAGACCAGCCTTGGGCACATGAGACCCTGTCTTGGGAAATAAAAACCAACAACAATACCAAATTCTTCTACTCCTTCAATATACCAAAATTCAACACCTGCTCTCCCTGACAGTAGTGATCATGAGAAAGAGACAGAACTTACCACTTAATGCTGAACTATTGACACCTAACAGGTTCTGGGTGAGAGGGAGGCATTGTATGCCTTTGTGTGTTAGCCCACTGGTGAGTGGTGAGCCCACAGGCTCTACTGGACAGTTCTAAACCCATGGTCAGACAGATGGTACTAGTTAAAGTCTGCCAGCCACAGAAGAAATCACGAATATTGGAAAATGATTTTCAGGGAGGAAGTAAGATTGACAAGTGTGGGAGAGAAATCATAGAGAGTAGGGGAAATTAGCTGGAATGCATTATATACATATGTAAAGTGGTCAAACAACAAGCTTACTAATCAAAAATAAGTGCAGAATGGTACTCTGGGTTGAGGATGTAGCTCAGTTAAGAGTTCTTAGTACTCACAAAGCTCTAGGCTGGATCACCAACACAACATTAACAGGGCCTGGTGGTGGTTCTAATCCCTGCACTCCAGAGGTAGAAACAGCAAGATCAGAAGTTCAAGGCCATTCTTAACTACATATTAAGCTTGAGGCTAACCTGGGCTACAGTGTGAGGTCCTGTATTAAAAAAAGTACATGACCCTTCAATAAGGAAATCAGCAGACAAAGACTCCAGGTTTTTAAATATAAAATATTATGTGCAGCATTTTTATAGTTGTATATTTAATATACATTATTGCATCTGCATGTTCTCTTTCTTGTTTGTTGACTTTTTATTTAAAAAAATCTGTTTTTCACTTTGTACAATTTTAGTTTCCCCTCCTTTACCTTTCTCCTGCCATCCAACCTCCCCACTTCGTACCCTTCATCCACTCCTCAGAGGGGCAAGGCTTTCAATGGGAAGTCAACAAAAATCTGATGTATCAAAATTTGTCAGGACTAAGCCCCTCCCCCCTGTATCAAGGCTGAGCAAGGTATCCCACCAAAGGGAATGGCCTCCAAAGAGACAGTTCATGAACCTGGGATAGGTTCTTGCTGCCACTGCCAGTCCCTGTCAACATATCAAGTCACATAACTGCCATCCCCATTCAGAGAGTTCAGTCCTGTGCAGGTTCCCCAGACAGTGCATAGTCTGCGAGCTCTCACTAGCTTGGCTGAGCTATCTCTGTGCTCTTACTCATCATGGTCCTAACCCCCTTGTTCATATGATCCCTCCTCCCTCTCGTCAACTGATCATGAGCTCAACCCTGTATTGAAAAGAGAGTACAAGACCCTTCAATAAGGAAATCAGTAGTCAGAGACTCTAGATTTTTTTTTAATATACAGTATTATATGCAGTATGTACAGTGTTTTTACAGTTGTATATTTTAGTATACAGTATTCCAACTATACATTATCTATGTATAATCACATGCTATGGGCATAAATAACAACAAACACTGCTGGGAATATAGATCAGTGGTAAAGATGAAGAGCCACACACATGATCTCCTAGATTCAATCCCTTTTAGCAGGGAAAAAAATCCCAAATTTGCTACATTGACTGTCCATTGGTAATGCTTTGAGTGGATGAGATGGCTTAGCTTGTAATGGTGTATGCTGCCAAAACCTGATGACCTGAGGTTTACCCTTGGGACCCACATGGTGGGAGGAGAGAATCAACTCCAACGTCTTCTGATTTTCACCTGATTGCCATAGCCCTGTCAGATGCACACAGAATGCACAAATAATAGAAAAAACATTTAAAATAGCATCAACACCATGTATTATGTTATTTTCCCTATAGAGAAAAACAATGTACATGTCTTAGAACATGTATATTTTTTACACACTGACTAGGCAATGACTGTTGGCATAGACTCCAAGCACTCTAATCATGTCCTGTGAAAAGCAGGGCAGGGAGATGCCATGAGCCTAAGGTCTCATACTTCCTGGTAAATCAGTTTTTTTCACACATTCAAAGAAAAGAGATTGAATGGAAAAAATGTGTGAGTGATCAGCAGTCAGGTGTAGAAATCAGACCATCTTAGCAAGTGTGTGCTGTAGAGGGAGGTCAGAAGGAATTTTTATAGGGCATTGGTTTCTAAAAAGAACCAGGAAGACTTTTGGTTTAGATGAACATGTTAGGCTGTTGATGACTGCAGGATAACCCACCCTCCTCTAACCTTCCTCGAGGGTATTCTCTGTGACTCTTCAGTTGGGGAGATAGAAAAGAGGTGATCCCACTCACCCACACCTTAGTTTCCTCCTGACTTACATCCCTCTTTCTCCCTCTGAGGGGTGAAGCCTGCTGGGTTCTGGGCACAGAGAAACCTGCATGTGCCAAGTAGAACAGAGTCTCAAATTTTCCCATCATCTCTAGAAAGGGAGAGACCCTTAACGAAATAGCAGCATATCAGTCAGCATGCTGAAAGGCAGCAGTAATTGGTCTCAGTAAGTTATTAACAACAGTAAGAACGACAGGAGATGATGCGGGAGAAGACATATTAGGAATGCCTAGAAGGGAGGGGGAGAGAAGAGTTGGTGTGTGTACAATCAAGACACATGGTGTACATGTATGAGATTGTCCAAAATAAGTAAGTATATTCTGTTTTTAAAAAAAAACTGTTGTTTCTGGAGATGTGGCTAAGCAGTTTATAGTGTTTGCTTCTCTTTCATAAGTCCTAAAATTGATTCCTTGCACTCACATTGAGTAGCTCATAACTGCCTGTAACGCTATTTCCACAATGATGATTGTGGTATTTTGACCTCCAAAGTCATACACATTTACACACACACACACACACACACACACACACACCAGTGTGTGAGAGAGAATTTTCAATGAAAAATAGCTGTTGAGTGACATTGTGATAGGTACAATGAAGTTAAACAAGCTTGAGTTGCATATTTCAGTAGGATTTAATATCCATGAATATTCCTTAATTTTGTTGTTCTCTGACAAAGATAAAGATTTGACATGAAGAATAGCAAGTGTATATGGTCTCTGGTATTCCAAGACTTGTGTCTTCATACCTGTAAAAGAGAAGCAGAAAAGAATTAAACTGAGCAATTGACTGCTTATGCCAATAAATATCTTTTTAATACTGCTTGCCTCTCCTAACTTCTCCCCCACATAGAGGTGTTTATGACACTCATTTCTTTCTCATTACTCTGGTCCTATTTATCACTTAGGTTCTCCCAAGTCCTCCAGGCCCACCATGATTCAAGAGTTTTTGGACCACTAAGAAAGAAGAAGGACTCTCAATAAGTCACCCACAGTTGTTGCTTTGAGGTCTAAAAATTACAATATTTTCTCAACTGGTGTATAGCGTGGAGCATTTCACAACCACAGGTCCATGCACATATGTATGCCCTGTACCAGCAAAACTGATATCAGAAAATGATATCTAATATTTACTGTTCTAAGCACTTTGCTCACATTAGTCAAACTCATCCACCTCTCTCCTGTGAGGATTGCTCTATCAAAAGTGAACAAACTATGTTCCAAATGTAAAATATTCATTTCAGGTTATATAATCAATCCATAATTCAAAAAGGATCAAGAGTTCATGTAGTTGTACAGCTGAAGGTCTCCATCCCTTTTAATTTCAATTTTAAATTAAAGAATTACCTGCAGGAAATTGTCCATTTCTTTTACATATTCAATTTTGTGGAGTAATGATTTTTTGTAGTATGATCTAATGATTCTCTGGATTTTCTCAGTGTCTGTTGTTATGTCCCCATTTTCATATTTGATTTTGTAAACTTGGATGTTCTCTCTCTGTCTTTTGATTAGTTTGGACAGTGTCTATCTTTTTGATTTTCTCAAAGAATCAGCCTTTTGTTTCATTAACTCTTTGTATTGTTTTTCTATGTTTCTATTTTATTGATTTCAGTCCTTAATTTGATTACTTCCTGTCTTTCACTCCTCCTGGGTCAATCTGCTTCTTTTTTTCTAGAGCTTTTAGGGGTGTTGTTAAGTCACTAGAGTGAGTTTTCTCCACTATATTTGTGTAGGCACTTAGTGCTATGAATTTTCTTTTAGCACTGCTTTCATTGCGTTCCATAGATTTGGGTATGTTGTTCCTTCATTTTTTTTTAATTCTAGGAAGTATTTAATTTCTTTCTTTATTTCTTCCTTGACACAGGGGTGGTTAAAAAGAGTACTGTTTAAATTCCATGTTTGTGGGCTTGCTGAAATTAGTGTTGCTGTTGAATTCTAATTTTAAACCATGGTGATCTGATAAGATACAGAGGGTTACTCAATTTTTTTGTATCTTTTGAGGTTTGTTTTGTGACTGAGTATGTATTCAGTTTTAGAGAAGACTCCATGAGGTGCTGAGAAGAAGGTATATTCTTTTGTGTTTGGGTAGATTGTTTGATAGATGTCTGTTAAGTCCATTTGAGTCATGATGTCTATTAGTTCTCTTAACGGTCTGTTAGGTGTTTATCTGATAAAACTGCCCATTGGGGAGACTGGGGTATTAAAGTCTCATACTATTAGTGATGTATGATTGTTGATCCTAGTTAAGACCCTAAGAAGTAGAGGAGAGAGTGCACGAAGAAAACACAAACTGAGGGAAGGCTGGATATGGAAAAATTGAGTAAACAAACAGGAACTGCAGAGACAAGTATTACCAACAGAATCCAAGAGATAGAAGAAAGAATCTCAAACAATGAAGATACTATAGAGGAAATAAACTCACTGATTAAAGAACAAAACAAATCCAACAAATTCTTAACACAAAACATACAGGAAATCTGGGACACCGTGAAAAGACCAAACCTAAGAATAATAAGGGTAGAAGATGGAGAAGATTTACAGCTCAAAGACCCAGAAAATATATTCAACAAAATTATAGAAGAAAACTTTCTCAACCTAAAGAAAGATATTCCCATGAAGCTACAAGAAGCATACAGAACACCAAAGAGACTGGATCAAAAAAAAATCCCCTTGCCATATAAAAATCAAAACACAAAACATACAGAATAAAGAACAAATATTAAGAGCTGCAAGGGAAAAAGGTCAGGAAACATATAGAGGGAAACCTATCAGAATTACACATGACATCTCAGTGGAAACCATGAAAGCCAGAAAGTTTGGATAGATGTGCTGCAAAACTAACATCCAGGGATGCAAGCCCAGATTACTATGCCTAGCAAAGCCGGCATTCACCATCGATGGAGAAAACAAGACATTCCAGGACAAAAACAGATTTAAACAATACGTAGCCACAAACCCAACTTTACATAAAAATACTAGAAGAAAAGCACAAACCAAGGAAGCCAACAACACCCATAATAAGATAAGGATGTGACAACCCTCCACCAGCACAACTCAAAGAAGGGAAACACACAAACAATAGCACCAGGAAAAATAACCAGAGTCAACAAACTGGTCATGAATATCACTTAATATCAATGGACTCAACTCACCTATAAAAAGGCACAGGTTAAGAGAATAGATTCAAAGTCAGGATCCAACATTCTGTTGCCTACAAAAAACACACCTCAAAAACAAAGACAGACACTGCCTGAGAGTAAAGGGTTAGAAAAAGGTTTTCCAATCAAATGGACCAAAGAAACAAGTGGGTGTGGGTATACGAGTAACTAAAAAAATTGATTTCAAACTAAAATCAATCAGAAAAGATGGAGATGGACACTATATATTCATATCAGGAACAATTCTTCAGAAGGAAGTCTCAATCCTGAATATATATGTCCCTAATATAAAAGCACCCACATATGTAAAAAAAAACATTATTAGAACTCAAAGCATACATCAAACCCCATACTCTAATAGTGGGTGATTTCTACAATCTTCTCTCACCAATTGACAGGTCAACCAGACAGAAACATAAAAAAGAAATAAGATAATGAACCAATTGGACCTAACAGACATCTACAGAACATTCCACCCAAACAGAAAAGAATATACCTTCTCCTCAGCACCTCATGGAACCTTCTCAAAAATTGATCACATAATTGGTACCAGAGCAAACATCTATAGATATAAAAAAATGTAGTAATCACCTGTGTACAATTAGATCACCATGGAATAAAGTTAGAATTCAACAAAAAGTCTAACCCAAGAAAGCCTACAAACGCATGGAAACTGAACAGTCAACTCCTGAACCATCCCTGGGTCACGGAAGAAATAAAGAGAGAAATTAAAGTCTTCCTTGAATTCAACGAAAATAAAGACACAACATACCCAAATATATAGGACACTATGAAAACAGTGCTAAGAGGAAAGTTCATAGCACTAAATGCCCACATAAGGGAAACAGAGAAACATACACTAGAGACTTAACAGCACACCTGAAAGCTCTAGAAAAACAGAAGCAGACTCACACAGGAGGAGTAGAAGACTGGAAATAATTAAACTGAGAGCTGAAATCAACAATACTGAAACACAGAAAACAATTCAAAGATTCAATGAAACAAAAAGCTAGTTCTTGGAGAAAATCAACAAGATTGACAAACCCCTAGCCAACTGATAAAACACCAGAGAGAGGACATGCAAATTAACAAGATCAGAAATGAAAAGGGGGACATAACCACGGACACAGAGGAAATTCAGAAAATCATTAGATCTTACTACAAAAGCCTGTATGCCACAAAATTGGAAAATATGGAAGAAATGGACACTTTTTAGATAAATACCATATACCAAAATTAAGGCAAGACCAGGTGAACACTTTAAATAGACCCGTAAGTCATGAGGAAATAGAAGCTGTCATCAGAAACCTCCTCACCAAAAAAATGCCCTGAACCAGATGGTTTCAATGCAGAATTCTATCAGAATTTCCAAGAAGGGTTAATGCCTATACGCCTTAATGTGTTTCACAAAATAGAAACAGAAGAGTCATTGCCTAACTCCTTTTGTGAAGCTACAGTCATCCTGATACCAAAACCTCACAAAGACTTAACCAAGAAAGAGAATTACAGACCAATCTCACTCATGAGCATTGACGCAAAAGTTCTCAATAAAATACTGGCAAACAGAATCCAATAACACATCCAAAAAATATACATTATGATCATGTAGGCTTCATCTCTGAGAGGCAGGGCTGGTTCAGCAAACAAAAATCTATCAATGTAATTCATCATATAAATGAACTTAATGAAAAAACATATAATCATTTCATTATATGCTCAAAAATTATTTGACAAAATTAATTCATCACTCCTTTATGATAAAGGTCTTAGAGAGATTAGGGATACAAGGTTCATGCTTAAATGTAATGAAAACAATATACAACAAGCCAACAGCTAACGTTAAATTAAATGAAGAGAAACTCAAAGCTATCCCATTAAAATCAGTATCAAGACAAGGCTGTCCACTCTCTCCATACCTCTTCAACATAGTGTTTGAAGTTCTAGCAATAGCTATAAGACAGCATAAAGAGATAAAGGGAATTCAAATTGGGAAGGAAGAAGTCAAGCTTTCATTATTTGCAGATGATATGATAGTGTACATAAGCGACCCCAAAAATTCTTCCAGAGAACTCCTACAGCTGATAAACACCTTTAGTATTGTGGCAGGATACAAGATCAACTCCAAAAAATCGGTAGCCCTCCTATACCCAAATAACAAAGATAACGAGAGGGAAGTCAGAGAAACATCACCTTTCATGACAGTCACAAATAGCATAAAGTATCTTGGGTAACTCTAACCAAGGAAGTGAAAGATCTATTTGACAAGAACTTTAAGGTTTTGAAGAAAGTAATTGAGGAGGATACCAGAAAATGGAAAGATCTTCCTTGCTCTTTTATTGGGAGGATCAACATAGTAAAAATGGCAATTCTACCAAAAGCAATCTATAGATTCAATGCAATCCCCATCAAAATCCTAACAAAATTCTTCACAGACCTTGAGAGAACAATAATCAACTTTATATGGCCAAAAAACAGGATAGTCAAAACAATCCTATACAGTAATATACTGTAAAAGTAGTGGCGGGCTGCTTCTCTCCGCCCACCCAGGTAGCTTTACCCAAAATAATTACATGGAAACTGTGTTCTTTTAAACACTGCCTGACCCATTATCTGTGGCCTCTTGTTGGCTAACTCTTAAATATTGATCTTACCCATTTCTAATAATCTATGTAGCACCATGAGGTGATGGCTTACCAGGAGGATTCTAACCTGCGGCTGTCTCGGATAGGAGAGTCATGGCGACTGACTCACTGCCTTTTTCCCATCATTCTGTTCTGTCTTCTCTACCCACCTATGTTCTGACCTATCAGGGCAAGCCATTTCTTTATTAACCAACCAATGAAAGCAATACATAGAAACAAGACCCACCTACATCATTTCCCCTTTCTCTGTTTAAACAAAAAGGAAGGCTTTAACTTTAATATTGTGCCTAGCATGGATAACTGCATCCACATAAAACCTAAGAGAGCTTGGTAAGTAATTCTAGAACAAAATGAAGGCATTGCACATGATTTCTTTGTAGCAGCAATTTCTTGGTTCTACTCTGCTTGATAGAGGCAAGCAAGCACTTTCATCTAAGAGAGGCTTCCTGACTCAGCTATAGCTGCAAAACCCTGCAGCTCTTTTAAGAGGTCCTGCCACAAAACACTTAAACGGTGTTGATGAAAAGCTGACTGCATGCTTTTCGACTTTCAGCCATAGCAGGAAAAAAGCTGCACTGTTTTAAAATGCTGGTTTTCTGTGCTGTTCTGCCAGGGCAAATTCTAACACTTTCAGGCAGGCAGTCTGACTGAGTGTGGTCCGTGAGCAGAATGCTACAACTTGCTTGCTGGCAGGGACCTTGAAACACCTTGGAGTTGTGGAGAAAACTGTGGCTATAGCTGGTACCCCTGCCATGAGGCTGGAAAGCTAAATAATGGGCTGTATCTAGCCGTCAAAGCCATGGCTCTCCATATTGCTTAGTAAATTAAAGGCTCATGTGGCCAGAAAAAGAGAGATATACAGTAAAGAGAGATTCAAAGATTAAGAAAACCTCTAAATGGTTTACAGTGTGTTAAAAATTTATGCAGGCTAAAGGTTAAAGTCATTAAAAATAAAAAAGAAGAAAGGAGAGAAGTAGGGTGTAGTGGTACACACCTTTAATCCCAATGCCTGGTAGGCAGAGGCAGATTGACCTCTGTGACTTTAAGGTGTGGTAGCACACACCTTTAATCCTAGCATGGGGGAGGCAGAGTTCCAGGACAGCCTGTTCTACAGAGTTATTCCAGGACAAAGATATACAGAGAACCTGTCTCAAAAATGCAAAAGTAAAAATAAAAGAAATAGATGTTAAAATAAAGATGGAAAATATACAGAGAATCTTGATACTGTATTCTATTATGCTCTCTTTGAATTGTTTGAATGCTGAGGAAAGAGCAACAGCTGCTAAAAGATATTTGTTTATAAATACTGCCGAACTAACCCAAGATAGGTATTTTGAAAATACCTTGTCTTCAAAATTGAAGTAAAAAGGTATGATACTTTGGAGAAGAGATTTTGCTTTTGTTTCCCTGTAAATGAGAGGCTGTGGATTCATTCTGAGCTTAGAAAAATCAGATTTGATCAAGGAAGACCACCCAAGAAATCCTCAGTAGGAACAGATGGCGCAGACATCTGAGTTCTACATCCAGAACAGATTCAAGTCTGCTGCCTGAGATGATCAAGACTCACAGGATACTCCAGTCAGGACTTGAGTATTAAAATTATAATAATTATAATTATTTAAATTATAATTCTAAATTTTCTTTAGGTCCACATAAGATTATCAGTGCCCCAACCAGAAGGAAATATCCTGGAATACTACGGCCACATTCCCAAAAATGGACTACGGGTATTTTCCTTTGTTTAAAAAAAAGGAGAGAGGGAAATGGTGCAGGATAATTGTCTGTAATCTGTCAATCATGTATTTTAATAAAACGCTGATTGGCCAGGCAGGAAGTATAGGTGGGTCAACCAGACAGGAAGTAGAGGAGAACAAGGAGAACAGGAGAGGTGCAAGTGGAGGTGTAAGAAGAACAGGAGAAGGCTAGGAAGGAGGAAGATCACCACATCCCTGCCCAGATCACCTAAGAAGCAATATGTGAGCTGATAACTGAAAAAGGTACAAAGCCATAAGGCTAACATAGATCAGAATAATGGGTTAACATAAGCTGTAAGAGTTAACAAGAAGCCTGAGCTAATGGGCCAATCAGTTTATAATCTTATGGAGTCCTGTGTGAGATTTTCTTTGGTATTTGCTGGTTGTGGGGTACTGGGCAGGACATATACTCCAATAATCCGGCCCTTATGTTAGAAAGTACTTCTGGAGGGATTACCATCCCTGATTTCAAACTCTATTACCGAGCTACAGTAATGAAAACTGCTTGGTATTGGCACAAAAACAGAGATGTTGACCAATGGAATCGAATTGAAGATCCAGATATTAATCCGCATAATTATGAACATCTGATTTTCGACAAAGGAACTAAAAAACAATGGAAGAAGGAAAGCATGTTTAACAAATGGTGCTGGCATAACTGAATGTCAACCTGTAGAAAAATGAAAGTAGATTCATATCTATCACCATGCACAAAACTCAAGTCCAAATGGATTAAAGACCTCAATATTAATCTGACCAAATTGAACGTGATAGAAGAGAAAGTGGGAAGTAGTCTACAAGACATAGGCACAGGAGACGACTTCCTAAGTAGAACCCAATTAGCACAGAAAATAAAAGCAACAATGAATAGATGGTACCTCCTGAAACCGAGAAGTTTCTGTAAAGCAAAGGACAATGTCAGTAAGATAAATAGGCAACCTACTGATTGAGAGAAGATATCACCAATCCCTCATCAGATACAGGTCTGATCTCCAAAATATACAAAGAACTCAAGAAACTAGACACTAAAACTCTAATTAATACAATTAAAAAATGGGGTACTGAACTGAACAGCGAATTCACAACAGAAGAACTTTGAATGGCCAAAAGACACTTAAGGTCATGCTTAACCTCCTTAGCAATCAGGGAAATGCAAATCAAAACAACTTTGAGATACCATCTTACACCTCTCAGTCTAGCTAAACTCAAAAACACCAATGATAGCCTATGCTGGAGAGGATGTGGAGTGAGGGGAACACTCATCCATTGTTGGTGGGAATGCAAACTTGTGCAGCCACTGTGGAAATCAGTGTGGCAGTTTCTCAGGAAACTGGAAGCCAATCTCACTCAGGACCCATCAATTTCACTCTTGGGAATATACCCAAGAGATGCCCTATCATCCTACAAAAACAATTGTTCAACTGTGTTCATAGCAGCACTATTTGTAATAGCCAGAACCTGGAAACAACCTAGGTGCCCCTCAATAGAAGAATGGTTAAAGAAGGTGTGGAACATATATACATTAGAGTTTTACTCAGCGGTAAAAAATAATGATATCTTGAATTTTGAATACAAATGGACGGAAATAAAAAAATGGTTTACTGAGTGGTAACCCAGACCCAAAAGGAGGTATGTAGTATGTACTCACTCATTAGTGGATTCTTGCCATAATTAAAGGACCTTGAACCTATAATTCGTGATCCTAGAGATGCTAAATAAGAAGGTGAATCTGAAGAAAATCATATAGCTATCCTCCTGGATATTGGAAGTAGACAAGATTGCCAGGCAACCTTGGGTGTACAGGGGGGAGGTTGGGGATGAATGTAAGGGGAGATGGGTAAAGAGACACTCATCAGCAATCATGTACACTCACACAATGCACTCATGCATTGATGAACTCACAGAGAACACAGCACACACTCACATAGTACACACAACACCTTATCTCTCTCACATGTACACACTAGTCATGGTTCATTAAAAAATAAGGATAAAGTCATGTCTTCCCAGCAGTTCTGTAAATAAATATAATAGCAAACTACTATGTGTGTATACCAACAATTAAACTGTTATCTCCTCAACCTAATAAACTATCCTCAAATATAAAGAAAACATTCTTTTTTTCATTTTCTTGAGAATTTTATAATGAGTATTGTATTTACATCAATTCCATCTTGCTCTCTTCTCCCTCTGACTCCTCCCATTAACTCTCTCCTCTCAACTTCATGACGCCATCTTGCTAAGTTTACCTAGTGTTGCTCATGTGTACATTAATTTAGGGATGATCACTTTCAGGTGTGTCAACCCACAGCCCACAAACTACGCACCTACAACTGTAGGGCCCTGTCTTCCCTGTTCCTCGAGGCCAAAGCACAGGATGCAAAAAATGTTCACGCTAACCAGCTTAGCTTCCCCTGCTCATTCTGTCAGCCGGAGGGAATTAGTTCAAAGCCTTGTTTCTGTCTTTGCTGTGATAATTTCACCTGCTAAGTAAGGTTCTCACAGGCACCCTAAATCTCCTCCCATCTGTCTCTCAGGGTTCCTAGCTCGATACCCCCTATATGGAGGCTCCAGTCGCTTGCGCCAAGCAGTCAACACTATGATCTCACTCCCAGATGGGAGGGGGCTCTCGTCCTCTTGCCTCCCAGTATTTAAACCAACATGTGCTAAATAAAGCTGACATTTACCCTTTGGGCAAATGATCCTGGTCTCTGTGTGTGTCTGTTTAACTCCTAGGATATTAATCCAGGCTCGTGATCCTATACAAAAAGCACGCACTTGTACCGGAGAGTGAGGATTCGCAGATAAGTGCGGGACATTCAACGGCAACTCTGAATTAATCTCCACAATCATAAACTTTAAATGTATAAACTTTATAAGTTTGGGGTTTTGGGAAATATAATTTCTTGTAGCTCAATTTTCGATTTTAAGCCATGGATTTTGTAGGTGACAATGTTGTCAAACAATCAAAACTCTGGGCTCAAATGCACTGTTTGACACTTTCACAATTGAAACATCCAGCTTGCTTCTCTGGATCTCTCCCACCCAGAAACTTTTCAAAACTCACCCATCATTTTAACAGAAGGTCTCTCACTTGACTTTTCTGTCAAAGCTTGTCTTTATTTCACAAGTCCATCATGTCATGTCATGCCAGAATAATCAGGAGGCAAAGTCTGAAAATCACTAACAAACATAAACATTTGCTCTACTTTCCTATTCTGCTTGAACTCAACTAATATCAAGGTAGCCGGGGCAGGGGAAATGAGTGTATTCAGAAGTCATTTACCCTGAATGAACTGGGTTCATGAGCTAAAAATCTAGATCATTAATTAAGACAAGGGATCTCTTGGTAATTAGCAAACAAATAATCAGCCATAGAAAGTCAGCAAATACCAATCACTTGTTACATTTTCTTTAAACTATGTTTTTTGTTTATTGGAGAGTTATGCCATGGTGCATGGTGAGGTCGGAAAACAGTGTTGAGGAGGTGTTTATTGATGTTTACCAAGTGATCCCCAGGGACAGATCAAGTTCCTAAGTTGGTCAGCAATTGTCTTTGCCACTAAGACACATCATCACCCCTACACTTTTTAATACAGCAAAATTATGTAATAACATAACTGTCCCAGGTAGTTGTCTTAATTAGGGTTTCTATAGCTGTGCAGAGACACTATGAACAAAACAACTCTTAGAAAGGAAAATCATATAATTGGGGTAGATTGCATTTTCAGAGATTTAGTCCATTATCATCATCATGCAACATGCTGGTGTTCCCGAAGACATGGAACTGGGTATGGAGATTCTTACATCTTGACTTGTAGGCAACAAAAAATGGTCTGTCTCATTGAGTGTGTCTTGAGCATATTTGAGACCTCAAATCTCACCTCTACAGACTTTCTCCAACAAGATTTCACCTACTCCTACAGGGTCACACATTCTAATAGTGCCACTGCCTTTGAAATTATGGGGGCAAATTACGTTGAAACTATCAGACATTTTTAAGTTTAATTTGTCACAGCCTAGTGTCACATGAGGAAGGAATCTCAGTAAAAATATTGTTCAGGTCACATAAGCCTGCGGGTACATCTTGGGAGATTGTCATGATTATTAATTAATGTAGTAGAGTTCAACTGGTTTGGGGAAGCATCATTTCCTTCGCAGATGGTCCTGAGCTGTATGAGAAAGCTAACTAAATTAGAGTCTGAGCCCTCCAGCAAGCAGCATTTCTCTATGGTTTTAACTGAAGTTCTTGCTTGAGTTCCTGCCTTGACTTCCTTCAGTGATGGGTAGTAACCTTTAAGTGGAAATAAAACCTGTTTCTTCCAAAAATTGCTTTTGTTCAGATTGTTTTATTACTTTAATAGAAAGGAAACCAGAATGATAGCCCAGAATAGCACTGGGCTATTACAGAATAAGACCCACTCTGTATTCCAGGCTGGTCTCAGACTTGTGGTCCTTTCCCTCAACCTCTCATGAGCTGGCATTATAGCCTATAGTCACCTCACCTAGTTTCTATCCTCCTTTGCATTCAATTGTGCAGGGAGCCCAAGAAACAAATGGCTATGGTGCCTGCCATAAACAGTGACTTTGCCAGGGGTTCTTCCCATCCTAGATTAGGACCCAGTACTGTAGTCATACCTTGTAATTCTCTCTAGAACCTTGAGCCTCTTCTGTTTATCCAAATTGAGTCTTCACTTACCCTGAAGTTGGATGCACCATTGTGGGATAGATAGTAAGTTGACATGTGAACAAACCAGCAAAATGAGATACACTGGGACAGGCATGGTGGTGCAAGCCTTTAATTCCAGTACTCAGGAGGCAGATGCAAGTAGATCTCTTTGTGTTTGAGTCCAGCTGGGTCTATATAGTAAGTTCCAAGAGAGCCAGGGGTATTTAGACAGACCCTGTGTCAAAAGGAGATACTGAATATGAATATTCCACTGTACGATGTTTTAAGAGGAACCAGGAGCTCAGAGGAGCAACAGACAATAGTATCTGATGTGGCCTGAGAGTGCCAAGTGTCACCCACATGTCCCTTCTCATTCTCTATCATGGAATAGTAGACCAGAAGATAAATAAAGAAGGCATCTCAAGGCTGTTATAACAACTCAGTTTAATGACAGACGTTATCTTGGTTCATTTTAGATTGATCTCACAAGTTATTTTAGACTGGCGACTTATTTATAAAGAGCAGACAGGATTAGTGACTTTCACCAAGATGTAATAATGGCATAGGACAGACATTCAGTAGAGCACAAATGGAAAAGACATATTTCAAAGGAAGAAGGACAGGGATACCTGTGGAAAATGGCACAAGGATGTTTTA
Organism: Myodes glareolus; assembly: GCF_982192425.1. NCBI lineage: Eukaryota > Metazoa > Chordata > Mammalia > Rodentia > Cricetidae > Myodes > Myodes glareolus. The sequence goes on from NC_142027.1 coordinate 83,092,427, forward strand.
GTTGTTCTTCATAGGGAAAATAATAGAAAACTCCACTGGAAAGAGGGATTGAGAACAAAGAAGGAAGGAAGTATCTGTGCATAATGACAGAAGGCCATATAGGCTGTGGCTCATGAGAGAAAATGGTGTTTGTTTCTCTTGAGATTGAGAGAGGATGAAAGCAAGACAAGAAAAACATTCTCTGTAGTGAAAACAAATTATCCCCTAGTATTATAAAATAGGCTCAGTATCACAAATGAAGGGAGACATCATCATGGGTGTAGAAGTTGGCTTCCTCCATTTTATTTTTGTTCTTGGTTTGCTTGGGGAACTTTTCACTGTTTTTTGTTTTTATGTTTCAATGTTTTATTATTGGAGTGATTTTTTATATATGTAGGTGTGGAGGTACATGCTCATACAGGGTCAAATATGTGTGGGTGCTTGCTTTTGCAGGTCAGTGGTTGCTGTCTGGTGTCTTTCTTCATAGTTCCCACTTGAACTGTGATTTCTGAATGAACCCAGAGCTAACTAGTCTAACTAGTCTCGGTTGCCAAGTTTAACCCAGGGATCCTGTGGATGTACCAAATAACTGTCATATCTGCACACCTTTGTAAGGGGGATACTGGTGATTGAAATTTTGGTCTTCAGGTTTCCACACAAATGCTTTATCTACAACCCCTAATTGATCTTGAGTGGATGGGTGTGTAGGAAGTTTTGCTTGTTTTATATTTACCAAGGAGCTAATACCAGGATTTTCTTGCAATTTTGTCTCAACTGCTTGTACTGGCTTCTTGGGAACCCATTCTCTTTGGATGGATACCTTGGTCAGTCTATGAATAGTAGGGAGGGTCTTGGACCTTCCCCAAAGTAATATGCCTTACCGTCTCTGAGGAGTACATGGGGATGGGGTGGGGTGGTGGAGAAGGTATAGAGCGTGGGAACAGATATTCCTATATAAAATTGAAATAGGTTGTTTTTCTTTAAAATAAAATAAAATAAAAGTACCTCACTGAGACTGGGTTTTAGGCAAACCTGAAAGGCATTTTCAGAACTAATCATTGATGGGGTAGAAGTGTGGGTTGTGCCATTCCTGAGTTGGCGATCCTGAGATCTTTTTTTTGTTTGTTTGTTTGTTTGAAGTACAAAGGTTTTATTTTTTTTTAATTTACTTACTTATTTATTTACAAAAATTTCCACTTCCTCCCCTCCTCCCAATACTCTTCCACTCCCTCTACTTCCTCTCCTCCTCCCTCTCCAGTCCAAAGAGTAGTCAGGGTTTCGTTCCTCCCCCCTACCTCCAGGTCTAGGAAGGTGAGCATCCAAACAGACTATGACCCCAAACAGCCAGTACATGCAAATGAAACAAGACCCAGTGCCACTGTCAATGGCTTCTCAGTCAGCCCCCATGTCAGCCACATTCAGAGGATCCGGTTTGATCACATGCTCATTCAGTCCCAGTCCAGCTGGTCTTGGTGAGCTCTCATTAGATCAGTCCCCTTGTATCAGAGGGTGAATGCACCCCTTGCGGTCCTGACTTACTTTTTCATGTTCTCCCTCCTTCTGCTCCTTATTTGGACCTTGGGGGTTCAGTCCAGTGCTCCAATGTGGGTCTCTGTCTCTATCTCCATCCATCGTCAGAAGGAGGTTCCCTCTGATCCTGCCTTTCTTGCTCACATTCTCCCTACTTCTGCTTCTCATTTGGACCTAGGGAGTTAAGTCCAGTGTTCCAATGTGGGTCTCTGTCTCTATCTCCATCCATTGTCGGATGGAGGTTCCCTCTGATCCCGCCTTTCTTGTTCACATTCTCCCTACTTCTGCTTCTCATTTGGACCTAGGAAGTTAAGTCCAGTGTTCCAATGTGTGTCTCTGTCTCTATCTCCAACCATCCCCAGAGGAAGGTTCTATGGTGAATGCAAAATATTCATCAGTATGGTTATGGGCCAAGGCCAGTTCAGGCACCCTCTTCTCTGCTGCCCAGGGAACAATCTGGGGACCTCTCCTTGGACCTAGGAACCCCTCCAGAATCAAGGCTTTTGCAAACCCTAAAATGCCTCCCTTAGTTGAGATATATACTTTCCTGCTCCCATATATATCTTTCCTCCCTCCCCTCTATCCCATTCCCCCAAGCTAGCCCCAATCTTCCCCTCTCCCTTCTCTCTAACCATTTCCCCTTACTTCCACCATCCACCCCATGTGCACCCAAGGTTGCCTGGCAATCTTGTCTACTTCCAATATCCAGGAGGATAACTATATGATTTTCTTCAGGTTCACCTTCTAATTTAGCTTCTCTAGGATCACGAACTACAGGCTCAAAGACCTTTAATTATGGCTAGAATTTACGTATGAGTGAGTACATACCATATTCCTCTTTTAGGGTCTGGATTACCTCACTCAGTAAAGTGTTTTCTGTTTCCATCCATTTTCATGCAAAATTTGAGATGTCATTGTCTTTTACCGCTGAGTAAAACTCTAAACTGTATATGTTCTGCACCTTCTTTAACCAGTCCTCTATTGAGGGGCACCTAGGTTGTTTCCAGGTTCTGCTGAAATAGCGCAGCTATGAACATAGTTGAACAAATGCTTTTGTAGTATGTTAGGGCATCTCTTGGGTATATTCCCAAGAGTGGAATTGCTGGGTCCTGAGAGAGGTTCATTTCCAGTTTCCTGAGAAACTGCCACACTGATTTCCACAGTGGCTGCACAAGTTTGAATTCCCACCAACAATGGATGAGTGTTTCCCTCACTCCACATCCTCGCCAACATAGGCTGACATTGGTGTTTTTGATTTTAGCTATTCTGAGAGGTGTAAGATGGTATCTCAAAGTTGTTTTGATTTGCATTTCCCTGATTGCTAAGGAGGTTGAGCATGACCTTAAGTGTCTTTTGGCCATTCGAAGTTCATCTGTTGTGAATTCTCTGTTCAGTACAGTACCCCATTTTTTAATTGGGTTAATTAGAGTTTTAGTGTCTAGTTTCTTGAGTTCTTTGTATATTTTGGAGATCAGACCTTTGTCTGATGAGGGGTTTGTGAAGATCTTCTCCCTGTCCGAAGGTAGCCTTTTTATCTTACTGATAGTGTCCTTTGCTTTACAGAAGCTTCTCAGTTTCAGGAGGTCCCATTTATTCATTGATTCTCATATTGTCTGTGCTGCTGGGGTTCTACTTAGGAAGTGGTCTCTTTTGCTTATGTCTTGTAGACTACTTCCCACTTTCTCTTCCATCAGGTTCAAAGTGGTCAGATTAAAGTTCATGTCTTTAATCCATTTGTACTTGAGTTTTGTGCACGATGATAGATATGGATCAATTTTCATTCTTCTACAGGTTGACATCCAGTTATGCCAGCACCATCTGTTAAAAATTGCTTTCCTTCTTCCATTGTATACCTTTATCTCCCTTGTCATAAATCAGGTGTTCATAGGTTTGTGGGTTAATATCCGGGTCTTATATTTGATTCCATAGGTCGATGTTTCTGTTCTTATGCCAATACCAAGCTGTTTTCAATACTGTAGCTCTGTAATAGTGTTTGAAGTCAAGAATTGTAATGCCTCCAGAAGTTCCTTTATTGTATAAGATTGTTTTGACTATCCTGGGTTTTTTGTTTTTCCATATAAACTTGATTATTGTTCTCTCAAGATCTGTGAAGAATTTTGATGGGATTCTGATGAGGATTGGATTGAATCTATTGATTGCTTTTGGGAAAATTGCCATTTATACTATGTTGATTCTCCCAATCCAAGGGCAGGGGAGGTTTTTCCATTTTCTGGTAACCTCCTCAATTTCTTTCTTCTAGGACTTAAATTTCTTGTCAAATAGGTCTTTCACTTCCTTGGTTAGAGTTACCCCAAGTTATTTTATGCTATTTGTGGATATCGTGAAAGGTGATGTTTCTCTGATTTCCCTCTCTGCTTCTTTATCCTTTGTGTATAGGAGGACAACTGATTTTTTTCGAGTTGATCTTGTATCCTGCCACATTACTAAAGGTGTTTATCAGCTGTAGGAGTTCTTTGGTAGAGTTTTTGGGGTCGTTTATGTACACTATCATATCATCTGCAAATAACAAAAGTTTAAGTTCATCCTTTCCAATTTGAATCCCCTTGATCCCCTTATGCTGTCTTATTGCTATTGTTAGTTTAATTCTAACTAACTATATTCAATTAATATAAATATTAATTATATTAATATAATATTAATAATATAATAGAATTAATTTAATTCTAACTATTTAATAATAATAATTTAATTATTATTGCTTATTATAATTCAAGCACTATATTGAAAAGGTATGGAGAGAGTGGACAGGCTGGAGTTGTAGCTATGTATAGTTTAAATTTGTTTTTTTCCTGGACTATTTTGTTTTCTCCATTGACAGTGAATGATAGATTGACTGGGTATAGTCATCTGCGATTGCATCCATGGTCTCTTAGTTTCTGCAGTACCTCTATTCAGGACCTTCTGGCTTTTATGGTTTTCATAGAGAAGTCTGGTATAAGTCTGATTTGTTTACCTTTATAAGTTACTTGACCTTTTTCCTTTGCAGCTCTTAATATTCCTTCTTTAATCTGAATGTTTTGTGTTTTGATTATTATATGGCTCGGGAATTTTTTTTTGATCCAGTCTATTCGGTGTTCTGTATGCTTCTTGAACCTCCATAGGAATATAGTTCTTCAGGTTGGGAAAGTTTTCTTCTATATTTTTTGTTGAATATATTTTCTGGGCCTTTGATTTGCAATTCTTCTCCTTCTTCTACCCCTATTATTCTTAGATTTGTTTTTTATTGTGTCCCACATTTCCTGAATGTTTTGTGATGAGAATATGTTGAATTTGCTGTTTTCTTTAGTCAGAGCGTTTATTTTCTCTAAGGTATCTTCAGAGTCTGAGATTCGTTCTTCTATCTCTTGAATTCTATTGGTTATGCTTGTTTCTGAAGTCTCTGTTCATTTACCTAGATTTTCCATATTCAGCCGTCCCTCGGTTTGTGTTTTCTTCATTGCATTCATTTCAGTTTTCAGTTCTTTAACAGTTTCCATTACCTGTTTGATTGTTTTTTCTTGGTTTCCCAGGGTGTCATTTAAAGATTTACTCATTTTTCAAACTTTTTGTTATTCTTCTCTTCCATTTCTTTACTCATTTATTCAAACTTTTTGTTATAGTTCTCTTCCAGATTTTCACCTCCTCTTCAAGTTCCTCTATTATTTTCATATAGTTCTGCTTAGAGTCATTTTCTTCTATTTCTTCTGGAGTAGGGTGTTCAATTCTTCTAGTTTTGTGATACCTGGATCCTGGTGATATCATGTTGCCTTTCAGGTTTTTGGAGGAATTCTTGCATTGGTGCCTGCCCATCTCTTCCTCTCTGGATGGAACTCCTCAGCACTGGTGTAGGGATAATTGGTATTCCAAGGATACAAGAGACAGAAGGGCGACCTTGGTGGCAGAGTAGGTTCGAGTGGAACACAGAAGACCTTGCAGCATAAGCTTAGGGGGGGAGGCTGTGCTCTCTTCTGGGACTGTCTGTCCTGGATAGCCCAGTCTCACCCCTCTGGTTGGAACTCCTTAGCACTGAAATAGGAACAGGTGGTACTCCAAGGACACAGGAGACAAAAGGACTACAGTGGGGGCAGGGTAGAGTCCAGGGGAACACAGAAGACCCTTCTGCAGAAGCTGGGGGGGCTGTGCTCTCTTCTGGGACAATCTGCCCCAGCTAGCACACACTCACCTCTCTGGATAGAACTCCTCCACACTGAAACAGGGATTGTTGGTGTTCCAAGGACACAGAAGACTAAAGGGTGACCATGGTGGCAGGGTAGCGTCGAGTGGAACACATAAGACCCTGCAGCATAAGCTGAGGGGGGGCTGTGCTCTCTTCCATTACAGTTTTCCCCGAATAGCTCAGACTCACCCCTCTGGTTGGAACTCCTAAGCACTGAATTAGGGGCAGCTGGTAATCCAAGGACACAGGAGACAAAAGGGTGACAGTGGGGGCAGGGAAGAGGCCAGTTTAACACCGAATACCCTGCCACCGAAGCTGAAGGGGGGACTGTGCTCCCGGTCCTGAGATCTTTAAGAAAACAGGGTGAGCAAGCCATGGGGAACAAGTCAGTAAGCAGCACCCCTCCATAACTTCCGCACAAGCTCCTGCCTCCAGATTCCTGTCTTGTTTGAGTTCATGCTCTAGTTTCCTTCAATGGTGGACTATGATGCAGAAGTGTAAGCCAGATAAACCTTGCTTTTTGGTCATGTCATTCCTTCACAGCAATAGAAACCCTGACTAAGTCAATCATCATTTTTTTTTCTGGTCGATTTGGGTTATCTAACAAACTCACAAGGCACACAGGGTACCAAATATATTCTTTCCCTAGCTCTGAGTTTATAGGTTTTGTGCTATTGACATTAAAAAACCTGACCCTGAATAGTCAACAGCAATCTTAGGACTAGGAAAGGGCCCTCAACACATCAGTGGATTCTACAGTTACCAGAGTACCAACTCTTGTTTGTTTGTTTGTTTTTGCTTTTGAAGAAAAAGCCTCATGCAGTTTAGTCTGCCCTCAAATTTGCCACGTAGGTAAGGGTGAGCTTGAACTCCTGATTCTCCTGTCTTCTAGGTACAGAGGTTACAGACATGAGCCATCCATACATGTCTGAGATGATTTTTCCAGAGGATGGATGTAAAACTCAGAGCTTAAAAACAACCAACACTTGGGAGACAGAGGCATGTGGATCTCTGTGAGTTTGAGGCCAGCCTGGTATACAAAAGCTAGTTTCAGGACAGGTTCTAAGCTACAGAGAATCCCTGTCTCAAAAAAAAACTGAAAAAGGAAGAAAGAAATTGCACTCACAGTGAAGGTGGCAGATGAATAAGGAGCATGTCTATCTACTTGATGGAGCAACAGGAATACATGCCAGAGATAGACAGAGAGGATGGTGGTTCATCTTGATTGCCAACGTAATGTCACCTAAAATCATTAATAAGCAGAAAGTAAAAAAGAGATGAACCCACATCTGGCCTTTGTTGAAAAAAGACAAACACAGACAGAAAATGCTAAGGCTGAGCTAATTCACATAATTATGCCTGCCTAAGACTGTAGAGATGGTTGTGTGGTCAAGAAAACTGACTACTCTTCCAGGAGATCCAGGTTCATGTCCCAGAATTCACATGACAGCGCATAACTCTATGTGTGTCCTGTTCCAGGGGATGTTACAGACACCCTCACAGTAATGAACAGAAAATAAATAAATAAAAAGCACTTCACATGGGTAAATAGATATATTAAATAATTAAATAACTAAATAATTAAAAATATTGTACTCTTCTGATCACTGTGAGAAAGAGAAGAAAGCTCAGGTTTGTTGGCACACATCTGTAACCCCATCACTCAGAACGCAGAGGCAGGCTCATCTGTGTGATTTCAAGGTCAACCTGGTCTACATAGCATGTTCTAGGTCAGCCAGGGCTACACAATGAAATTTTGTCTCAAACAAAAAAACAAATCACAAATAAAGACATAGAGAGAGAGAGAGAGAGAGAGAGAGAGAGAGAGAGAGAGAGAGAGAGAAAGAGAGAGAGAGAGAAAGAGAGAGAGAGAGAGAGAGAGAGGAATGTGTTGTTGTTTAGAACCCATTTTCTGTGCTCAGTCAGCATACCTAGCATTCTGGAAGGGTTTGAAAAAAAAAGTGCCTCACTTTTACACATGAGTTCCAAGTATTCTTATTGTGTATAGAAGACTGTTGCTTTTCATGTACACTTATGACTTTTAAAGGAAAAATTTATATGTATTAAACATTGAAATTTAAAACTGTGTTTTGGCTTTACTTTGCCTAATGAGAATTGATATATCAGAAGTTTTTTATGAAATCTGAAGATATTAAGAGATAATAAGACCTTGAAAGAGGTAGAGTCTAAGAGAGGTCATCTCTGTGTGTCCCTGAGCTGTGATTTCCTGTCTTACCCAAGGGAAACCTTGAGATTCAGCTTCCTGCTCCTCAGTTGCAAACATGAGTCAAAACGACTTAAGCATAGTTGATGTGGATGGCAAAAGGGGGCATCTACATGGTGTGTGATATTGCAGACCCATAGAATGCAAGAGTGTTGAAGTTGTGGTGCAACTGTGACACAAATGTTATGGGAGTAACCAATCACTTTTTAATTGAATTTCAGGCCCACTCGATAAAATGGGACCCGTACCCAACAATGAGGTCAATGAGATCAAGAACCTGAGACGAGATAAATCATGAGTCCAGGAGAAGACCTACTACTGATAATATACTGAATATATATAGCAGTAAAAAGATTCCTACTGACCCAACCCTCATCAGAAAAGCATCTTTTTATAGTAGACTGTAACTAACAAGAAAACCTACAACTTGTCAACATGAAGTGAGGAAGAGACTTTGAAATGCTTGGCTCTGTCCAGGATGTCTATGTCACACCTCTTCCTTTAAGGTTCAGGGATCCATATGGAATAGAAGGCAGAAAGAGTCTAACAGCCAGAGGTAGTGTATGACTTCAAGGAATCAGCATTTTCAGACACAGCATTGCAGCTGCACATATGAACTCCCAGAGACTGTGGCACAATTCACATGAAGTGCAAAAGCTCAAACCAGACAAAATCTTAGTGCAGAGAAGCAGAGAGTCCTACCCATAGCCAAGCAGATATTGTCAACTGGTAGTTCCTGAGAGAAGGAAGGCCAGTTTTCTTCAGTGGAGTGACACTGGGTTTGTCAACTACACTTCGGGGCAGGCCTCACACTCAAGAATTTTTATCTAGCAAGTACTGGACTCCACAGCATGTTTTGTTAAGTTTTGTTTTGAAATAGTGGGAGACAAAATAAAGCTGGGTAAGAAGGGAGATGGGGAAAGATCAGGGAGAAGTTAGAGGAAAGGAATTATTATGACCAAAATATACTGTAAGCTCTAAAAGCATATAAAATGTGTTTAATGGAAAGGCTTTGAGTTTCTCTCCATTCAGTTTAATGTTAGCTGTCTGCTTGCTGTATATTGCTTTTATTATATTTAGGTATGATCCTTGTATCCCCAGTCTCTCCAATACCTTTATCATAAATGAGTGTTGAATTTTGTCAAATGCTTTTTCAGCATCTAGTGAGATGATCATATGGTTTTTTTCTTTCAGTTTATTTATGTGATGGATTACATTGATAGATTTTTGTATGTTGAACCAGCCCTGCATTTCTGGAATGAAGCCGACTTGATCATAATGGATAATTTTTCTAATGTGTTCTTGGATTCGGTTTGCCAGTATTTTATTTAGAATTTTCGCGTCGATGTTCATGAGTGAGATTGGCCTGTAATTCTCTTTCTTGGTTGTGTCTTTGTGTGATTTTGGTATTAGGGTAACTGACTGCCCTAAGGGACGAAGAGGGAGGAGGAGAGGGAATGGGGGGAGTGGGAGGGTGTTGGGAAGAGGGGCGGAAATGGAATCTTTTATAATTTAATAAAATTACTTTCAAAAAATGTGTTTAAATTTGCTTTCTTGTCTTTAAGAAATTTTAAAACTTTAATAGCATTTTCATTCACACAAAGCTCATATTTGAAAATATTAAAGGCATTTACTTTGCTTAGTAATATAATGGACTTGGGAAATATTTAACAAGCCTTAATATTTATTATAAGACTAGCAATGACCATTGTCAACATGTCAAATTTTCATAGGGCCTTTTATAGGTTTTACTGAGAAAGGATGATGACGGATTTTGTAAATAGTCTCTCTTATGCCACAAGTGTTTAATCTACTCTTCTACCAGAGTTTTGATGACAATATCCTCTCTAATGACTGTGGTTATTTTGATTGACAATTATCAAGAAAGTGGAGAATCAACTACTTGTTTTTTTAAGATTGTAGAGCTTAGGTTTATGAATCTCATTAATCTCAGTGTCAGCAATTCATAAAAGGTCAGCTTTGTAGACCAGGGTTCCTAATTGTTTATGTTTTTTTATACAAAGCATTTTCCAAGCGGTCACATGGTCTTAATAATTAGAAATTTAACTACCCTGAATAATGTTGCTCAGTACAGAGGGGCCATAACTTGAATACACTATTGCCCAACTACCAATTATAAATTTTTTTAATTGGGGTTTTAACAGAGATGTTAATTTATATTTTCAGTATAACATTAGTGTACTATTTCAGTGTCACATTAGAAGCCAAAACATATGAAAACAATTTCACAACTAGAGCTGTTACAATAGTTCACATTTTAATTAAAAATTTATTGCTCTAATTACAGAGACCTGATTACTCTCCAAAAAGCACAAAAGAAATTGATGGAAACAATTTGATGTAGATGGAGGTGGTCTCAGGAAGATTAGAGAAGATGAATTTCTTGTTCTCTCAGCTGATTTAGTCAATTCCTTTACATTAGATTGTACTGTGTATTGACAATGAGAAAACTCAATGGATGCAATGAATCCTAAACATGCACCAAGTCCAGTTGATTAACCTTCATCTTGATGTGGGTTTTATTCATGAAGGAAATTAAAGATTCCAATGTTCTTAGACACCACCTGAAGAGGAACACTGCAGACTCCTTGAGAGAAAGTCATGCTCCAGTTATTACATCCCGTGGTACAACCTTCAGAACAACAGGTTTTTCTGGTTGAAGAATTGGTTGTCTGTTTAATTTCAAGGGAATCTGCAACAGTAGAAGTAATATTGAAAATCAATGAGTGAGGCAACAACAACCCATAATGAAAAGTAAAAACCGTTCAGAATGGTGATACTTTTCAGGGACATCTAAGCTGCATTTGATTGAGGTCATATGGTTGGACTTCCTTCTCCTCTAAGCTGTATCCATTAGATGGTAAAAGCATGCTTCCAAATATGCATAAGGCAATACATTTATTGAGACTCTACTGTAAACAAGGTCTGTTATGAAGTCATGACAGTTTGTGTTATTTCTTTTCCATGCTACTTTGAGGTGAAACTATCGAATATAAATTTTACTTTTGTTTTTTCTGACAGGTTCTCACTTTGTAGCTGTGACTGTCCTGCAACTCATTATTATCTAACTGCTTTTGCCTCCTGAGTGTTGGAACTAAATGCAAGCATTACTAAGTCCAGCCAGCAGAACATATTTGAGCCTGATTCTTAGTTACTATGTCATATTGTTTTTCTTAAGTCCTGAAAAGTCATTTTTGGTTTGTTGACATTTGCAAGTTAACCCTGAGAGGATACATTTCACCTCTATGAACAGTCCTCATACCCTAGATCATATGTCACTTGCACAGTTGAGCCAATTCTGGACAAGTCTTTAGGAGGACAGATATTTGCTTGCTTTTTGGCATCTATTTGTGCCTTTCAGTGATGGGATGAATGAAGAATTCTGAGTCCTACAGTGTTTTCAGTAATGGTTTAGCATCATGCTATTCAGTGATGGAGGGGAATGAAGGAGTAATCTTTTGGTCACAGGAGAAGGGAGGGGGAACAAAGTTGTCATGGAGATAGAGAGTTGTGAAATTTAAGATGACTGGGAGCTTACCAGAGCATCTGCCCTTGACAGGTGTGCCATTGACTCTCAAAACTTGAACCTTTCTTTGTCTGTTATCTCTATACATGCTTGTGCTTTAAATGCTTTAGTGAAAAAGTAGTAAAAGAAGTGAGATTGTGTGTTGATAAATCTACATGACTGCCTTGAACCAGAAATTACAAAATAAATATTACTATCCCTCTATTCATCCAATAAATCTATTTGCCAAAGAGAAGCCACAGTCTAAATACACAAGTACCATAAATTTCAGCCATCTCTTTGCATGAAACAGGAACAAGTTGTTCAGAAAATGTGAATGCTTTCTCTAAATGTTCCATCTTATTCTTTTAAAATTTTAAGTAGTATACATGTGTTTTCCATGGAGGTATAAAAAAGAGATGTACATAAAATATATATACAAGTGTGATCTGTCATTTTTAATTAGCTTTAATTTTTGTGAAAGAATATTATAATTGTAGGTTCTACTTCAAAACATTTACCAAAGGCTTTCAATGCACAAATTCTTCACAAAGGACCATTGGAGTTTGTGGAAGAAATTATATGAGGTGATATAAAAAGATATGGGATATCCTTCAATACTGAGAAAAAAAACACAACCAAACTGGAGGTTTTAATGTCAAAGTATTAACACAGGTAATAAGTACAGCCTGCAGATAAGTACAGCCTGCAGAAGACAAAAGCAGAGCAATGAGGTCATAAACCCAGGAGGAAGATTCATTTGGGAAAATGAACCAGAATTTGAAGTATGAAAACACAGTATGTAGGGGATAAAGGATTTGCTATTTATGGAAACATGACAACTACTTGTTTTCTGAAGCAGAGGTCCTGAGAAGTTAGGCAAAACCATGAAGATGCCCCATAAGATTGGAGTTTATCACAACCAGCAGCTTTGTAAAGATTTATTTATTTTTATTGTATGTATAGGAGTGTTTTACCTGCATATGTGTATATATGTGCAGTCTCAATGGAAGTCAGTGAAGGTCATAAGAGACCTTGAAAATGCAGTTACAAATGGTTGCTAGGCACCATGTGGGTGCTGAGAATTAAACTCAGATTCTTTGTAAGAGAAACTTGTGCTCTTAAACACTAAGCCATCTCTTGAACCCCAGCAATTGTATTTTAAAATAATGACTCCTAACTTGGCATCACATGGGAAATCAGAGTCAAGCTTTTAAAGCTAAAAATTATTTTACGATTTCAGAAATAACCAGGCATCATGAGTTTCTGCTTTTGTTTTTGATATGGGGTGTCTTGCAACTTCTGCTGGTTTCAAATTCACTACATGGTCAAGGATTACTTGACTTTATGATCATATTTCCTCTACTTCCTGAGTACAGGGACTGCAAGTATGCTTCACCAGAGCTACTGCCACCATTCTTGGGATGGGAGCCAGGGCTTTGTACATGTGAGGTAAGCACTTTTCTATTTGAGAAACATCTCAGACCTCATATATGAGTTATAAAACTCTTCAGTGATTTCAATGTAGAACCAGTGGTTGACAGGACTCTCAGAAAAGGGCTTCTGAGAGTTATGAAAGAAGAGTTCACCACCCAACAACACATGAAAACCTGATCACTGAACCTCTTCAGGGCACATGGCATACCCAATCTCCAATGGACATGACTGGAACATCAAATAGAATGCACAAAATCCTGTCATACTGCCTGCACTAACTCTACATAATGCTACAGTTGTACTCTATACTGACAAAGAACCAATGGCCCATTAGCTCTTCACAAATAACTCATTAGGCCATAAAATGAATTAGCAAACCTCAAACAATCAAATTAGTTTTATACACAGAAGCTTCAGTTGAAAACTGTCTCCCATAAAACATTATTTACAGGATTAGTTTTTTCCCTCACCTGTGTTTCCTTACAAGACTGGAACGAGAAGTTCTGCAGGATTTTAGTGAGTGCAAGTTTTATGTTCATGAGAGCAAATCTCATGCCAATGCAGTTCCTGGGTCCATTCCCAAATGGCATGTATACATAAGGATTGATGCTTCCCTTGTTCTCCTTGCTGAACCTGGAGACACACAGTAATGAAAAGTTAGCAAAGGATAGAAGCATAAGAAGTACATACATGAAGTTGCCTTTACACATCTAACCAGTAACATACAGGTAATTTGGGAAAGGTTCATTGAACTTCTGCTTCCAGATATTTGTCCATGAGAATTGTATACTAAAATCCTTTCTATCACCCTTGTCTTATATGACTTTCCATATGCTACATGAGACAAATGCTGTTTGAGAGAAAAAGCAACCTATGTGTCCAGTAATACAATAGTGGTGTTATGGGATAGTGGTAAAAAACTATTATCTTATTGCTTTGGACTTCCCATTTATAGTGGGAGTTAATGCCTACTACTGTAAATCTGGTCAAAATCCAAAGGCTAGTGAGGACCTAGGCTCTAGGGGAGAATGTACTATTGTTAGTTCACTAAGTGTACATGGTATGAAACTGTTCTCTATATATTTATGTTTATACACACAAATTAGTGCTGCTCTTAGTCTTGGTCAGAGATGCTCCTGAGGGCAGTGGAAACCAGTTAACGCAGAGACTCATAACTGGTCAAATTGATGAGAAGGAGTGATTGTGTATCACTTGGTACTTAATGGAATATCTATATCATCCCCTCCAGGGCTCAGGGAACACCACAGAAGAGGGGCAGAATGATATAAGAGCCAGGGAATGAAAAGGGTGCTGTGAAACACTATATTCTGGACCTGACACCGTCGTTGTCCTCATGAACTCCATGCATCTCTGGTTGCCTGCACAAGGATGGACCATGTTGATACATTCCATCATGGTTGGGGGAAGGAGTTCCTGAATTGCCATTTCCCTAAAGAGCTACTGACAACTAATGGTTCCTGGGGTAGGGGGAATACTCTCTTCAGTTGTGCAGCTACTGGTGAGTTGTCCATTTGCCAATAAATAACTCCTATATCTACACTTACAAAGCAACCCTAATTAAACCCATGAGTCACAAGAAAACAAAAATACATGAAATAGAAGGAAGACTTGATGGGGACATGGAGGGATTCAAGATGTGTATGAGAGAGAAGAGACAGGACAATGTGAGGTAAAAATGACCAAAATACATTATACGTACATGCAATTGTCAAAGAATAAAAATAAAAGCAGAGGGATTTAACTCTGAACTCCAAAGTTCCATCACGGTAATGCTGTGTTGCATCTCTGAAAAGCACATGTCATTTAGACTGAAGGAAAGTGGGTTCCTGCCTCACACTTTAGTTGATCATTTGTTACTTGTGTAAAGATGAGAAAAACACTCTGTATTTAAATTCTCATCTTTTTTAATTCTGTCTCTTTCCCTCTCCTATTTTTCTTTCCTTTCTCTGTCATTCTCCTCAGAGAATATAAATGGATATAAAAATCACATTTAGACCAACTTCCCATAAGGGACACCATAGCAAATACAGCCCAGCATAGTTCAGAGTAGATACCCACTCGTGGGATTCTAGTACCTTTCAGGGTGGAATTCCTTGGGCTCTGGCCAGTACTGTGGGTCATGGTGAAGAGCATAAAGTGGTACTATCACTATGGAGCCTTTGGGAATAAACACACCATCCATTTCCACATCTTGTTTACAGACTCTCTCAAGTCTGTTAGCAATTGGGTATAATCTAAGGGTTTCATTCAGCACCATATCAAGATACTCCATCTCCATCACTTTATCGTAACTGGGAGGTGCCTGGGAAAAAGAAAAAGAGTTGAGTTGGAATTTTAGATTAACTTTCAATTGGTCTACATGGAATTTTTGAGTTCTCAGTAGCTTCAAAGTTAAATTCAGCAATGCAATGGTCCTGGGTACTTATAACACCTTTAAAAGTGTTTTTAAATTGTTTTAATTTTGTATAGGTGTTTTGCTTACATTTTCTTATTTTTTTAATTTTTATTGAGCTCTAAATTTTTCTCTGTTCCCCTCCCCACTCTCCTCTCCTTCTCAACCTTCTCCCAAGGTCCCCATGCTACAAATTTACTCGGGAGGTCTTGTCTTTTTCTACTACCCACATAGATTAGATCTATGTATGTCTCTTCTAGGGCCCTCATTGTTGTCTAGCCTCTCTGGGATTCTGATTTGTGGGATGGTTTTCTTTGATTTATGTTTAAAAGCCACTTATGTGTGAGTACATGTGATAATTGTTTTTCTGTGTCTGGGTTACCTCACTCAAAATAATGTTTTCTAGTTCCATCCATTTGCCTGAAAAATTCAAGATAATCATTTTCTTTTTGCTGTGTTGTACTCCATTGTATAAATGTACCATTCTTCAGTTGAGGGGAATTTAGGTTGTTTCCAGATTCTGACTATGGCAAACAATGCTGCTATGAACATAGTTGAGCACATGTCCTTGTGGCACATTTGAGCATCCTTTTGATATATACCGAAAAGTGGTATTACTGTGTCTTGAGGAAGGTTGTTTCCTAATTTTCTGAGAAATCACCACACTGACATCCAAAGGGGCTGTACCAGCTTGCATTGCCACCAGCAATGCAGGAGTATTCCCTTTACCCCACAACCTCTCCAGTATATGTTGTCATCAGCCTACATATGTTTTTGTGCACCACATGAGTGCAGTGCCCACAGAAGTCAGAAGAGGGAGTCATATCCCTTATGACTGGTATGACAGATATTTGAGGGCTACCTTTAAGGTACTGGGAATCAAACCTGAATGGAACTTCTAAAAGAGCAACCAGTGCTCTTGACCATTGAGCCATCTATCCAACCTCTTCCAGAGTGGTTAGAATAACTATCACTTGGGCCTTAAAGTGTCTCAAGGAGTAAATTGTCTAGTTTGCAAGCCTAAGTTTAGATACACATCATTTATAAAGACAGATATAGTGGCTCACATCTATAATTCTAGCAGAGGGGTGGGCAGAGACAGGGCATGCCTGTTGATCATTGGCCAGACTGCGTAGCCAAACTGATGAGCTCCAGGTTCAGTTTGAAAGTCTGTCTCAAAATATATGGTGGAGAGTGATTCAGAAAAATTCCCACTGTAGGACTATGATCTATAACCCCCCCATACACACACCACTGTAGTTGATGAGAAGGTGTCTCTTTTTCCTCATAGTCTAACCACTAACTATTTACCTTATTGGGCAGAGCCATATCAATCTCCTCCTGAAGCTTCTTCTGGATATCAGGGTGAGTGGCCAGTGAATACAGGGTGAAGGCAAGTGTGCTGCTGGTGGTTTCATAGCCAGCAAAAATAAACATAACTGACTGGGCCAGCATCTCCATGTCAGATAGAGCTGAAAGGAAGAAAATAGTTCAGGAAAGTCAGGTCAGGGTGGACAAACACAAAAGAGATAAGGAGAAAATAAATTGAGGCTCCTGTTTCCCTAAAGATAAATATAGAGAAGCCATTCATTCTGTCATTTTGGGACTGTTATCACCCTGATATCCATGTGACAGCCAGAGAACAAAAAGATTGATTCAGCCAGGATGTCCCATGGTTTATGCTATGTTCATAAACCATCACCATCAGTGCACAACTTTAAGAAATGTAATTTACTATTTATTTGTATTTTTATTTACGTGTATTTGTGTGTGTGCAGGGGTTCTGTGTATGGAGAGGTGTCCATTATGAATCCAGAAGAGGGTACTTTATCTCCTAGAGATAAAGTTTTAGAAGGTTGTGAACTTTCAGAGGTAGGTCATGGGTACTGAACTCCAGTCCTCTGCTAGGGCTTAAGATTTTAAATTTTTATTTGTTTGTGTATGTGAACTCACATGTGTATAAGTGTCCAGGGAGAAAAGAAGATGGCTTTGGAGCCCATGACCTGGAGTTACAGGCAGTTGTAAACCTTTTGCCATGAGTGCTGTGATTCTTTTGTTGGTAAAGTTTTTCCCATTTAGTATAAATCCTTGCTACTAAATTGAAACTAGAATATAAACCCACAATCAGTGGATATTTTAAAAATTAATATCTGTTTTAGGAATCAAAATTGAAACAGAAGGGCTGAGGATATGTAGCTCCATAGGTGGGGAGCTAACCTGGTGTGCATAAAGTCATGGGTTGAATCTCCATCACTGAATAAAATAAGCATGATAATATAGAAGTTAAAAGGTCATCGTCAGGCACACCATGAATGTGAGGACAGCCTGGGCTAAATGAGACCCTGTATCAAAAGGAGGAGGAGAAAGGATAGATCAATTTGAAGTTAGCTGATCATGTGAAAGGGCTTCATGTGGATAAACTGGAGAGAATTCAAACACAAAATGCATGATGACTTTGAAAAGCAAATTTGGGGATGCAGAAGATTATATTGCTATACACAAACAATTGTATGTATTAGAAATAACGAAATAGATAAGGATGGAAGACTTCCTTTACATTAGCTACTGATAAACACATGTAGAATAAAGTCTATAAATTAGCAACCATGATAGTAATGATGCTTTTAAACTAAAACTTAAACATAAATGGGAGGCTGGAGAGATGACTCAATGGGTAAGAGAATTTACTTCACAAGAATGAGGACCTGAGTTTGAACCCTCATAGTGTTCATGTCAAAAATCAAGTCTGGTAATACAACTGTGTAACCCCAACTCTTAGATCATAGGGACCTGCTGGCTGCCAGACTAGATACAGGTTTAATGAGAGACTTTGTCTGGAAAAAAGCCAGAGTTTGATTGAGGAAAATACTTGGTGACTTCCTCAGAAATCCATACACACATAAAGGTATACATATGTGAACACACTCATGCACACACATGCATATGATACCTTAAGAAGATAAAAATATAGAAGTAATTTTAAGTGTGTAAAAGAATGAAGGGAACCAGTGTATTTGTACAAGCAGGCTTTCCCAAGATTCCACTTATTTAACACATAAGCGTAAATCTTTACTAGAGATTCATGTAGAGAACAGATGTACACAAGGGTCTCCAGAAAGTATAAGTACCATTTGGGTACATGCCTGCTGACTGGATGTTTAGACTCAAATGTCTAGGCAGAGTTCCCATTTAGTATGCTGGGAAAGACAGAAATAACACCTGTGTAGACACAGAGACCATTGAAGACTTCCATAATGGCTACCCTTGATGTTTGGAACAAACTTGTGTTAATGTGCTTCTAGAAAATTCCATATAGATAATAGCTGGGTCCTTTCAGTAACCGGACAGAAGTATTCTTCTGCTAAACAACCTTCCCACACATTTTCTGAGCAACCTGACCATTCCATGAGGGCTTTCTTGTTCATAGACTAGGGAGTCCTTGGTTACCTTTGTGAGACTCGTTGTCTTTGGAATTGTTATGAGAGTTCATCATCAGCTGAAGAAAATCCACTCGGTGCTGGAAGCAAAAGAGAAGTTGGAAAAAAAATAGAAGGTCAATGGTGAGGTCAGAGGTCAGAGGTGGATCAGAAGTGCAAAAGCTTAACCTCCTTTCAGAGAATGTGGCTCCCTTAAATTCACAAACATGGTTAGTGTTGCTTGAGTCATCATAGAACAAAAGCACCAGTGGCTAAGCCAGGAAGCAATCCAGTTACCCTATCAACCACTTTTACAATAAATTACAGCACATACAATTTTAAACAATAACTGATTTTTTTTGAAAATCTTTTTGAAGAAACTGGGCAGTGGTGTTGCACGCCTTTAATCCCAGCACTCGGGAGGCAGAGGCAGGCAGATCTCTGTGAGTTGGAAACCAGCCTGGTTTACAAAAGCTAGTTCCAGGACAGGATCTAAAGCTACAGAGAAACCCTGTCTTGAAAAATTAAAAGCAAAAAAAAAGAAAGAAAAAAATCTTTTTGAAGAAGAAGAAAATAGTATTTCCATTATTTTAATCACTTTTATCTTTTCTCAAAGAATTTCATAGATGTATACAATGAGATATGGTCAAATCCATTTCACCATTTCCTCTATTCAATTCCTTCTAGATCCCTTGTAGCTTTTCTTCCTCCAGACTTCATGACCTCTACTTTTTAAAAATCCATTGAGTTCAAATGATGCTACGCATATGTGCCTGACTATTGGACTATCTGCTGGTGCATGGGAAACCTAATGGTGGCAACACCCTCCTTCTGCTGTCATCAACAGCCAATATTTCTTCAGTAAGGGGTGAAATTTAGAGATGTCCTCTCTCATCTAAAGTGGAGATTTTGTGGTCTTGATGTTGCACAGGTCTTGTCCCTTGTCATTTTTTTTAATTTCAATTCTTATGCAGTATTTTCAATATTTCTTTAAAAATTTTAACTTCTCTCACAGAAGTAGAAATACTCTTTTTCTCTCTCTAAATCTAGTCTTCTTTACCCACCTTTAGTGAGTGATGAAGGGAAACACACACTTCACATATTCACAGCCCAACATATCAAACCCTGGATCTCTCATGAAAAAAAAAATTCACCTTCTGTTTAGTATTTAGGCGATTTTTCTTTATTGTTTCAACAAAGTTCTTGAAAAATGCTATTGAATCCTTAGGGAACATGGAGACATTTAACCTCTCATATATTGGAGTGAGGAATGGAAAGAGTGCTGGAAAAGAAAGATAAAAAAATAAGTTTTCGTGGAGATGCAAGTTTTATTTAGAGAAATCATGAAGCAATCCAAAGAATAAGTCACCAAGGTGTCAACCGACCAAGGTCTCTCTGTGACCTTGCTCACACTGGATCACCATCATAATGCTTTTTCTGCACTCTTGGGTACTGAAAGGAACAAATCTGACTATTGAATTTAACTCTGCTCCTGTAGTTTGTGTGGATTCAAAATACAGACATGGCCATTGACATAGTCCAACAGCTAAAGGGTCCTGCAGAAGAGCCTAACAACCTGAGTTTGAAAACTTACCATACGCTGTAGAAGGAGAGAACCAACTACTGTGAGTTGTCCTCTAATCTGCACATTCCAGAAAACACCAAAACACGTGTGTGCAACACAGACAAATAAATCAATTAATTTCTTTTTTTAAACTAGTAAGTCAATCAATCAGTGAATAAATAAATAAATAAATAAATGAATAAATAGTAACGAAAGAATAGCCAAGATAACATTTGTTTCTCAACTGGTGTGATATAAACAAAACAAGCACCAGAAAGGATATTTGGAAAGTCAGAGGTTTGTGCATATTGATAATACACTCTTACTAAATAACCAATAGGTTAATGAACCCCAGCAGGATACAGGAAAATTTGTAGAGATGTAGTTTCACGGTGGAGTACTTTCCTAGCATGCATGAGATCTTGGGATCCCCTCCAATCAGCAAAAGAATGGAAAAAGTCTTGAGTATGAAATGAAGACAAACCAAGATCATGTAGAGAAAGGATACAGGGAGGCTTATGGTGTGGGATAATCTTTTTGTCCACTGTGGAAATGTGTTTCTGTAAAGGACCTTTTGATTGGTTTAACAAACAGCTGAATGGCCAATAACTAGGCCGGAGAGAACAGGTTGGACTTCCAGGCAGAGAGAGGCACTTTGGGAAGAAGAGAGTTGTAATTCACCAGAAAGATTGGGGGAGGTAGTAAGAATGGAGTGTCAGACGTACATAAGGAGTAAAGGTAATGAGCCACATGATAGAACATTGATTAACAGACATAGGTTAATTTAAGCTATAAGAGATAGTGGAAGCCAGGAGGTGATAGTACAGGCCTTTAATTCCAGTACTCAGGAGACAGAGGCAGGCAGATCTCTATGAGTTTGAGGCCATTCTGGTCTACAAGCACTAGGTCCCAAGACAGGTACCAAAGCTACCAAGAAACCCTGACTTGAAAAAGCAAATAAACAAACTAAAAAGAGCAATTTGGGAAAAAGGTTGAACTAAGACCAAGCTTCCATAATTAATAAAAAGTCTCTGTGTCATTATTTGTGTTCTGGCAGTCCAAATACAGTCCAGCCATAGGCTTAAAACCTTCATTTATAAAATCTCAAATAACCAAAATTTACAGTATCAAATTCAATTTTAAAACAACTAGCTCCAGGGCAGGAGAGATTTCTTATTAATAAAATACTTTCCGTGCATGCACAAGAGCTGAATTCGGTACTCATAACCCTTATAAAGCCAAGCTCAAAGACAGGTGACCCAAACTCAGAAATAAAGGAAAATCACATGAACTCCCTCACTTCCAGTGTCTAGCCTATGACGAATAGATTCAAATATGTGAGTGTAGATATGGGATAATGCTCAAAAGGAGACCAGGAATAGATAATATTAGGTGTTAAGGAAGGGTGGAACATAGGCAAAAGGACACATGAGCTGTGGATGGAAATATAATTAACAGAGAAAGTATTAAACCCTAAATGAAGCACCACTGATAACTGCACCCAGAACATACACAAAAATACTACATGGACTGGAGAGATGGCTCCGACGTTAACACTGGTGTTCTGCAGAGGACCCAGGTTTGATTACCAGGACCCAATATGTCCAGGTCAAATACCCATACACATAAAATAAAAATAAATAAATCTTTTAAAAATGTTAAAGTAATTCAATTATGTATGAGAGATGATGTAAAAGCAGACACTAACACATCTAGCCTAGTTTTTTAATTGCATAAGGACCGGGGAAATTCTAATCAAAACTACAGGTTCAACCTGTAGCATGTCCACTAAGTGGCAATGATCAAAGTCATGGGAGAGTCAAGTGTTGGGTGAAACATGGAGAATCTGGAACTCTCCTGCATTTCTAGAAGATATAGAAAATGCTGTAGCTACTATGAAAAATGAATGCTCAGCAGTTTAATATGTTAAAAATGGGGTTACTTTTTAACTCAGGAACAACACTTCTGAACATATAACCCCAAACAAAGAAACAAATATTTAAATACAACCTTGTATGCAAATTATCGTAGCAGCAAAATTCACAACAAACATGTAAAACAAATTTCAGTCCTTTAACTAAAATGGAATATTAATTGTTCATAGACATAGAAGACAGTAATGCTTACTTTCTTTAATAATGTGCTAAATGACAGAGGCCTGTCACAGAGATGATCTCATTGATAGGAAATAATCAGAATATGCAAATATAGAGAAAGTGAATTGGTGGTTTCTTAGGTCAAGGCTGCTTGAAGGAAGATGGTACAAATGTGCAGCATGGCTAGAACAAACTCCTCTGCAGTTGACATTGGTAATTGGCCATGTAGATCATCAGATAGTGCAGAGCCCTGAGTGATCAGAGAGCTGAGAATAAGAGACAGTTGAGTGCTGAACCCTGCATGGAGCATCTGTATCAACACCCCTACCACTACAGGCTCAAGAAACATCATGCAAGTAGATGTGGGAGTAAAGTAGGAGGCATGGAGTAGTGATACAACATGCCATATCCAGGACAAGGCATGGCCCACTCCTGAACTAACCACCTGCATGAGATCATGCCAATAATATTGATCAGCATCCTAGCAGGCAGCACTCTTTGGACTCACTGGGTGACAAAAAAGATGGGGGGACAAAGTTGAGTAAAAGATGTCTTGGGGTATGTAAGGCAAATGGGAGGTGAGAGTTAGGGTTGGGTATAATCAAGACACTATCAAAGGATAAATAAAAGAATTCCAAATCAAAGCCAGGAATTGTGGCTTACACCTTTAATTTCAGTACTCAGGAGGCAGGAGTATGGAGATCATTGTGAGTTCAAGCCAGCCTGGTCTGCACAGCAGCTTCCAGGCCAGTTAGAGCTACACAGTGAGACCTTGTCTAAAAGAAATATGAATATTGAAAACAAGTAAGGAAGTACTTGTCTTTGAATGCACTGAACCTATTGGATCGTGCCTTTAAGTACAATTCAACAAGATAGTAAATTACATGTCAGGTAAATTATATAACAATAAAGTTGCTACTTTTGGTAAGTGTTGAAGAAAGCTGAAAAGCATGGTCATGCATAAGATCAGTGGGTCAAAAGGCAGAAGAACTATCATACATACCTACTGACATGAATAACGGATCAAAAAAATCAAATCTTATGATCTTCTTGGTTTTTTCCACAAAAAGGTCCTTTGGGTTGTTGAGGGAATCGACGTTCACACCAAATGCTGCGCTCGTGATGACATCCATACTGTAGGCCCCAAATATTCTGAGGAGATAAAGACATTACACATGCAGCAAGAACCCTGAAAGAATTCATATTCTCATTCAAGACAGGCTAAACCACCTCAGTATTGATCAACCACTTTCCCCTCCTACTCTTTACCCTTGCGATCTTGATATTATCATGTTTCTTTCTCAGCTATACAAATGTCACCTAGTGTCTAAAAGGGAAGAATGAGCAGCTGGACATGTGAGACACACAGAAGGATGACCTTCTGCTCCTGCTGCCCTTCCTCTCCCTGAACCACAGCAGATGTACCACTACTCACTCTTTCATGTTGAGAGGCTTGCCTTTCTCTGCCTCTCTTCTCAAGTATTTTACCAAAATATCTCCATACTCTTCAATGATGGGGAACATCTAAGCACAAAACACAAAGGCATCCATGGTTGTTAGGTGTGGAGACTCAGGTCACACAAACATTTCAATTAAAAGATCTTTTAGTCACCTCTTTGAGTTTTCCACTGGTGAAGGTTGGAGACAGCAAGGCTCGAATTCTCTTCCACTCCTCATCCTTAGATAAGGAGATGGCTTTACTCATTATCCCCGCTGGGCCGAAATCTAGAGTCCAAAAAATTACAAATATTGCTTTCTGAATTCCAGAACAGTCCATGGTTATAAAGTGTTAATTATGTATTGGTGTTAGCAATTAGTTGCTGACTGTGTAGCATGATGGATCAGGCATCATGCTAGATGCAAAAAAGTAAGAATTTTCTCACAACCTGTAAGAAATCAGATGCTAACCAGGCAGCGATTGTGCACACCGTTAATCCCAGCACTCAGGAGGCAGAGGAAAGAGGATCGTTGTGAGTTCAAGACCAGCCTGATCTACAGTGTAAGTTCCAGGACAGGTTTCAAAGCTACACAGAAAAATACTGTTTCAACCCTGCTCCCCCCAAAAAAAACCGTCAAGTGCTCACTAGGATGCCTGCTGAGCTTTCAAACTTTTTTATTCCAGGATCCTGCTAAATGCAGAACTCTGTGATTGGAAAATTAGTTCCATGGGTGGGGAAGAAGATGGGAAATATAAACAGAAGATTCTCCATTGCTATGCATATGGCAAATGACTTAGGGATAGATAGAAAGCTAACTTTGCATCATACAAGCTCTCCGGTCTGTATTTATAAAATAGCAATGTGAAAAGGGATGTCTTGATATGGTGTGTGTGTGTGTGTGTGTGTGTGTGTGTGTGTGTGTGTATCTTTGTAGACTAGAGTGATGGTATGAATATTCATTTGGAGACCAGAGGTCTGACATCTTCCTCTATAACCCTCTACTGCATGTTTTTGTGACAGGTTCTAATTAAAACTAGAAGGTACTGCTTTGGCTAGAGAATCTAGTCAGCAAGCCCCTAGGATCTACCTGTTTCCAAATACTGTTCTGAAGCAACACATGCCTGCTGCTATGCTCAGCTTTTGTGTGGATTCTGGGGATGCAAACTTGGGTCCTTTACCCACTGAGTCATCTCCCTAGTCCAGAGATACTTAAAGGATTTGATGCTTGCGTTTTTCAAAATTTATTTTAGTACTGTATGTACGTATGTGTGGTATGTATGTATGTATGTTGTATATGTGTATGCATATATGTATGTGTGTGTATTATATGTGTATGGCTGTATGCACATATGTGTTTAGTGCATTCATAGGTCAGAGGAGGGAGTTGGGTCTTCTAAAGCAGGAGTTATAGGTGGTTGTGAGACACTGGATGAAGATGTAGGCAATCAATTCCCCACCCTCTTTCAGAGCTTTCAGCCTTTAAACCATCTCTGTAGCCCCCAGTCTGTTTAGGTTGAGGGTTGGCTGTAAGTTTAGGAACAATGCTATAGAAATCTTTTTTCCTTAATTCTTTATCGGGTCAACGGACAACTCTGTATTATGAGTGTTTGTTATCACACAAATCTAGATCTGTGATAAACTGATCCACACAGACATAAGAAATGACCCACAAAACAGGAAATATAGATGACCCTGCATGTATATTATCATGGAAACCACATGAATCTATATTTACTTCATTTTTAAATTCAGTAAGTAATAAAGAGGTGGCAATTCATGTACTTAATCCCATCACTCAGGAGGCAGAGTCAGGCAGATATCTGTGAGTTCAAGGACCACCTGGTCTCTAGTGTGAATTCCAGGGCAGTCAGGATTACACAGAGAAACCCTGTCTCTAAAAAACCAAAATAAACAATCAAAATAAACTCAATAAGAAAAATATACTGTTTTGAATTATTAAAAGGTGGAGGATTGAGTGATGGTTCATCAGTTTAGGGTGCTTGTTGATCTTCTGGAGGAGAGAGGTTCAGTTCCAACCACCCATATCAGACCCCTCCAACTGCTTGGAACACCAGCTCCAGGGGATCTAATTCCCTTTTCTGAACTCCATAGGAACCTACACACATATAGCATTCACTCATAAATATACATATTCAGTCACATATATACAGTTATATATATATATATATATATATATATATATATATATATATATATATAAAACAAAAAGTAAATCCTTAATTTTTTTTTTAAATTTAAAAACATTACCTACCCGTCGGTTTGTGAACACAGAGTAACATTCCTTCACTAGCATATTCTTCATCATCTCTGTGTCCGTGATAGCTAACACAGGTGTCTGACCATCAAACAAACTGTGTGGGGAAAACAGCTGATTAAACCATCAAGTTATGAAGGAGGAACCCCAAATAAACACTTTGACTCCAATGTTGCATGATTTTCATTCTGATTATACAACATGTTGTGGCAGGAGTTCCCAGTCCAACTTAGGGAGTCTGACCACAGATCCATGGAGTCTTTACAAAGTGACAGGTGAGGTCATTCAATAAACAATGAGTCACTTAAAGACAAAAGAGTTTATAGTGGGAATCTAGTAGAGTCATTGTATCTTGGGTAAACATTAGAACGAAAAAGATATTTCTCACTGTATGCAAGGCAATGGTAAAATGTATTAGTTGTTTATTGAAGGTTCCAAGACCTTGAAGATATCATACTAGAGAACAGTGTATATTTTTTATGACTTTATAGAGTGGTTTCTCTGAAGGGTTTTTTTTTTTCTTTTTTTTTTCTGTTACATGACTGTAATCAAAATACTATCCAGTCCCGCTTGGAGGCCTTGAGTCATTGGGTAGTAAAAACAGTGCACAATAAGGACTGAAATTGCAGGGGTGAAATGATTTTCTTCAGAGAACATATAGAGTATATTACAGGGGCTTTAATAAGAGGAACTTGTTAAACCCCAAATCAAACCTTTTTGTACAACCGGTAAATATGTTTATGAATAGAGAAACATTGCCTGCTGCCAAGGAGCCTAAAATTAAACTCTCTATTGACTCTCCTCATTTGAATGTCTTGCACAATACAAAAATCCATCATCAGCCTGCCTTCCCTACGCCTGCCCTCCCCCCAAGTACACGCTTTTGTCTGCAGGGTCCTCAGACTACCAGGTGTCCCTGCTCCTGTGCTGAAGAGATCAAATAAGACTGGTGAGTGTGTGCCATCCCTGGGCAGATGGTCAGGGAAGGGAGCATAGGGACCCTACAGCTCCTTCTACAGGGCCTTCCTTGCTCCGCATGACCCCTGCCACCCCAAGCCTGCCCTATTGTCTGCAAGATCCTTGGCCCAGGAACAGTTCCTGCTCCTGCACTGAGACTTTTCACCCAGAGGGGAACAGTTCCTGCTCCTGCACTGAGGAGATCCACCCAGAGTGTCAGTCACAGCATAGATTGGACCAAGACAACAAGACTTTCCTGGCTGAAATTGAAGAAAGAGATGAGCAGGCACCATTGAAAGAATTCCTCCAACAACAACAAATGAAAAGTAACATGAAAACAACAGAATACAGGAATCATGAAACAAGAAGACTTGAACACCCTAGTTTAGAAGAAGTAGAAGAAATCAACTTTAAACATAACATTATGAAAATAATAGAGGACCTTAAACAGGATGTGAAAAAAGACTTTAAAGAAATGGAGAAGACAAACAAAAATGTAGAAGAAATGAATAAATGTCACAAAGATATCCAAGAAAACCAAATAAAGTGATCAAACAGGTAATGCAAACAGTGCAAGACTTGAAAAATGAAATGGGGGCAATGAAGGAAGCACAAACAAAAGGAAGGCAGAATATGGAAAATCGGGGTAAATGAACAGGGACAACACAGACAAGTAAAATCAACAGAATACAAGAGATAGAAGAAAGAATCTCAGATGCTGAAGATACTGTAGAGGAAATAAACTCATTGATTAAAGAACAAAATAAATCCAACAAATTCATAACACAAAACATTCAGGAAATATAGGACACCATGAAAAGACCAAACCTAGGAATAATAGGGGTAGAAGAAGAAGAAAAATTACAGCTCAAAATCCCAGAACATATATTCAAAAAATTAGAGAAGAAAACTTTCCCAACCTAAAGAAGGATATTCCTGTGAAGGTACAAGAAGCATACAGAACACCAAATAGACTGTACCAAAAAAAGCATCCCCTTTCCATATAATAATCAAAACACTGAACATACAGAATAAAGAATGAATATTGAGAGCTGCAAGGGAAAAAGGTCAAGTAACATACAGTGGGAAACCTATCAGAACTGCACCTGAGTTCTCAATGGAAACCATGAAAGCCAGAAGGTATTGTCTAGATGTGCTTCAGACACTAAGAGGCCATGTATGCAAGCCCAGCAAAGCTTGCATTCACCATCGATGGAGAAAACAAGATATTCCAGGACAAAAACAGATTTAAACAACACGTAGCCACAAACCAAGCCTTACAGAAAATACTAGAAGGAAAGTAACAAACCAAAAAAGCCAACCACACCCATAATAACACAGGCATGTGACAACCCTCCACCAGCACAACTCAAAGAAGGGACACACACAAACATTACCAACAAAAAAAATAACTGGAGTGAACAACCACTGATCATTAATATCTTTCAATATCAATTGATTCAATTCACCTATAAAAAGGCACGGGTTAAGAGACTGGATATGAAAACAGGATCCAACATTCTGTTGTTTACAATAAACATAACTCAAACTGAAAGATAGACACTACCTCAGAGTAAAAGGTTGGGAAAAGATTTTCCAATTAAATGGACCAAAGAAACAAGCGGGTGTAGCTATAGTAATATTTAACAAAATTAATCCCAAACTAATAGTAATCAAAAGAGATGGAGAAGGACACTTCATACTCATAACAGGAACAATTTATGAGGAGGAAGTCTCAATTCTGAATATCTATGCCCTTAATATAAATGCACCCACATACGTAAAAATAATTGCTAGTACTCAAAGCATACATCAAACTCCACATTCTAATAGTAAGAGATTTCAGCACTCCTCTCTCACGAATGGAGAGGTCAACTAGAAAAAACTTAACAGAGAAATAAGATAACTAACAAATGTAATTAACCAAATGGGCTTAAAATACATGTATAGAACATTCCACCCAAACATAAAAGAATATACCTTCTTCTCAGCATCTCATGGAACTTTTCAAAAATTGATCACATAATTGTAACAAAGTAAACATCCTTAGACACAAAGAAATTGTAGTAAGCACCTGTGTACTATCGAATCACCATGGAACAAAGTTAGAATTCAACAACAATTCTAACCCCAGAAAGTCTACAAACTCATGCAAACTGAGTAGTCAACTACTGAACCACCCCTGTATAAAGGAAGAAATAAAGGAAAAATTAAAGTCTTCCTTGAATTCAAAGAAAATAAAGACACAACATACCAAAACCTATGGGACACTATGAAAGCAGTACTAAGAGGAAAGTTCATAGCACTAAGTGCCACATAAAGAAAATGGATAAAACACACATTAGAGACTTAACAGCATACCTGAAAGCTCTGAAAAAAAGACTCACTCAGGAAGAGTAGAATACTGGAAATAATCAAATGGAGAGATGAAGTGAACAAAATAGAAACACAGAAATCAATCCAAAGAATCAATGAAACAAAAAGCCGGTTCCTGGAGAAATTCAACAAGATTAACAAACCCCCTTGCCAAAGTAATCAAAAGGAAGAGAGAGAAAACACAAATTAACAAGATCAGAAATGAAAGGGGGGACATAACTACAGACACAGAGGAAATTCAGAGAATCATTAGATCTTACTACAAAAGCCTGTTTGCCACAAAATTGAAAAGTGTGAAAGAAATACACATTTTTTTAGATAAGTACCACATACCAAAATTAAATCAAGACCAGGTGAACAATTTAACTAGACCTGTAAGTTGCGAAAAATTAGAAGCTGTCATCAGAAACCTCCCAACCTAAAAAAGCCCTGGACAAGATGGTTGAAATGCAGAATTCTACCAGAATTTCCAAGAAGAGCTAATACTCCTTAACGTTGAAATGCAGAATTCTACCAGAATTTCTAAGAGAGCTATACTTCTTAACGTGCTTCACAAAATAGAAACAGAAGAGTCATTGACAAACTCCTTTTATGAAGCTACAGTTACCCGGATACCAAAACCAGACAATGTCTCAAAAACGAAAGAGAATTACAGACCAATCACACTCATGAAAATGGATGCAAAAATTCTCAATAAAATACTGGCAAACCGAATCCAAGAATACATCAAAAAAATTATACTTTAAGATCAAGTAGGCTTGATCCAGAGATGCAGGACTGGTTCAACATATGCAAATCTATCAATGTAATCCGTCATATAAATAAATTAAAAGAAAAAAAACAAATGATCATTTCATTAGATGCTGAAAATGCATTTGACATAATTCAACACCCCTTTATGATAAAGGTCTTGGAGAGATTAGGGATACAAGGTTCATTCCTAAATATAATAAAGGCAAAATACAGCAAGCCAACAGCTAGCATCAAATTAAATGGAGAAAAACTCAAAGCCATTCCACTAAAATAATGAAGAAGACAAGGCTGTCCACTCTCACCATACTTCTTCAATATAGTGCTAGAAGTTCTAGCAATAGCAATAAGACAGCATAAGGTGATCAAGAGGATTTAAATTCGAAAGGAAGAAGTCAAGCTTTCATTATTTGCAGATGATATGAAAGTGTACATAAACAACCCAAAAAACTATACCAAAGAACTCCTAAACCTGATAAACACCTTTAGAAATGTGGCAGGATACAAAATCAACTCAAAAAGAAAATCAGTTGCCCTCCTATACACAAAGAACAAAGAAACAGAGAGAGAAATCTGAGAAATATCACCTTTCAGGATAGCCACAAATAGCATAAAGTATCTTGGGGTAACTCTTACCAAAGAAGTGAAAGATCTATTTGACAAGAAATTTAAGTCTTTGAAGAAAAAAATTGAAGAGGATACCAGAAAATAGAAGGATCTCCCTTGCTCTTGGATTGGTAGAAACAACATAGTAAAAATGGCAATTCTACCAAAATCAATCTATAGATCCAATGCAATCCCCATGATAATCCCAACAAAATTCTTCACAGACCTCGAGAGAACAATAATCAAGTTCATATGGAAAAACAAACAAAAAAAAAACCCGAATAGCTAAAACAATCCTATACAATGAAAGTACTTTCAGGGGCATTACCATCACTGACTTCAAACTCTATTACAGAGCAACTCTAATGAAAACAGCTTGGTATTGGAACAAAAATAGAGATGTTGACCAATAGATTTGAATCAAAAACACGGATATTAATCCAAAAACCCATGAACAACTCATTTTTGACAAAGGAGCTAAAATTACACAATGGAAGAAAGAAAGCATCTTTAACAAATGGTGCTGGCATACTAGATATCAACCTGTAGAAGAATGAAAATAGATTCATATCTATCACCATGCACAAAACTCAAGTCCAAATGGAATAAAGACCTCAATATAAATGTGACCACACTGAACCTAATAGAAAAGAAAGGGGGAAATAGTCTGCAACACATGGGCACTGGAGACCACTTCCTAAATATAACACCAGTAGCACAGTCAATAGGAGCAACAATGAATAAATGGGACCTCCTAAAACTGAGAAGCTTTTGTAGAGCAAAGGACACTGTCATTAAGACAAAAAGACATCGTAGTGACTGGGAGAAGATCTTCACCAACCCCACATCAGACAAAGGTCTGATGTTCAAAATATATAAAGAACTCGAGAAACTAGACATTAAAACATTAATTAACCCAATTAAAAAATGGGATACTGAACTGAACAGAGAATTCACAATAGAAGTTCAAATGGCCATAAGACACTTAAGGTCATGCACAACCTCCTTAGCAATCAGGGAAATGCAAATCAAAACAACTTTGAGATACCATCTTACACCTGTCAGAATAGCTAAAATCTAAAACACTAATGACAGCCTTTGCTGGAGAGGATGTGGAGTAAGGGGAACACTCATCCATTGTTTGTGGGAATGCAAACTTGTGCAACTACTTTGTAAATCAGTGTGGCAGTTTCTCAGGAAATTGGGGGTCAAACTACCTAAGGATCCATCATTTCCACTCTTGGGAATATACCCAAGATATGCTCTATCATACTACAAAAGCATTTGTTCAGCTATGTTCATAGCAGCCCTATTTGTAATAGCCAGAAACTAGAAACAACCTAGGTGCCCCTCAATAGAAAAATGGATAAAGAAGGTGTGGCACATATACACTTTAGAGTTCTACTCAACAGTAAAAAACAATGACATCTTGAATTTTGCATGCAAATGAATGGAAATAGAAAATACTTTACTGAGTGAGATAACCCAGACCCAAAAAAAGGAATATGGTATGTACTCACTCATAACTGAATTCTAGCCATAAACAAAGGACATTGAGCCTATAGTTTGTGATCCTTGAGAAGATAAATAATAAGGTGAATCCAAAGAAAATTTATTTATTCTCCTGGAAATTGGAAGTAGACAAGATCGCCAGGCAAAAGTTGGGATCACGGGGGTGGGGGTGACGAGAATGGTGAGATGGGGAGAGAGAAGGGAGAAGGGGTGGAATGGGAAATCTTGGGGGAATGGGATGCTTGTGATGGAAGAAGGTTTGATATGAGATCAGGGAAGAGGATATATTATCTAAGGGAGCTATTTTAGGGTTGGCAAGAGACTTGGCTCTAGAGGGGTTCCCAGGGTCCAAGGGGATTCCCCCAGCTATGCCCTTTGACAGCAGAGTAGAGGGTGCCCGAACTGGCCTTGTCCCATAGCCACACTGATGAATAAATTGCATATTATCATAGAACCTTCATTTGACGATGAATGGAGATAAAGACAGAGACCCATATTAGAGCACTGGACTGAGCTCCCAAGGCCCAGATGAAGAGCAGAATGAGGGAGAATGTGAGCAATGCAGTCAGGACTGGGAGCGGTGCTTCCACCCATGGAGACGGTGTGATTGATCTAATGGGAGCTCACCAAGGCCAGCTGGACTGGGACTGAATGATCACGTGATCAAACCGGACTCTGAATGTTGCTGACAATGAGGGCGGACTGAGAGGCCAATGATAATGGCACTGGGATTTGATTCTATTGCATGTATTGGCTTTTTGGGAGCCTAGTCTGTTTGGATGCACACCTTCCTAGACCCAGAGGGAGGGGGTAAGGTCTTGGACTTCCCACAGGGCAGGGCACCCTGACTTCTCTTAGGACTGGAGAGGGACAGGGAGTTGGAGGGAAATGGGGGGGATTGGAGGAGGCAGAGATTTTTAATAAATTAAAAAAATCATCAGTTTCTAGAGACATCATAATTAGAAATAACAAAATCCATTGGAATTTTAAATGGATTTTAATTAAAAACGGAAATTTTAAATCTGGATGTTTATGTGTGGGAGCTGCTGAGACCATCTTTGTGATTTTGCATATTTTAAATATTGCAAGAGACTAATGAAATGACACCACAGTTAAAACACATATTGTTTTTCAGAGGAACTGAGTTTGACCCTTAGCACCCATATATGATGGCTCACAACCAATTATAGCTACAGCTCCAGGAGAATCCAAAGCCTCTGATCTCCATGATCATCAGCGCTCAATGTGCAGAAACACAAACACATATGCAATATATGTAATTAAAAGTAATAGAAATAGATGTTTAAAAGTAAAATATTGGGGTTGGAGAGATGACTCAGTGGCTAACAGCACTAGTAGCTCTTCCAGAAGACTCAGGTTCAATTCTATGCACCCACATGGCAATTTATACCTGACTGTACCTCCCGTTCCAGGGCCTCAAACACCTTCATCTAGAAATACATACAGGCAAAACATTAATGAATATAAAATAAAATTAAATTAAAAGAAAGAAATAAAATATTCAAGTGAAATTATTAATAAATGTTAAAATAAACATTAATATCAATATTAAATAATTGAAAATGAAAATAAACCCTTTTAAAATTAAATTTAAAATTCTTAAAAATAATAAAATATTTCAACATCTTGGCTTGAGATGTAGCTTTGTGGTAGAAGGACTGCCTAAGGACAGCCTAGAGTATACCAGGCCCTGGTTTTGATAGACCGAGCAGAAAAACACAAATGAAAATACACAATTTATATGAGGCACCAGTAACAACTTCTATAAAGCTCAGAAAGAACAAGAGAGTCATGTGGTGGAGAAGAGACCTGCAAAATACTGTCTTCCATATTCTGGAACTCACTACAGTTACAACACTCCCTGTGAGTGATTTGATTATGAACATTGCAGCAGGAGGCTCAAGGTCCTGAGACTGTGTGAGGATTTACACAAGCTAGTTCCTGGGATGGAAAAGCAAAATGGCACAATGAACACGAGCTCAGTGCCTGGGATCTACAAGGTAGAGTGAGAGAACTGACTGCTACAGTTGCTGTCTGACGTTTATATGTTTATATATATATATATATATATATATAATATGTTTATATGACGTTTATATGATGTTTATATGTTCACCATGGAACACATGTCCCTCTGTGATAAGTAAAAAAGTATAATAAAAAATCAAAAAGAAAATAGTTGGAAAGAAGTCAATGTCAGTGGTGAATCACTGGTGTATTGCTCACGCTCCTGTAAATAACCTCTTGCTCACTCATGCTCTGTAAGTCAGTCCAGTTAAATTCATTGGCACACACACAGACACACAAAACTAATAAAAAATGTAAAAAATGTTTCATATAAAAATGATATTAGGGGGACCTGAACTGAGCCAGTGACCTAGACTGGAGCAGGCCTGAAATAGCAAACTACACAGGAACAGGAGAGGATTCAAACAAGGACATTTACAGAAACAGGACTGAGCCAGCGACCTAGGTTGGAGCAGGCCTGATACAGTGAACTCCACAGAAGTAGGTACATGGAAACAACTACTGAGGTAGTGAGCTAGAGCCAGAGATCTCTATGGGTCTGGGACATGTGTCTGGGACTATGAGGGAGAGGGCCAGAGCCAAGAACTCTGCAGGTCCATGCATGGGTCTGGGACCTCCAAGGAACTAGGCGTGAGCCAGGAACTCTTCTGGTCTGGGTATGAAATTGAACCTCCAAGAGAGTAGGTGGGAACCAGAGACCTCTGTAGGTATGGGCACGAGTCTGAGACATCTGAAAAAAGTAGACCTGAGCCAGGACTTCTGTAGGTCCATGCGTGAGTCTGGGACTTCCGAGGGAATAGGCAGGAACCAGAGACGTCTGTGTGTTCAAGTGAGAGTCTGGGACTTCTGAGGGAGTAGATCAGAGGCAGAGACCTTCACAGGACCAACCCCAAGCCAGGGACCTCTGCAGAAGAAGATCTAGATCAGAAATATTACTGTGCCAGCAACCTAGGCCAGAGCAGGCCTGAGAGAGCAAACTTGACAAAAGCAGGGCAAATCCTAGGAATGTCGAGCTACCTCCAGGAACATAGAGTGACAAATGGAGTGACTGGAACTGTGGCACTGACTACACAATAAGGAGCAACGATCTGAGTCTTGGATTAACTGGCATCTGAAAGATTGATCAACAGAGTCACAGAGAGTTCCCCACTACACCAATTAGAGAAAAAGAAGAGTGGACACGGTAGGAACATAGGCAACACCACAAAGAACATCATGACACCAGTAAAAAATAGTGGCCCTACAACAGCGAAAAAACAATCAAACATATGAAAGAAATCATCCAAGACCTGAAAACTGAAATAGAGGGAATAAAGAAAACACAAGCTGAGGGAATTATAACAATAGAAATCAAGAGAAAATGATCATGAACAACAAACGCAAGCAGAATACAAGAAATGGAAGAGAGAATCTCAAGAGCTGAAGATACAATAAAGAAATAGACTCACCAGTTAAAGAAAACATTAAATCTAACAAAAGCTAACATAAAATATTGAGGAAATATGGGACATGATGAAAAAACCAAGCATAAGAATAATAGGTGTAGAGGAAGGATAAGTTCAATTCAAAAGCACAGAAAATATATGTAACACAATCATAGAAGAAAACTTTTCCAACCTAAAGAAAGATATACCTATAAAGATACAAAAAGCTTAGAGAACAACAAATAGATTGGAACAAAAAAAAAACAAGCAGTTCCCTTGCCACATAATAATCAAAACATTAAACATACAGAGTAAGGAAAGAATAATAAGAGCAGAAAAGGCCAAAGGCCAAAGGCCAAGTAACATATAAGGCAGACCTATCAAAATTGCATCTGATTTCTCAATGGAGACAATGAAAGTCAGAAGGTCCTGGTCAAGTGTTATGTAAGCATTGAAAGACTACAGATGCCATTCCAGACTACTTTACCCAGCAAAACTTTCAATCACCATAGGAGGACAAAACAAGATATTCCATGAGAAAACCAGATTTAATCAATACCTAGCCACAAACCCAGGCATACACAAAGTACTAGAAGAAAAACTCCAACCCAAGGAAGTTGGCTACATCAATAAAATCACAGACAACTGATGTCACAGCAGGAAATCCCAAAGAAGGGAAAACACAAATTAAAATCAGCAACAGAGAAAACTAAATTAACATGAAATAACAATCACTGGTCATTAATATCCCTTAATATAAATGCACTCAACTCACCTATTAAAAAAACACAGGTTAACAGATTGAATATGAAAACAGAATCCATCCTTCTGCTGCATAACAGAAACACACCTCAAGCTCAAAGACAGACATTGTCTCAGAATAAAGGGGTTGGGAAATAATTTTCCAATCAAATGGACTTAAGAAACAAGCTGGTATAGGTATCTTAATATCTAACTAAATAGGCTCCAAATTAAAATCAATCAAAAAAGACAAAGAAGGATATTTCTTATTATTTACAGGAAAAATCCATCAAGAGGAAATCTCAATAATGCCCCAAATGCAAGGGCACCCTCATATGTTAAAAAAAAAACCACTTCTTTAGTCATACATTAAACCACACACACAAATAGTGGGACACTTCAATCTCACCACTGGACAGATAGATCAGTCTGACAAAAAATTAACAGAGAAATAAGGGAATTTATAAGTGTTATGACTCAAATGGACTTAACAGACACATATAGAACATTCCATCCTAACATAAAAGAATATACCTTCTTATCAGCAGCAAATCATGGAACCTTTTCAAAAATTGACCATGTACTTGGTAACAAAACAATCCTAAAACAAATGCAAATCATTGGAAAAACCCAATGTATCTTATCAGATCACCAAGACTTAAAATTAAAATTCAACAGTGATACTAATATCAGAAAGCCCACAAACACATGGAAATTAAATAATGATCACCTTAAGCATCAATGGGTCAAGGAAGATATTAAGGCAGAAATTGAAGACTTCCTAAAATTCAGTGAAAATGACCACACAACATACCCAAATTTATGAGACACAATGAAAGCAGTGTTAAGAGGAATGTTCATAGCACTAAATGCCTACATAAAGAAGCTGGGAAAATCCCACACTAATGATGTAACAGAACACCTGGAAACTCCTGTATACAGATGATAAATGGCCTGAGAGAGAAATTAGAGAAACATATCCCTTCACAATAGCCACAAATAGCATAAAATACCTCTGAGGAGCTATAACCAAACAAATGGAAGACTTATATGACAAGAACGTTTAATCTTTGAAGATAGAAATTGAAGAAGACATTAGAAAGTTGAAAGATCTCCCATGTTCTTGGGTAGATAAAATTAACATAGTAAAAGTGGAAATTTTACCAAAAGCAATCTACAGATTCAATGCAATGCCCAGCAAAATCCCAGCAAAATTCTTCACAGACCTCGAAATAATGGTACCCAACTTCTTATTGAAAGAACTCAAGAAATTTAGTCATCAAAAGAACAAATAATCCAATAAAATGGAGTACAGACCTAAACAGAGAACTCTCTACAGAGGAACATAATATTGTTGAAATACACTTAAGGAAATGTCCAATATCCTTAGTCATCAGATAAATAAAAATCAAAACAACTCTAAGATTGCATCTTATACATATAAGAATGGCCAAGATCAAAAATACTGATGACAACTTATGCTGAAGAAATTGTGGCGTAAAAGGAATACTCCTGCATGGCTGGTGGGAGTGCAAGCTGGTATATCCCCTTTGGATATCAGTGTGGCAATTTCTCAAAAAAATTAGGAAACAACCTACCTCAAGATCCAGCAATACAACTTTTGGGTATATATCCAAAAGATGCTAAATGGTACAACGAGAATATGTGCTCAACTATGTTCATAGCAGCATTGTTTGTCATAGCCAGAACCTGGAAACCACCTAAATGCCCCTCAACTAAGCATGGATAAGAAAAATGTGATACATTTACACAATGGAGAAAGTAATACACAGCAGAAATTAATAATGACATCTTGAAATTTGCAGGCAAATGAATGGAGCTAGAAAACATCATATTGGGTGAGGTATCCCAGACCCAAAAAGACAATTATCATATATACTCATTCATAAGTGATTTTAAAGCATAAAGCACAGAAAAACAACATAAAAATCACAATCCCAGAGAACCTAGACAACAATGAGGAGCCTAAGAGAGACATACATGGATCTAATCTACATGGTAAGTAGAAAACGACAAGATTTCCTGAGAAAATTGGGAGCATGGGGACCATGGGAGAGAGTTGAAGGGGAAGGGAGAAGCAAGAAGGGGAGCAGAGAAAACTGCTTCTTAAAATTAATAAAAAAGTAATTATGTTACAGTATCATATAGCAAATTAATTAAAAAACAATATTAGGCCCAGGCATTGTGGTAATCCCAGGACTTGGGAGGCTGAATCAAACAAATCTCTGATTTCAAGCAAGGCTGATCTGCATATGTAGTTCTACAATAGTCAGGGCTACATAAAGAGATCCTAACCCAAATAAATAAATACTAATAAATGAAAAAATAAATAAATTAGATATTATGTCACTGAAAATTTGAAAGGGCTATTAAGTGCTGACAATCAATAATATTGCACAGAAATATTCACATGCTGGGGGCTACTGGACAAACAGGAAAGTTTGCTGTTGGCATTGAATGACATGGTCTTTAAGAACTTTGCCAACTCAGCAGATCCCTGTTCTGGCCTGTGGTTTCTAAGTGAATGAGAAGAGATGAAGAGGCAAGAAGAGCCAGAGCCTCCTCCCACTTGTTCCTGTCTCATAGTATAAGATGACACCTACTCCAAAGTTCTAACTAAACTCCGTAGCAATGACAGGGAACAGTTACTGCTGCTGGCTCAGATGCTGTACAGAACCATTAAGGACATAGATCTAAGGAAAAACCCTTTGGTTACTTAATTGGATCTCCAAAGTCAGTTCAATAAGACAGAACACAATGATATACACTTCTATCCAAAACCTTGGCAGGAGTGGTGGGGGGGTGCATGACTGCAGTTCCAGAACTCAAGAGGCAGAAGCAGGTGGATACTGTGAGTTCAAGGTCAGTCTGGTCTACAGAGTGAGTTCTGGGACAACCAAGACTGTTACCCAGAGATGCACTGTCTCAAAAACAAAACAAAACAACAAAAACATGAGGTTCAGAGTCCATCTAACATCAAAGTCTGTCAAAAAAAAGGCACAGTAAGCAATGATTTTTGTTTTTTGTTTTTTTTTTTTTTTTTTTTTTTGTTTTTTTACGATAATTAGACCTGTGAACCTTGGCACTTAATGACTCATGGCAATACCTTTACAACAGAGAGGCTATTACTACAATTCTTGACTGGCATTGTCCTGAACAATTAGAGTACCTTCTCCTAAAAAGAGTCAACTCCATGGGATTTTCCAGAATACTCACCCCCACATTTTTCCATACTTTTTATAGCACTCAGTATCAAATTTCCATACACCCTAGAAAAAGAAAAAGCATGAAATACATTACTGTCCTGTATATACCAACCCTTCTGAATCCAGGGAACCAAACTCTCAAATTCTATGAAGTGAGGTTTACGGTTTCTGATGGAGAAAAGTCCTTAGTAATGTTTATTGGCGTCAGTAAGATGGCTCAGTGGGAAAAAGTAGTGTGATAGGGCAGGACACCTGACGCTTCCTGTGGCTTCTGCATGCAAATTCTTAGACATGTACATGTGCATATCACCAGATACACACCACTCACACAAAATATTAATAGTAATAATAATGATGATGATGATAATGATGATGATGAGATGATGATAAAATTGTTTTAAAGAATGTTCATGGTAAGCATAGAAACTGCAGGACAAAAACTTGAGCAGACACCTTGCAAGTTTTGCCACTTTCCCTCTGGATGTGAGCTTGGGAGTGTCTGCTGTGGACGGAACATGGGCCATGTGTCAAAGCAGGTTTGTCACAAATGATCCACCTAGACTTAAGTGTGGCATATGGCATGCTCATTGGTGAAGTTTCTATTTTGTTAAATCATCCTTTTCCCAGTGGTTTTGCTCTTCCTCATGGGCTTAATCAGAACTTTCTCACAGTTCTAAAGGATATTTGTAGCAAGCAGAGAAGGCAATACTGAACTCAAATTATTTCTCTAAGTCAAACATGACTCCAGATGGAAATTGAATCATACGTGAGCTACCACATGTGATTAAGCCAATGAGAAAGAGCATTTTTGCTCAGATGAAAGAACACATGATCCATTTAGATTTGGGCTGGTGTATGACAGTTGGAGGCACACCTTCTTAGTTATTGGTAGCTGCTTGCTACTAACTGAATTCTTGTATTGAGATAACACACCTGCTTTAGTTTCTTC
The DNA here is from genome assembly GCF_982192425.1 of Myodes glareolus. Lineage (NCBI taxonomy): Eukaryota > Metazoa > Chordata > Mammalia > Rodentia > Cricetidae > Myodes > Myodes glareolus. The sequence goes on from NC_142027.1 coordinate 83,133,094, forward strand.
CCAAGGACAGTGCAGGGAGGAGGTTAGCTGACTCTACTGCCCTTTGTTCTGCCTTTTACTTGTAATTAATATATATGCTGGCTGAGAAATCATTTCAGGGCTGTTTGGTATCAACCTTCAGTTCTCCCAGTCTATCCTACATTTCTGTCATTGTTTCTCTTAATCTAACATTTTCTCAGTCTCAGTGCCCTGTCCCAGTATACCACCAGATGGTTTATGCTGGAGCTGGCTCAGACACACTTGCAGGATGCAGAGACAAAGGATCTTGGAAACAAGCGGGCCAGCTAGACTAGTCAAGTCAGAGAGAGCTGGATTCAACTGAGAGACCTACCTCTAATATAAAGTGAAGAGCAATCAATAAGACACCCAATAACAACCTCTGCCCTCCACATGCATACACATATCCATGAATATTCACCTTAATACATATGGGCACTCATACACATGCAATTATATGCACACACACAAACTATAAAAGCATTCACACAAATATTTTATAGTTTTAAGTTGACAACAGAGCCCCAAAGAACCACTGGACAGTCTCTAGTATCATAAGAACACACGGTATGAGGGCCTGAAGTCTCAGAGTTACCTCCCAAACAGCATTTGATGGAACTAAACAATTATTGGCTCTCAGGAATCAACATTTGGTGAAGGAGGTCCTTCTGTTTGTGTGTTGCTTTTCTTGGTTAATGAATAAAGAAACTGCCTTTGCCTGTTGATAAGGCAGAACTTAAGTAGGTGGGGAAAGCTAGACAGAATGCTGAGAGAGGGAAGGTGGAGGGAGAGATGCCATGGATCCACCAGAGACAGATGCTGGGAATTTTACTCTGTAAGCCAATGCCATGTGGCAATACATAGATTAATAGAAATGGGTTAAATTAAGATGTAAGAATTAGCCACTAAGAATTTACAGCTAACGGGCCAAGCAGTATTTTAATGAATACAATTTTTGTGTGATTATTTTGGGGCTAAGCTAGCCAGGTGGCTGGGACAAACAAGCTGGCTCTCCTTGCAACAAGTACTCACCTTGTAGTAATTCAGCAGAGTTCCTAAAAATGGCAGAGGTTTCGGCCCAGGAATTCCCTGTTTCTTAAAAACATCATGTTTACGGGTCCCAAATCTATAAAGTGAAGCAGAAAGCCTTGTGACCACACATACAGAAGAGAGGAGAATAACATGATCAAAGTCAAAACATGAAACATACCAATAACTTGGTACCCAGAGAGCTTAGAAAAAGCGTGAGGGGTCCAGTGTGCATGGCAGTCCATTTTGTATATCTATTTCTACTGAGTTCTGGTGAATCTAGGGGTAACCTGAAAGTCAGTCAGGTCATAACAAAAGTAAATCTTTTCAGAAAACCCCTCAGCTCAGCAAGAGTGATTTGAAAGTGAGTGTGTATGTGACCAGCAGATCTGTTTTACATCAGTATGAACTTCAAGAGCTAGTGTCACTGGAGATATGGCTCAGTAGTAGAGTGCTTGCCTAGCACATATAGGCTCTAGTTTGATCCCTCATTTCACCAAAAAAATGCAAAATGAATTCAGCTGTCATTTTATTTTGGGCCTTCAAGATGACTGCACAGGTAAAGGCATTGGCTGCCAATATTGATAATCTTAGTTTCAACCTCAAGACCCCATATAATATGAGAGGACTGACTCCCCAAGGTTTTTTTCTGATTGCCCCACACTCAAACACACAAACACACACACACACACACACACACACACACACACGTCTATCTTATGTGCTTCTGCTAGCCCAATATATAAAAACATGTAATTTCAAATTTCAAAATGTGTTTTGCAAGGGTTAATTTCAACTTCTGATATCATTTTGTAAAATTGTATTCTAGTGCCTATGGAGGTTATCAGATTCCCTGAAACTGTAGTAACAGATAATTAATTATTGTGAGCCACAGGTGTTGACAGAATTCAAACCTGGGTCCTCTAGAAGAGTAGTCAGTGCTCTTAACCTCTGAACCCTCTCTCCAGCCCCTACTTCATATGTCACTTTTGACTTTACAGTCAATATCAGAATAGAGGTCTGAATACAACCCTAATTCCAAGTAAATAGTGGAAGAGGAACTTCAGTGGTTACTCACCTATATAGGAGAACCAAGGTGATAGCTAAGAGGACCCAGGTTTCCAGTGAGAAAACTGAAGTCAGGTCCATCATTGCTTGTCTGTCAGCAATGTTCCCCGCTGTGTTCTCCCTCCAGCTGTGTGCTACTCTTTGCAGGGCTTCCCTTCCACCAATAGTGCTGAAGGGTGTTGAGCTTATGGTGTTTATACGTTGGAAAGATGGGTGGGTCCAGGGATACAGCCAATAGATGGTTCACCTCTGCATCACCTGAACTTTGGTATCCTCTTAGCCTTGACAGATCATGAAGTTCATCACAGACTATTTTGACCTCCAATGAGATAACATTCTGTGCAGAATCAATAAACAATGTTTATTTCAGGAAGACCAAAGGTTCTTTCTCTTCAACAAAAATTAAATAAATTTATTGGCATAACTGACTTCACCACCACTGACTTCATTCAAAAATACATAAAATAAAGCCAACATTGTTCATTCTGCATGCAGATCTTTACAAAGTGTCTTGATGACTCTCTGAAAGACACTTTATCCTTTTTCACATTTCAACTTAGCAAAACAAAACCTAACAAAAATTAGAAACAAACAAACGAAGTCTCTTTGAATCTGTCCCCACCTGTGCCCCTAACAAATAAACTCACTTCTCCCAAGGTTTGACTCCCAAGCATGCACCCTCTTCCCTCTAGCCCAGCACTGAGGGTCTTCCTGTTTATCTCTCTTACTAGATTTTGAGAATATTTTTTGGAAGTAGTCACCTCTATGTAACAGAGTGTAATGGAGTGGTCATTTTAGATCAGCCGAGTTGAGTTGAAACAGGTTTTTGGATCTAGTATATCCCAATGGACAGGTTGCTAGGCACAGTTCAATGAGGCCAAATTTTACAGAGGGAGGAAATGAGACTCAAGCCTGCAGGTGGCCCTGAACACTATGGGCTGTAACAAAAAGAGTGTATGAAAAGCTACTAGAAAGTGGTGGTGGTGGTGGTGGTGGTGTGTGTGTGTCTGTGTGTGTGTGTGTGTGTGTATTAAAATCTGTCTGATCCATTGCTAGTAAATGTTAGGGGAGCTGTTTTGGAGTGATGAGAGGAGAGTGATGAGAATGTTCTAAAACTAGCTGACTGTGTAGTTTGTTAACCATATAGAACCATGTTTAAAACCATAGAAAATTACACTGTGGATGGATAAATGATGCAGTGTGTGAATATGCATACCATTAAAGCTGATATATTGCTTAAAATTTTCATTTTTATTTGAAACCACTGATGTTTGTTTGCTTGTGAAAAAAGTCTAGGAGTAGTAATAAAAATCAGCTGGGAGAGTGACAGCTCAGCAGTCACAAAGCCCGGGCTCCACGCACAGCTTCATGTAATTGGTGGTGCACTTCTGTAATCCCAGAACTCAGGGAGTAGAGGCAGAGGGATCCCAAGTTCAAAGAGGAAGTTCAAAGTTACATAAGGAGTTTGAGACGAGTCTCGGGCACATGATACCCTGTCTGGGGAAAAATATAACAACAAAACTCAAATTCTTCTTCTCCTTCTATCCACCAAAATTCAACACCTGCCCTCCCTGACAGTAGTGATCATGAGAAGAAACAGACCTTACCACTAACTGCTGAACTATTGACCCCTAACAGGTTCTGGGTGAGAGGGAGGTATTGTATGTATTTGTGTGTTAGCTCACTGTTGAGTGGTGAGCCCACAGGCTCTAATGGACAGTTCTAAACCCATCGTCATACCAATGACACTAGTTAAAGTCTGCAGGACACGAAGAAATCACAAATACAGAAAAGAGATTTGCAGGTAAGAAGTAAGGCAGACAAGGGTGGGAAGGAAAAAAGAGAGAAGGTGGGAAAAATTAACTAGAATACATTATATATACGTGTAAAGTTGTCAGACTGCAAAAATTATTAATCAAAAATAAGTATAGTACGGTACTCTTGGTTGGGGATGTAGTTCAGTTGAGAAAGTTCTTGCCTAGTACTCACAAAGCCCTAGTCTGGATCATCAGTACCACAGAACAGGGCCAGGTGGTGGTTCTAATCCCCGCACTCCAGAGGTAGAGACAGGAAGATCATAAGTTCAAGATCATTCTTGGCTATATAGCAAATTGGAGGCTAACCTGGGTTACAGTGTTAGACCCTGTATTTTTTAAAAAAGTACATGATCCTGTAATATGGAAATCAGTAGACAGAGACTTCAGGTTTTTAAATTACAGTGTTATAAATAGTATATACAGTGTTTTTTATGGTTGTATACTTTAATAAAAAGTATTGCATCTACATGTTTTCTCTCTATATAATTCCATTCTATGAACATAAACAACACAAATGCTGCTGGGGATGTAGCTCAGTGGTAAAGCACATGAGCAGCACACATGGTTTCCTAGATTCAACCCTCTTTAAATAATTTATTTTATTTTTTAAAAGAGAACAATCTTTAAAAAATTATTTTATTTATTTTTTTAAAAAGAAAACAAACTATCCTTTTCATTTTACATACCAATCCAAGTTTCCACTCCCTCCCTTCCTCCCATTTCTTTCACCTAACCCCCACCCAACCCCTCTTCCACTCCTTAGAGAAGGTAAGGCACATTGCTTAGGGGAAGATCCAAGGCCCTCCCTACTGTATCTAGGCTGAGCAAGGTATCCATCCAAAAAGAATAGGTTCCCTAAAGCCAGTACAAGCAGTACGGATAAATTCTGGTGCCACTGCCAGTGGCCCTGCAGTCTGCCCAGCCATAAAACTGTCCCACACATTCAGAGGGACTAGTTTGGACCTATGCTGGTTGCTTCCCTGTCTGGCTGGAGTTTCCGAGCTCCAATTAGCTCAGATAAACTGTTTCAGTGGGAGTACCCATCATGGTCTTGACCATTTGCTCATATTCTCACTCTTCTCACTCTTCACCTGGACTTCGGGAGTTCAACCCAGTGCTCTACTGTGGTTCTCTGTTTCTGTTTCTATCAGTTGTTAGATGAAAGTTCTATGGTGACATTTAAGGTATTCACCAATCTGTCAACAGGGCAAGGCCAGTCCGGGCACCTACTCAGATATTGTTTAGAATCTTACTTGAGATCATCCTTATGGATTCCTGGAAATTTCTCTAGTGCCAAGTTTTTTGCTAGCCCCATAATGACTCCCTCAATCAAAATATCCCTTTTCTTGTTCTTATCTCTGCCTTTCCTCTATCTTGACTATCCCATTCCCTCAAGTTCTCCTCCCTCTCCCATCCTCCCCCTCCTCTACCTCTTCCACCCTCTCTTTTTCCCCCATCCCCATGCTTCCAATTTTGTCAGGCAATCATGTCTATTTTCCCTTTCCAGGTGGATCTATGCATGTTTTTCTTGGGGTTCACCTTGTTACTTAGCTTCTCTAGGATTATGAACTAGAGACACAAAATCCTTTGCTTTACAACTAGTATCAACTTTCGAGTGAGTACATACCATGTTCATCATTCTGGATCTGGGTTACCTCACTCAAGATGTTTATTTCTCATTCCATTCATCTGCAAATTTCAAGATGTCATTGTTTTTACTACTGAGAAGTACTCCAATTGGTAAATGTGCCACATTTTCTTTATCCATTATTTGATTGAAGGGCACCTATGGCTGTTTCCAGATTCTGGATATTACAAAAAATGCTGCTATGAACAAAGTTGGACAAATGTCCTTGTAGTATGAGAAAATGCCACACTGGTTTCCAGAGTGGTTCTGCAAGTTTGCAACCCCACCAGGAATGGAGGGAGGGTTGTTCCCCTTAGTCCACATTCTTTCCAGGATAAGCTATCATTGGTGTTTTGACTGGTGTATGATGGTATCTTGGAGACATTTTGATTTGCATTTCCCTGATGGCTAAGGATGTTGAATATTTCCTTAAGTATCTTTTTGCCATTTGATATTCTTCTGTTGAGAATTTTCTGTTTAGTTCTGTACCCCATTTTAAAATTGTATTATTTGAAATTTAGATGTCTAACTTCTTGAGTTCTGTATATATTTTGGAGATGAGTCCTCTTTCTAATGTGGGGTTGGTGAAGATATTTTACCATTCAGTAAGCTGTCATTTTGTCTTACTGGGTGTGTCCTTTGCTTTACAGAAGCTTCTCAGTTTTAGAAGGTACCATTTATTTGTTGTTGCTCTCAGTGTTTGTGCTGCTGAGGTTATATTTAGAAAGTAGTCTCCTGTGCCCATGCATTGAAGGCAAATTCCCACTTTCTCTTCTATCAGGTTCAGTGTGGCTGGATTTATATTGATGTCTTTAATCCATTTGAACTTGAGTTTTGTGCATGGGGATAGACATGGATCTATTTGAATTCTTCTAAATGTTGAAATCCAATTATGCCAGCAACATTTGTTGAAGATGTTTTCTTTTTTTCCATTGTATAATTTTAGCTCCTTGGTAAAAAATCAAGTGTTTATAGTTGAGTGGATTAATATCCAGATCTTCGAATTAATTCCAAAGGTCTTCCTGTCTGTTTTTATGCAGTACAAAGCTGTTTTCATTACTGTAGCTCTATAATAGAGTTTGATGTCTGGGATGGAGATGCCTCTGAAAGTTCCTTTATTATACCGGATAGTTTTGGCTATCCTGGATTTTTGTTTTTCCATATGAAATTGATTATTGTCCTTTCAAGGTCTGTGAAAAATTGTGCTGGGATTTTTATGGTGATTGCATTGAATCTATAGATTGTTTTTTTATAGAATTGCCATTTTTATTATATTGATTCTACCCATCCAAGAACATGGGAGATCTTTTCATTTTCTGGTATCTTCTTCAATTTCTTTCTTCAAGGAGTTAAAGTTCTTGTTGAACAGATGTTTCACTTCTTTGGTTAGTGTTTCTCCAAGATATTTTTTGTTATTTGTGGCTATTGTGAAGGTTGTGTTTCTCTGATTTCTTTCTCAGCTTCTTTATCACGTGTATACAGGAGGGTTACAGTTTTTTTTTAGTTGATCTTGCATCCTGCCACATTACTGAAGATATTAATCAGCTGTTGGAGTTTATATATACTATAATGTCATCTGCAAATAGTGAAAGTTTGACTTTTTCCCCTCCAATTTGAATCCATTTGATCTCCTTTTGCTTTCTTACTATTCTAGCTACAACTTCAACAACTATGTTGAAGAGATATGGAGAGTGGACAGCCTTGTCTTGTTCCTGATTTTAGTGGAATTGCTTTGAGTTTCTCTCCATTTAATTTGGTGTTGGCTGTTGGATTGCTGTATATTGTTTTTATTATGTTTAAATAGATTCCTTGTATCCTTGATCTCTCCAAGACCTTTATCATGAAGGGGTATTTGATTTTATCAAATGCTTTTTCAGCATCTAATAATGTTATTATATTATTATACTATTATATTATTTCAGCATCAAATAATGTTATTATATTATTATATTATTAATATATATATTAAAACAGCATCATATGTTTTTTTTCTTTCAGTTTGTTTACATGACAGATTACATTGATAGATTTTTGCATATTGAACCACTCCTGCATATTTGGAATGAAGCCAACTTATCATGGTGGTTTATTTTTTGATGTGTTCTTGGATTCTTTTTAGCAGTATTTTATCGAGTATTTTTGAGTCTATTTTCATGAGTGAGATTGCCTAGAGTTCTCTTTTTTGGTTAAGTTTGTATGAGGTTTGGGTTTCAGGGTAACTATACCTCATAAAAAGAGTTCGGCAATGTTCCTTCAGTTTCTATTGTGTGGAACACTTTTTTTAATTTAATTATTTATTTATTTATAAAAATTTCCATTTCCTCGCCTCCTCCCAATACCCTCCCGCTGCTCCCCCCACTCCCTCTCTTCCTCCCTCTCCAGTCCTAAGAGCAGTCAGGGTTTCCTTTCCTGTGGGAATTCCAAGTTCCTCCCCCCTCCCTCCAGGTCCAGGAAGGTGAGTATCCAAACAGACCAGGACCCCAAAAAGCCAGTACATGCAGACAAAACAAGACCCAGTGGCATTGTCAATGGCTTCTCAGTCACCCCCATGACAGCCACATTCAGGGAATCCGGTTTGATCACATGCTCATTCAGTCCCAGTCCAGCTGGCCTTGGTGAGCTCTCAATACATCAGTCCCCTTTTATCAGTGGGTGAACGCAACCCTCGCAGTCCTGACTTCCTTTTTCATATTCCCCCCTTCTGCTCCTCATTTGTACCTTGGGTGCTCAGTCCAGTGCTACAATGTGGGTCTCCGTCTCTATCTCCATCCATCATCGAATGAAGTTTCCCTCTGGTTCTGCCTTCCTTGCTCACGTTCTCCCTCCCTCTGCTTCTCATTTGGACCCAAGGAGTGAAGGCCAGTGTTCCAATATGTGTCTCTGTCTCTATCTCCATCCATTGCAAGATGAAGGTTCTATGGTGACATGCAAGATATTCATCAGTATGGTTATGGGCCAAGGCCAGTTCATGCACTCTCTTCTCTGCTGCCCAGGGAACAATCTAGGAACCTCTCCTTGGGTCTGGGAACCCCTCCAGAATCAAGTCTCTTGCAAACCCGAAAATGGCTCCCTTAGTTGAGATATATACCTCCCTGCTCCCATAATCATCCTTGCTCCCTCCCCCCCACCCCATTACAGCAAGCTATCCCCAATCCTCCCCCTGTCCCCTCTCCCTAACCAACTCCCCTTGCTTCCACCCCCCCTTTCCGTGCACCCAAGTTTGCCTGACAATCTTGTCTAATTCCAATATGCAGGAAGGTAATTACATGATGTTCTTCAGGTTCACCTTCTTATTTAGCTTCTCTAGAATCACTAATTAAAGGCTCAAAGACATTTAACTACGGCTAGAATCCACTTATGAGTGAGTACATACCATATTCCTCTTTTTGGGTTTGGGTTACCTCACTCAGTAAAGCGTTTTCTATTTCCATCATTTGCATGCAAAATTCAAGATGTCATTGTTTTTTACCGCTGAGTAAAACTCTAATGTGTATACGTTCCACAACTTTTTTAACCATTCTTCTATTGAGGGGCACCTAGGTTGTTTCCAGTTTCTGGCTATTACAAATAGTGCAGCAATGAACATAGTTGAACAAATACTTTTGTAGTATGATAGGGCATCTCTTGGGTATATTCCCAAGAGTGGAATTGCTGGGTCCTGAGGGAGGTTGACTCCCAGTTTCCTGAGAAACTGCCACAATGATTTCCACAGTGACTGCACAAGTTTGCATTCCCACCAACAATGGATGAGTGTTCCCCTCACTCCACATCCTCTCCAACATAGGCTATCATTGGTGTTTCTGAGATTAGCTAGTCTGACAGGTGTAAGATGGTATCCCAAAGTGGTTTTGATTTGCATTTCCCTGACTGCTAAGGAGGTTGAGCATGATCTGAAGTGTCTTTTGGCCATTTGAAGGTCATCTGTTGTGAATTCTCCATTCAGTTCAGTACCCCATTCTTTAATTGGGTTAAATAGAGTTTTAGTGTATAGTTTCTTGAGTTCTTTGTATATTTTGGAGATCAGAACTTTGTCTCATGAGGGGTTTGTGAAGATTTTCTCCCAGTCCGAAGGTAGACTTTTTGTCATATTGACAATGTCCTTTGCTTTACAGAAGCTTCTCAGTTTCAGGAGGTCCCATTTATTCATAGATTCTCTTATTGTCTGTGCTGATGGGGTTCTACTTAGAAAGTGGTCTCTGGTGCCTATATCTTGTAGACTACATCCCACTTTCTCTTCTATCAGGTTCAAAGTGGTCAGATTAATGTTTATGTCTTTAGTCCATTTGGACGTGAGTTTTGTGCATACTGATAGATAAGGATCTACTTTCATTGTTCTACAAGTTGACATCCAGTTATACCAGCACCATTTGTTAAAGATGCTTTCCTTCTTCCAATGCATACCTTTAGCTCCCTTGTTGAAAATTAAGTGTTCATAGGTTTGTGGGTTAATATCCAGGTTTTCTATTCGATTCCAAAGTTCGACGTCTCTGTTCTTATGCCAATACCAAGCTGTTTTCTATACTGTAGCTCGGTAATAGAGTTTGAAGTCAGGGAAAGTAATGCCTCCAGAAGTTCCTTTAATGTATAAGATTGTTTTGGCTATCCAGGATTTTTTGTTTTGCCATATAAACTTGATTATTGTTCTCTGATGGTCTGTGATGAAGTTTGATGGGATTTTGATGGGGATTGCATTGAATCTATAGATTGCTTTTGGTAGAATTGCCATTTATACTATGTTGATTCTCCCAATCCAAGAGCAGGGGAGATCTTTCCATTTTCTGGTATCCTCCTCAATTTCTTTCTTCAAAGACTTAAAGTTCTTGTCAAAGAGGTCTTTCACTTCCTTGGTTAGAGTTAACCCAAGTTATTTTATGCTACTTGTGGATATCGTGAAAGGTGATGTTTCTCTGATTTTTCTCTCTGCTTCTTTATCCTTTGTGTATAGGAGGGGAACCAATTTTTTGGAGTTGTTCTTGTATCCTTCCACAATACTAAAGGTGTTTATCAGCTGTAGGAGTTCTTTGGTAGAGTTTTTGGGGTCGTTTATGTACACTATTATATCATCTGCAAATAACGAAAGTTTAACTTCATCCTTTCCAATTCGAATCCCCTTGATCCCCTTATGTTGTCTTATTGCTATTGTTAGAACTTCAAGCACTATATTGAAGAGGTATGGAGAGAGTGGACAGCCTTGTTGTGTTACTGATATTAGTGGTATGGTTTTGAGTTTCTCTCCATTCAAATTGATGTTAGCTGTCTGCTTGCTGTATATTGCTTTTGTTATATTTAGGTATGATCTTTGTATCCCCAATCTCTCCAACACCTTTATCATAAATGGGTGTTGAATTTTGTCAAATGCTTTTTTAGCATCCAATGAAATGATCATATGCTTTTGTTTTCTTTCAGTTTATTTATATGATTGATTACATTGATAGATTTGTGTATGTTGAACCAGCCCTGCATTTCTGGGATGAAGTCCAGTTGATCATAATGGATAATTTTTCTAATGTGTTCTTGAATTCAGTTTGCCAGTATTTTATTAAGAATTTTTGTTTTAATATTCATGAGTGAGATTGGCCTGTAATTCGCTTTTTTGGTTGTGTCTTTATGTGGTTTTTGTGTCAGGGTAACTATAGCTTCATAAAAAGAGTTTGGGAATGACTCTTCTGTTTCTATATTGTGAAATACATTAAGGAGTGTAGGTATTAGCTCTTCCTGGAAGTTCTGGTAGAATTCTGCATTGAAACCATCTGGTCCAGGGCTTTTTTTGGTAGGATGATTTTTGATAACAGCTTCTAATTATTTACAACTGACAGGTATATTTAGATTGTTCACCTGGTCTTGGTTCAACTTTGTTATATGGCACTTATCTAAAAAAATTGTCCATTTCTTTTACATTTCCCAATTTTGTGGCATACAGGCTTTTGTAATAAGATCTAATGATTCTCTGAATTTTCTGTGTCTTCGGTTATGTCCCAATTTTAATTTCGAACTTATTAATTTGCATGTTCTCTCTCTGCCGTTTGATTTGTTTGGATAGGGGTTTGTCAATCTTGTTGATTTTCTCCAAGAACCAGCTTTTTGTTTCCTTGATTCTTTGGATTGTTTTCTGTGTTTCTATTTTGTTGATTTCAGCCCTCAGTTTGATTATTTCCAGTCTTCTACTCCTCCTGGATGAATCTCCTTTTTTTTTTCTAGAACTTTCAAGTGTGCTGTTAAGTCTCCAATGTGTGCTTTCTTCATTTTCTTTAATTGGGCACTTAGTACTATGAACTTTCCTCTTAGCATTGCTTTCATAGTATCCCATGGGTTTGAATATGTTGTGTCTTTATTTTCATTAAATTCAAGGAAGACTTTGGTTTCTTTCTTTATTTCTCCCTTGACCCAGGAGTGATTTAGTTGCTGACTGTTCACCTTCCATGAGTTTGTTGGCTTCCTGAGAGTAGCATTGTTGTTGAATTCTAACTTTAATCCATGGTGATCTGACAAGACACAGGTGGTTAAAAATATTTTTTTGTATCTGGAAGTTTGCTTTTCTACCGAGTATGTGGTCAATTTTTGAGAAGGTTCCATGAGCTGCAGAGAAGAAGGTATATTCTTTCCTATTTGGGTGGAATGTTCTATAGATGTCTGTTAAGTCCATTTGATTCAATACCTCCATTAATTCTCTTATATCTCTCTTAGGTTTCTGTCTGATTGACTTATCCATTGGTGAGAGAGAAGTGTTGAAGTCTCCAACTATTAGTGTGTGTGGTTTGATGACTGCTTTGAGTTCTAGAAGTGTTTCTTTTATATAAGTGGGTGGCTTTATATTAGGGGCATAGATTTTCAGTATTGAGACTTCTTCCTATGAATTGTTCCTGTTATGAGTATGAAATGGCCATCGCTTTTGATTGATTTTAGTTTGAAGTTTATTTTGTTAGATATTAGAATGGCCACACCTGCTTGTTTCTAAGGTCCATTTGCTTGAAAAAACTTTTCCCAACCCTTTAGTCTGAGTAGGTGTCTGTCTTTGTGGTTGAGGTATGTTTCCTGTAAACAGCAGAATGTTGGGTCCTGTTTACGTATCCAATCTCTAAGTCTGTTCCTTTTTATAGAAGCATTGAGTCCATTGATATTAAGTGTTATTAATGTCCATTGGTTTTACTCCAGTTATTTTGGGGAGGGGGGTAGTAGATTGTATGTATTTCCCTTCTTTAAGTAGTAGAGTGTATGTGTTTTCCTTCTTTGAGTTGTGCTTGTGAAGGGTCTCTAGATGTCTGAGTTATTGTAGGCAATGTTGGCTATGTTGGATTCCTTGGGTTGTGATTTTCCTTCTAATACTTTCTGTAAGGCTAAATTTGCAGCTATGTGTTGTTTAAATTTGTTTTTATCCTAGAATATTTTCTTTTCTCCGTTGATAGTGAATGATAGCTTTACTGGGTATAGTAGTCTGGGATTGCATCCATGGTCCCTTAGTTTCTGCAGTACCTCTATTCAGGACCTTCTGGCTTTCATGGTTTCCATAGAGAAGTCCAGTGTAAGTCTGATAGGTTTACCTTTATAAGTTACTTGACCTTTTTCCTTTGCTGATCTTAATAATCTTTCTTTAAACTGTATGTTTTGTGTTTTGATTATTATATGGCAAGGAGATGATTTTTTTTGATCCAGTCTATTCAGGGTTCTGTATGCTTCTTGAACCTTCATAGGAATATCGTTCTTTAGGTTGGGAAAGTTTTCTTCTATAATTTTGTTGAATATATTTTCTGGGACTTTGATCCTCAATTCTCCTTCTTCTACTCCTATTATTCTTAGGTTTGGTCCTAAGATTATGTCTCAGATTTCTTGAGTGTTTTGTGATGAGAATTTGTTGGATTTGCTGTTTTCTTTGATCAGTGCATTTATTTTATCTATGGTATCTTCAGAATCTGAGATTCGTTCTTTTATCTCTTGTATTCTATTGGTTATGCTTGTTTCTGTAGTCTCTGTTCATTTATTCACATTTTCCATATCCAACTGGCCCTTGGTTTGTGTTTTCTTCATTGCCTCCATTTCAGTTTTTAATTCTTGAACTGTTTCTATTACCTGTTTGATTGTTTTTTATTGGTTTCTCAGGGTGTCATTTAAAGATTTACTCATATCTTCAAACTTTTTGTTATACTTCTCTTCCAATTCTTTACTCATTTCTTCAATCTTTTTGTTATACTTCTCTTCCAGTTCTTTAAGTGAGTTATTCATACCCTGTCTAAGGGACTCTATTGCTTTCATAATGACCCTGTTTTTCACTTCTTCTGGAATAGGGTGTTCAATTCCTTCTGCAGTAAGATTGCTGGGATCTGGTGTTTTCATTTTGTTTTCCAGATTGTTGGAGGAATTCTTGCCTTGGCGCTTGCCCATCTCTTTCTTCAGATGCTCTCCAATGGCTCTTCCCTCTGGCTGGATCTTCTGCTACAGGATCAGTGCCCCTTGCTGGCCAGGAATCTCCCTGCCTGAAGTCCTGCCTTGCAGCAGGCAGGCTATTAAAACAAAGGAACTCCCTCCTGCCGGGTTGCACTCACAGCCCTGTCCCAGTGCCCACACAGACTGGGCTGGGAGATATTATGCCCCAAAAAAGGGAGGGAGGTATGGAAGGGGTTCTTGGCTGAAAGCGGGGATGGGGTAGGAAGAGAGAGGACTTAGCTGGGGGAAACTGCCCCTTCGGAATACCCAGGGAGAGAAGGATGGCGGGAAAATTGTGTGTTCCCTTACCAGGCTTCTGTGGCGGGTCTGAAGCACACTTTCCCCTCCATTGTATCTTCTACTATAGGATCAGTGCCCCTTGCTGGCCTGAAATCTCCCTGCCTCTGTGTGGAACACTTTAAAGAATATAGGTGTTACCTCTTCTTTGAAGTTTTGGTAAAATTCTGCACTAAATCCATCCAGCCCTGGGCTTTTTCTGGTTGGGAGACTTTTGATGACTGCTTCGATTTCCTTTCAGGTTATACGATGTGGTATTCCCTTATGTATATGTGTTGTTTTATTAGCTAATGAATAAAAATGCTGTTTTGACCTGTGATAAGGCAGAAAAAACCTAGGCAGGAAAACTAAGCTGAATATGTGGACAAAGTAGGTGAAAACAGAAAGATGTCATGTAGCCACCCTCAGGAGACAGATGTGCTGGAACCTTGCTGGTAAACCATGAGCCTCATAGTAAAATATAAAATAATAGGAA